>NC_077228.1:479879535-480247765 GCF_027887165.1 Monodelphis domestica
AAAAAGGTTTGAAAACCACTGGGTTAGAAAGCTCAGCACAAAGGGACTTTTCATGGTAGCCTCTGACTGGTCCAAAGGTCTTTCAACCTTTGATATGGAGCATTCTGGGGACAATGAGGGAGTCTATGGGTGGGAAGGGCCCACTGCTGAGCAGATCTGGGTACTGGTGAGCAGCTGGGTTAGAGGTCCTTTGAAGGCCAGGCTAAAAGGGCCTATTCAGAAGCAGTCTGGCTGGGGGCTGCAACTGTGATGGGAAAGTATTTTTTTTAAAAGCAATTGAATTAAAGAGCCAATAAGTTCAGCTTTGTGTAAATGCAAAGGCCAGAGCTATTGTAAGAAGCACAGACATCCACACATCATTTTCTGAATAAAGGGATATGATTCCCCTCCCCCTTTTCCTTGGAGATTAAAAGGAAAAACCTAAGAACTTTTGAGATCTGCTTCTTGACATTATTCCTAGGACTAGCAAATTATCTGGGTTCTGAGGAACTTAGGGAACCTTCAGAGGAAGTGAAAATCAACAGAAGGTTGGAGAAAGTTCAACATTAACAAATTTGCCAAGCATTTAATAAACTCTTACCATTCCTGACTTTGCAACATCTCTTCTCTTTTCTCCACAGCTCTCATTGGGGGCCTCATCACCTCTCAAATGGGCTCCCGTGGGTCTTCAGTCTACCTACCTACCTGCCAAAGTGATTTTCTAAAGTGTAGGCCAGCCCATGTCATCCCTTCCTGCCCCGCTGTCTCGTGCCAGGAAGCTCCAGTGGCTCCCAATGATGTCCACTATCAGATGGAAAATCCTTGGTTTAGTATTTAAAATTCTTCCCAAAGTGGTCCCTTCCCACCTACCTGGGCTTCTTCTGCCTCAGTTCCTTCTATCCCCCTCTGTGGTCCAGGTGCACTGTCCTCCCTGCCCTTCTTCATCTCTCTGACCCTATGTTTTGGCGTCTGCTGTCTGCCATGTTTGGAATGTTCTGCCTCCTCACTTTTTACTCTGCTTAAATCTTGCCTTCTGTGTAAGAAGCTCCTTTCCCCTGGCTGCTAATGGCTTCCCCTTTCAGATTTCCTTCATCTATTTTGTATGTCTCTTGTGTATTGTATATTATCGGTCACTCTTTGTGACCCCACTTGGGGTTTTCTTGGCAGAGATCCTAGAGTGGTTTGCCATTTCCTTCTCCAGTTCATTTTTATAGATGAGGAAACTGAGGCAAACGGGGTGAAGTGACTTGGTCAGTAAATGTCTAGGGTAGGATTTGAACTGAGAAAGATGAGTCTTCCTGATTCCAGGCCCAGCACTCTATCTATGGCACCAACTCACTGCCTTTGTATGTACCCTTACATGTTGGCCCCATTAGACTATACACTCCTCCCTTTTTTTTCTTGCTGGGAGGGAGCAAGACCTTTAGTTTGGATCTCCAGTGATTATGAAGCACTTCATAAATGCTTTTTAATTGATTAACTGCTCTGTGCAGACCACTACTTTAAGACTATCGGCTGAGGCAGCTGGGTAGCTCATCGATTAAGAGCCCTAGAGATGGAAAGTCCTGGGTTCAAATTTGGTCAAATTGATACTTCTTAGCTGTGTATCCCTGGGCAAATCACTTAATCCCAATTGTCTAGCCCCTACTACTCTTCTGTGTTGGAACCAATATCTTGTATTGACTCTAAGATGGAAGATAAGGGTTGTATCATTAGAATTTGCTCCCCAGAACTCTAATTCCCAGCATCCCACTTTTTGTTCTCACCTCATGCTTTAGAGATAAAGTTTGTGTGTGACACCTCCTCTCACTTTTTCCCCTCGAGAACTCAGCTGGGAAAACTTTTCTTTACTGAGGCTTTTACTTTTGTCCTTTTATTTCTTCTACTTCAAGTGATTATAAATAAATCTTATAAAATAGAATACTTGGAGTTGTTGGATATTAATTTAAGTCTTTCAGGGTTAAAAAAAATGATAGGCCATAAATAAGCTCATGAAGATTATAGGCTAGTTATTCAATACATATTTATGTAACACCTACCACATTCAAAATGCTGTTCTTGGCACTGGGGGATTCTTTTGTCCTGTGATTTAAATCATTTGGTGTGGAGAACTGGGAAAGGGATATGAAAAATCCATCCACAAAGAGCTGTAACTCTTCTATGATTTATGGAATTAGAGAACTGCCTGTGCTCTGAAAGATAACATGATTTGCCTGTGATTCCACATCTAGCATCAGTCAGAGGCATAACTTGCACTCAGATCTTCCAATATCCAACTACTAGGCATACAAAGGTGGGGGGCAGGGGTGGAAACAGCCCCCTGGTTACAACAGATAAACAGAGAAGTTGATAAAAGATAAATTGAGAAGGAGAGGAACTAGCAACCATGGGAACCAAGAAGGGTTTCCTATTGGAAAAGGTACATACTACTAAATCTTAGAGGTAAGTATGAGTAAGAGCATCCAAAGAACAGATGGCTTCCTCATGGTCTTAGGAGAGTCTGGGCAATCTGGTAGCTTAATAAACAAAAAGAAAGGATAATTGGATTTAGGATCAGCAATTTGGGTCTAACTGGTACATTTGGAATCTGGGTTCAAATCCCAACTCCTTCAAGGTCCCTTCAATAAGTTAATTCCTCTAATACATGTATAACCCAATGGAATCGCTTGTCAGCTCTGGGAAGGGGGGAGGGAAGAAGGAAGGGAGAGAACATGAATCACGTAACCATGGAAAATTTTAAAAATAAATACATATTTTTTAAAAGTTAATTCACCTTTCTAGGGCTTAGTTTCCTCCTCTATAAATTGGACTAGGTGATCTCCAAGATCCCTTCTAGCTTGAAATCTATGATCCTAAGTGGAAAGAAGGTGAGAGTGGGAGGAGAGGGAATGGTTTGGGTATCAGCCTCACCAGAAGGCAAGCTTGATGGCTTAATGAATGGAGTGCTGGGTCTGGAGTCAAGACCTGAGTTCAAATGTGGCTTCAAATACTTCCTAATTGTATTACTCTGGGCTAGTCACTTAACCTCTGACTTTCTGACAAAAGGATTCACTAGAGAAGGAAATGACAAACCACTCCAGGATCCTTGCCAAGAAAACTGCCATGGATGGCTATGGTCCTTGAGGTCACAAGAAATCAGACATGACTAGACAACAACCACAACAATGAGCCTTAGCATCTGGCTAAGAACTGTTACAAGGATCAAAAGAGATCATTTTTGGAAATCCAAGGGTCCACTGAAATGTCAGAGATCATTATTATTATTGGTTATTTATATCTTGTCAAAACATCTGGGAGTCAGGCCCTTGCTTCTAGGAATTGGGCACCTAAATGGGTCATAGAGAGAAGAAATGGCCTCTAAAATTCTCCTGGGAGAGTTTTAAAAGGTAAGCTTCTTCTTTGGGGGAGAATTCAAGCATAGTTTTGCCTAGAGGTATAAAAATGGGGTAAGCTCACCCCAGGCTCCAAGATCCTGAGCTTCTATAAGATGGTACTTAAAAAAAAAAAGACATTCTCTTTCCATCATGATTAAGGTTAATTGACATTTAGGGTAGGGACTGGACCTGAGAGAGCAATGATATAGGAACCTCTCAAGTGAGGAAATTTCCCTTACTATACAGGCTTCTGTGTAACTTCTCAGAGATCTACCTAGAGCAGTGAGAGATTACATGACTTCCTCAGTATGTGTCAGAGACAAGTCTTGAACTCAGGTCTTCCTAACTCCAAGGCTAGCTCTCTATCCACTCCACACTGGTGCTCAATGGACATTTATTTAGAACTTTAAGGTTTCCGGAGTACCTTAATAAATCTTTCACTCATTTTGGACCTGTGTTTTCATTGGTGCAGGGATTTCCTAGTGAGATAATTATTATTTTACAACTTCTAATTGTGGAGAATTGTCAGGGTACTGATTAGGTAAATGACTTACACAGAGTCATACAGCCAGTAGGGTCCCAAGAACCCAGATCTTCCTAACTCCGACCTTGAAGATGCTTTTTATGGTCTGATTAAATCCTCACAATCTTGCAACTGGCCACAGATTGTTCCAGCTCCAGATTCTACAGTCTCATGGGGAATGAGAAGAATTGGGGGCTGGAGATAGAGAAATGGAAGTCCTGGACATAGAAGGAACTGCTGAAGCCATGAGAGAGGAAGAGCTTATCAGGGGAGGGAAAAAAGAGTCAAGGGGAGACTCCTGGGGGACACCAACATCTAGGGGTTGGGAAGAGGAAGAAAAGCTAGTAAAGGAAACAAAGAAATAGTGGTTAGAAAGTTGATGATCCAATGAATGGGTAATATAAGAGAAACCAAGGGGGAAGGAAAAGGAATAGATGGGTAAAGCATTTGCTAAGTGCTTAAAATGTTCCAAGCACTGGGCTAAGTCCTGAGAATATAAATATCAATTTAAAAGAAGGTGATCTCTGCCTTCAAGAAGCTTACATTCCAGTGGAGAAGGACAACACATAAAAGAGGAGCTCAGAAACAGGGCATGGTTGTCAAGTGCATTGGTCTGGGTCTGAAGGGAGCATGACTGCTCTGAAGTCTTCCTCGAATGGAAGAAGGAAATGATAAAGCATTGCCAGTGGCTAGTGCTTAGGAGTCCAGGCCTGTCCCCTTCTCCCCTGACCAGTGGAGATTGGAACCCATGACATTCACTTGCTCATCCTTGTGTGATTTGAGCCTACAGGATAATCAAGGCTTACTGAATGAACAGACAATAAAATTTGCCCTGACCCACTCAGGGATACCTCTTGGGAGATGAATGATTCCATTAAGATTGAAGTTTGGGCCAGGAATGTTCAGTTCTGCAGTTGTGATTCAGATTGGCTTAAAAATAAAATAGCTCCAGCCTGGCAGGCAACAACCCAGGCAGGTGGAGCTGCAATCACCACTCTCTCTAGGCAGCCCCCAACCCTCCACTTCTAGTCCAATCCAATCTGATCCAATTCAACAGATGTCTGTTAAGACTCTACAGTTGGGGGGAGGGGGAGGCAGTTGGGTAGCCCAGTGTATAGAGAGCCAGGCCTAGAGATGGGAGGTCCTAGGTTCAAATCTGGCCTCAGACACTTCCTAGCTATATGACCCTGGGCAAGTCACTTGACCCCCATTGCCTAGCCTTTACCACTCTTCTGCCTTAGAACCAATACACAGTATTGATTCTAAGACTGAAGGTAAGAGTTTTAAAAAAAAAAAAAGACTCTACAGTGGGGACAACATGGTGGCTTGGTGGATTGAGAGATGGGAGGTCCTGGGTTCAAATTTGACCTCACATACTTCCTAGCTGCATGACCCTGCTCAAGTCACTAATCTCCAATACCTGGCTCTTAAGTGTCTTCTGTCTTAGAGCCAATATACAGTATTTTTAATTGAAAAAAATTTTAAGTTGATTTAAAACAATTTTAAAAACAAAGTTACATGATTCCAACATGCAATATTGATTCTAAAATGGAAGGTGAGTTTAAAAAAATGTCGAGTGTGTAAGATTAAGTGTTGGATTTTTAAAAAATAGCCTCTGCCCTCCAGAAACTTATATTCTCCACGTATCCTACATCTGCATGGATACTTAGAGACTCTCCATCTATATAATCTTTAGACCTCCGGTGAGAGGACGTACTCTATCTAGCCACAGTTGGTCCTGGATGGTGTAAGCAATACCTCACAGCTCTTAGATCTTAGGATTCCCAGAGTGGGAGAAGGATCTTTTCCTCACAGCCTGTTCCTCAGAAAGGCAGCCAGTTCAAAGATACTTGGTTGGCCCTGTTCTTTGACGATCACAGGGCATGAAAGAGTAGCCCACCCAGCTGGCTGGTTAGAGCCCTTCTCTCTTCTGACCAGAGCTATGAGCTTTGATCGCAGCTTGGTTCCGTCTCAACAAATCCATCCCCAATGCTAAAAAACCAAACAAGACAAAATAGGGCACTGACAAGGGTCAGTGAGGTCAAGAGGAGAAAATGTTCTGGGTGTAAGGAACATCGGAACATCCCAGCAGCTGTACCGGCAAAGCAGGATCCTTGGAGGATGTCCTAGGGCTGAGTCTCTGCTTTACTGCAATAGCTGTGGAATGGTGGGATCCACTTCCTTCCTCACCCGTGTCTTTTATGATAAAAGGGAGAGGATAATACTTGCATTATGGAGTTCACAGAGCCTCAAGGAGGCAAGGGTTCCATAAAGCACTCTAGAATTCCAATTTTTTTTTATGGAAAATGATGAATTTTTGAGCCTTTTGGGGACTGAGGAGGAAATGGTTGAAATGATAATAAACACGTTTTCCCCATAAAAGTCAGTTCAGGGACTTCTTCATTTTGGTCTTGGGATCCTTAATGCCTTGGAATCTTGGGATCCAACAGTGTCCAGCACATGGTAAGGACTTAATAAATATGGAGTGAGGGGACAGCTGGGTAGCTCAGTGGTTTGAGAGTCAGGCCTAGAGATGGGAGGTCCTAGGTTCAAGTCTGGCCTCAGACACTTCCCAGCTGTGTGACCCTGGGCAAGTCACTTGACCCCCATTGCCTAGCCTTTACCACTCTTCTGCCTTGGAGCCAATACAAAGTATTGACCCCAAGATAGAAGGTAAGGGTTTTAAAAATAAATAAATAAATATGAAGTGATTGGTTGGTATAAGAATAATTGTTGAGGGGCCAACTCGGTGTCTCAGTGGATTGACTAGAGATGGGAGGTCCTGGGTTCAAATCTGGCCTCAGACGCTTCATAGCTGGGTGGTAAGTCAATTAACCCCCCATTTCCTAACCCTTACAATTCTTCTGCCTTAGAACCAATATACAGTACTGATTTGAAGATGGAAGATAAGGGTCAAAAATAAAGAACAGAAGATGAATGGTATAATATAGTGTGACCTTGGAGGTAGAAGATCTGGATTCAAATGCCAACTAGTGGGACAACAAGGCCATTACTTAATTGTTGTTGCTGTTTATTTATTTTTTAAACCCTTACCTTCTATCTTGGAGTCAATACTGTGTATTGGTTCCATGGCAGAAGAATGGTAAGTGCTAGGCAAGGGGGGTTAAGTGACTTGCCCAGGGTCACACAACTGGGAAGTGTCTGAGGCTCAATTTGAACCCAGGGCCTCCCATCTCTAGGCCTGGCTCTCAATCCACTGAGTTATCCAGCTGTCCCCTTGTGTTGTTTATTTTGAAAAAGGTACACCTATCCCAAGCCATGGTCCAGTCATGAATTTCATCCTTACTGAGTCTCAGTGACCCCCATGAGGTCCAATTTGTCTCCTTGAATTAGGACCTCTAATTCTACTGGTTTGTGGTCTAAACTTGAAACAACTGGCCTCCTGGTTCATCAATTTTTTCAGCTCCCTTGACCTGCACTTCCATTCTTTCTCAATCACATACAAAGGTGGCTCTACCTTGGACTTTGCCACTCTGCCACATAACACATCTCCCCAGATCCTGAACTCTGGAATTCCCCTCTCTGATCACTCTCTCATCTGTAAAAACAAAAAAAGGGGGGACAGCTCAGTGGATCAAGAATAGCCTCAGATAATTCCTAGCCACAAGACCCTGGGTGAGTCACTTAACCTAACCACTGCCTATCCCTTACTGCTCTTCTGCCTAAGAACCAGGATTGATTCTAAAATGGAAGATAAGGTTTTAAAAAAATACAGGCTGGATGTTCTCTAAGGGTCCTCCCAGCTCCTTTCTTGTGATCCTACCATTCCCACATTCCTGATGAAGAAATGATGACTTTGTCAAAGAGATTGAAAGGACTCAAAGTGAGGAGCTGGGTTTTTGTGTATACAGATACACATGCACATATAGACATGCATATACGTAAATAAGCGCATATACATAAACACACACATATACATTTGTTGTTGTTGTTCACTCTTTTCAGTCATGTCTCACTCTTCAAGATGCCATTTGGGCTTCCTGGCCAAGGTCCTGGAGCGGTTTGTCATTTCCTTCTCCGGCTCATTTTACAGAAGGGGAAACTGAGGCCAACAGAGTTAAGTGACTTACCCAGGGTCACATGCTTAGTATGTTTCTGAGTCTGGATTTGACCTCAGGAAGATAAGTCTTCTCAGCTCCAGGCTTGGCACTCTATCCTGCTGTACCACCTAGCTGCCCAGGCATACATTTATAAACACATACACATACACATACATTGCATATCTTTTTCTTGAAACCTCGAATTTTTCCAAATTACCAAAGCCTGCCCGATATTCAACTTCCTCTACGCTTTCCCTTCTGTTTGGGGGCATTTCTCTCCGCCCTCCCCTTCTAAATTTAGCCTTTTTTTTTTTCTGCCTGTGTTCCGAACATCAAAGCAATTCAGGCTCACTTGATAGGGGTGATATTATAAGTAAAGGCAACAAAGAACACACATCATTAAAAACCGTTCCCGAGGGCCAGCAGAGCGGCTCGGAAATTGCTCACTTTTAGCTGGAAATGTGAAACAGTTTGGCCAGGGCAGGTTCTGACTAGCATCGGGGAGCTAATAGAGCCTGAAATGTTACACCCTCCCCGGTCCCTTCCTATGCCGTGGGCAACGAAGTGCCAGCAAATTAGCTGTGGGCTGATCTTTTTACAAAGAAAATTAGAAACCATTTGTGAAATAGCTCGCCATGCTTCTCCTGATTTCATCGCTTTCCCCGTCCTTAAAATAGTTCAGCGGCTGAGGGAGCTCGCAGCTATTGTTCCTCCAGGAGAGAAGCGATGGCGCTGGCCCCGCGCCCTTCCTCCTTCTCTCTTTCCTGGGCTGCAGAGTCTCCCCGGAAAGTCCAAGCTGCTCTCCTGGGGCTTGGATCCCGTAACTCTGTCCATTGTCCTGGAGCAGCCAGGACGGGAAAGGGCTGGAGATGGCGGAGATAGCAAAGGCTGGCTAATGTGACTGCTGGGAAACTGCTGCCTACGGTGAGCTCTGCCCTCCCCGAAGCTCCGCACAGGTCCAGCCACATGCGAGGGGAGCAGCCCAGACTCCCACAACTTACAGACTTCTATGCCTGTCTATTACATAATACAGTGCTTGGAGGATTTGCAAAGTACTTTATATAGGTTGTTTCGTTGGATGCTTAAAAACAACCCTGGGTGGCTCAGTGGCATAGAGAGCCAAGCCTGGAGATGGGAAGTCCTGGGTTCAAATATGACCTTAGACACATCCTAACTAAATGGGCAAGTCACCTAATCCAAATTGCCTAACCCTTATCACTCTTCTAACTTAGAACCAATACGGAATATTTTTTTTCTTGAGAAATTTTTATTGAATTAGTTAATTTAGAGTATTTTTCCATGGATACAAAATTCATGTTCTTTCCCTCCCCTCCGGGAGCTGAAGTGCAATTCCCCTGGGTTTTACATGTATCATTGATCCAGATCTATTTCCATATTATTGATATTTGCACCAGGGTGATCTCTTAGAGTCTACATCCTCAGTCACATCCTCATTGACCCATGTGATCAAGCACTTGTTTTTCTTCTGTGTTATTATTAATATTATTATTATTAATTTTATATTAATATAAAAAATTAATAAAATAATTTTCTAGCTCACTTTCTTAAGTCTTAGCCCAGAGGTATCAAACAAAAAGCCAACAATACTCCCTAATACCAGAACCACTAATTGGGGAAAATAGAAGAGAAATTTTAATACAATAAAGCAAACATTAATTAATATGTGGTTAATATGTTAATAAGTTTAAAATGTGGTATTCTAAGTCAATGGGGTGCAATGTTCTTTTTATGGATTAGTGGCCTTATTTCTTTTTTTATTATTAAAATTATGATTAAAATATTTTATTTAATTAATTAATTTAGAATATTTTTCCATGGTTATATGATTCATGTTCTTTTCCTCCCCTCCTCCCCAGCCAATGAACAATTCCTCTAGGTTTTACATGTGTCATTGATCAAGACCTATTTCCATATTATTAATATTTGCATTAAGGTGACCGTTTAGAGTCTACATTGCCAATCATATCCCCATTGTGATCAAGCACTTGTTTTTCTTCTGTATTTCTACTCCCACAGTTCTTCCTCTGGATGTGGATAGTGTTCTTTCTCATAAGTCCTGGATCACTAGTAGAGAAGTTCATTACATTCGATTGTGCCACAGTGTATCCATCTCTGTGTACAATGTTCTCCTGGTTCTGCTCCTTTCACTTTGCATCAATTCCTGGAGGGTGTTCCCAATACTGGCTATTGATAATAAGACAGAAGGCAAGGGTTTAAAAATACCACATCCAATTGCACATGGGCTATGGGAGAGATGGTGGGAGGGGGGTGAGGAAAAGAAAATGATCTTTGTTTCCAATGAATAATGTTTAGAAATGACCAAATAAAATAATGTTCAAAAAATAAAATAAAATAAGAGGTAAAAAAATAAAAATAAAAACACCACATCCCTGTGTGTATAGGTGCTATTTGTATTCCCATTTTAGGGCTAGGGAACAGGGAGTGGATCTATGATTTCACCGGTACAGGGAACTCTAAAATGAGGGAAATCCCTCTGCCAATCCAGATAGGTATCTTCTCTGCAACCTGGAAACTTAGAAAGTTGCCTAAAATACTGAGAAATGGAATTATTTGCCCAGGGTCACACAACAAGTAGTGCCAGAGATAAGACTGGACAGGTATTCTTGGCTCTGAGACAAGTTGTCTCTCCATTACTCTGACAGTTCCCATTTTACAGATGAAAAAACAAGGCTCAGAGAGAATATGTTACTTGTCCAAGAGGAGAGAGCTCACAAACATAGGAGGTGGAATGTGAACTGAGGGCTTCCTGACTCCCAAATCAAGCATCTGGTTCATTATGTCATGTCCAAAGACTGTCACCCTTTAACTGATTCCACTCTTGAAACTCCATTCTGGGGAAGGCCTAGAATAGAATTAGGAAGAAGACAGCTTGTAGGAGTATTTTATTCAATGTATCCCATATGATGGAAGGTAGAGCTCATGGAACATTTGTCTTCAAATTGTCTTCTAGTGGAACACTGCAGGTATATATCTCCAAAGACTTGGTTCTTGAGTATGGACAATTCTCTCAAATATTCTTATATCAGAGACATAAAATAAGCAGAAAGAAATTCCTACTTAGGCACAGATTAGACTAGATGGCCTTTAAGGAGCCTTCTGTTCTTTACATCCAGGAGGGGAAAATGAACTATTAGGAATGGCTAAGGCAGTCCCTATATGGAGGAAACCATTGAAATGGAAAAAGCACTGGATCTCAATACAGAAATCCAGGGGCCAAATTCCAGCTCTGCTCTTTCCTTTCTAAAGTATCTTGGGTAAATCATGTCTCCTTTTGCAGGCTTCATGGAGGCAACTGGGTGGTGCAGTGAATAGTATTAGACCTAGAATTGGGAAAACCAGGTTCAAACCCCAGCCAACCTCTGTCTGGTTCAGTTTCCTCATCATTATCATAGAGATTATAATAGTATTTGCCTCACAAGTTGGTGGAAAGGTAAAATGAGATAATATTGGTAAATATTAGAAATGGTATATTTATATATTATCAGTCACATATATGCAAATATTTAAAATATTACAAATATAGCTTAAAGGGCTATATAAATGCTAGCTGTTATTAACAGTTTCTTAGAAGTAGTTTGGGAGGGAGCTCAGTGACCACATAGTACAACCCAGATCAAGGCAGAAATTTCCTCTATAGCAGAGGAGCCAAATAGTGAACTGATAGCCCATGATTGAGGCTGGCACCAGATTTTAATGTATCCCCAACGTATTCCCAATGTGGTTTTCTGAGTTTCTATGTATCCACAGGAATGCTTATATATGGTTGTTTCTACTTGAATGTGATATCGCTGTCCATCATATATAACAAATGGTCATCTAACTTTTTCCTAAAGACTTGGAGGAAGGGTGAATGGAACCACAACCTTTTAAAAAAAATTATTATTCTTTTAAACCCTTACCTTTTGTCTTAGTATCATTTCTAAGACAGAAGAGCAGTAAAGGCAAGTCAATTGGAATTAAGTGACTTTCCCAAGATCACATAGCCAAATTTGAACCCAGGAGTTCTTGAATCCAGGCCTAGCACTGTGCTACCTAGCTGTCCAGACCTTTTAAGGTAGTTCGTTCCATTTTTGAATAGTTATAACGATTTGACAATTATCCCTTTTTCAAGCCCACAACTTCCACCCACCATTCCTAGTCCTGCCTATAGGACCAAGCAGGAGGAGCCAGATCTTTCCTCCATTTGACAGTCCATCAAACTCATGGGGCAGTTGGTCTTTCCTCCCTCTTTAATCTTCTTTCCTTCAGGCCAAGTCTCCCCAAACCTTCTATGTGGAGAGCTCTCTAGGTTCCTCCTTTTCTTATTCAGCCTTTTCTGGCTGCCCTCCAGCTCATCAACATCTTTCCTAAAAGGGGGCACCCAGGATGGAACATGGTGCCTCAGATGGGACCTGACCACAGCAAAGTGCATTGAGACAATTACCTCCCTGGTCCTGGACATCATGCCTTCCTTAATGCACCCTTAGATTAAATTAGCTTTCCTGGCTGCCAAGAAGTTTCCTCATCTGCAAAAAGGAGAGGGTCAGGCTTGTTCCAGCCCCAAATCCTACGCTTTCCTTGTCATTCTGGCCCAGGCAAATTGGGACTCCAGCTGCAGCAAGGTACAGAAGTTAGCAGGGAAAGAAAGGCTTAAATGGAAATTATGGGCACAAAAGAACCCAGTCATAGAGCTCTCAGGGTAGGGAGAGATCAGAGGAGAAGCAGAGATTAATTTTAACATTCTCCTAAGCCAAATATCAAAAAGTGAGAGAAGAAAGAAGAAAGGGAACAAGCACATACTTGTTCATGCCTGACCCTGTGCTAGGTTCTTTACATCATCTCATTTCATCCTCACCACAATCTTGGGAGGTAGGTGCTATTATTGTCTCCATTTTACAGATGAGGAAACTGAGGAAAACAGAAGTTAAGTGACTTGCCTATGGTCACACAGCTAGTAAGTATCTGAGGTCACATTTAAACTCGGGTCTTTCTGACTCCAGCCCTAGTGTTCTATCCACTGTTCTCCTTTTGTCACTGTTCAATCAATTCAGATTCTTCATGACCCCATTTGGGGTTTTCTTGGCAAAGTTACTGGAGTGGTTTACCATTTTCTTCTCCAGCTCATTTGACAGATGAGGAAGCTAAGGAAAACAGGGTTAAGTGATGTGTCCAAACTAAGAAGTATCTGAGTCCAGATTTGAATTGAGGATGATGAGTACACTGTAACACCTAGCTGCCTCTAATGATCAAATCTGATAGAGAGAAATACAAAATGCCTTTTCCAATAAAGCAACCAAATAAATTTATTATTTAGTTAACAGACATGTATTGAGCAGCTACTAGCTCAGCACTGTCCTAGGTGTTGGTTAATACAGAGAAAAAAATGAATGTTGGATGATGGAGGCAATGGGGGGCAGTGGGAGGTGCAATAATAGACTATCAGTGAGACCCAATACTCAAAATCAGAATCTCAAAGTTGGAAAAGGCCTCAAAGGTCATCTAGTCAAACTCAGACCAGAATTAGAACTCCTATCTCATCCCTGAGAAGTGTTCACTTCCAGACCTCCAGGCGGGAAAACCCACAACTTACAATGGCATCTCATTCCACTTTGGGATAACTCTAACTGTAGGAAATTTTTCCTTTCAGGGATCTTCTACTCGTATATGGTGCCTGAATCTGCTTCCTAAGGCCAAGAAGAATAAGACCAGGCTATCCTCTGTCTCATGATAATCCTTCAATCACTTGAATACAGCTCCCATGGTCTCCTAAATCTCTTTTCCTCTCTTCTCTTCTCTTCTCTTCTCTTCTCTTCTCTTCTCTTCTCTTCTCTTCTCTTCTCTTCTCTTCTCTTCTCTTCTCTTCTCTTCTCTTCTCTTCTCTTCTCTTCTCTTCTCTTCTCTTCTCTTCTCTTCTCTTCTCTTCTCTTCTCTTCTCTTCTCTTCTCTTCTGCTTTTCTCCACTTTAAAAATCTCCAGGTCTTAAATTGATCCTTGCATTAGCACCTCTGGGCTAGCAGATGGAGAGAAGGGGGATAATAAAGGGTTTGGGTCTCTTTTGATTCTCTGTTTCTTATTCTAAGAGAAGATAAAATCATCTTACTGAAAGTCCTGATTCTATTACTAATTAATTGTGTGACTTTGGGAAAAGGACTTCCACCCTCTAGGCTTCATTTTTCCCATTTGTAAAAAGAAGGAATTGAATCAGATGGTCTCTAAGGATGGCTTTGAGTCGTTATAGAGTGCCCACAGTGATAAATCATCTCCCTTTTCAAGCTGATATTGAAGAACTTTTTTTTTGCCAGACTGCTTTTTCTCATTCAAAACTTTCCACCTGCCCTCTCTATATGACCATGCTAGAATATATACCCTCTTTCACCTTCACATCTAATAATTCCTACCTTATTTCAAGGTGTGAGCTAAGTAGTCTCCCCTATACAAAGCCTTCCATGAGACCACCAGTAGCCAGTACTTCTATCTGAAATGTACTTTCCAGATGTTTTATATTTACTTGTATGTATGTATGTATGTATACCCAGTTTCCCTGTTGCCATTTGGCAAATTCAGCAAACAGTAGCCTTCCTAGTCATGAGGACTTTGAGTAGAAGAATGGAAAGGGTTAACCCTTTTCCCAGCATCCAAAGCCCTTCTTAATCTGGTTCTAGCGTTTTTGTCTAGTTTCTCCTTTGCACAGTCTACACACCAGCACAATTGCACTACCCTCTCTCTATTCTCATGCCTCCCTCTCTTGTCGCAACCCCTTTGTGCATGTTGAAATAGATATCCCACTTCCCTGTCTTTATCTGTTGAAATATCTTCCTTCTATCAAAACCAAAATTAGTGGCTCCTCCACAAATCTTTCTCTCCTTCCACCCCCCAGAAGGTAGGTGGCATAGTGGATACTTAACCACATCCAGGAAAACCTGAATTCAAATCTAGTCTCTGATACTTACTGGATAACTCTGGACAAATCACTTAACCTCTCTGTCTGTTTCAGTTTCTCCATCTGTAAAATGGGGATAATAATAGTGCCCAACTCCTAGGCTTCTCTTGAGAATTAAATGAGATAATACACATAAAATATTTCATAAACTTCAAATCACTATATAAATGCAAGCTATTATGATGATTTCCTTTTTTAAAAATAACTCTTACTTTCTGTCCTAGTAACAACTCTATAACCGAAGGGCAAGAGCTAGGCAAATGAGGTTAAATGATGTGCCCAGGGTCATACTGCTAGAAAGTATCAAAGACCAGATTTGAACACAGTTCCTCCCCATTCCAGACCTGACACTGTAATCACTGTGCCACCTAGCTGCCCCAAGACTATTTCCTAAATCTATTAGATTATCGGCTCCTTGAGAGTCCATCCTATGGGATTTCTATCTGTTTTCTGACAGCACCTAGCTCAGTTCCTCACATATAGTGAGCACTTAATAAATGCTGAAATGCATTTTCATTTATGTGATCACAATCTCCCTGATTTCTCCATCCTTCTCCCACCCTGATCTTTCACCTATTGCCTTTCTGTTGGTCTGCTTTTGCCCCCAACTATCTCTTACCTCTGTCAGGACTGGGGTTACCATCTTACATACAGACAATAGCAGCATGGGATTTATAACTCTAAAGGAACTTAGAAATCATCCAGTCCAATCACTTCATTTTACAGATGAGGAAACTGATGCACAGACCATACTGGCTTTGGACAATGTTTATAAAGTAGAAACCATAAAAAAGAAGCATTAATCAATGTCAATTTTTGTCATCCAAGACTGGGCTAGGACATGAATTTGGGCTTTGTGAAACACTCTGAAACACCCCTTCATACTGGACTGAGGGGTGGGGACACCCCACTCCTCTCCCCACCAAGGGAGACACACATGACCGAAGGTGTATTAGAGGTCTAGGGGGCTGGGGGATGGAGTGTTGGTGGACAACCCTACCACCCTTGAAATTCTCAGTCAACTAGATACTCTGAGCTGCTGAGTCAGAGTCCCTGACTGGAGTGTCCTGGCTGTGATTCAGTCTCCCTAATCGGGGCCAGGACCCACAAATATGAGCTGCTGTTGTGTGTTGATATGACAATGAGCCTCTTTCCTTCCCTAGCTCAAGCCAAATCCTTATGTAGCAATCAGACTGGGAGGACGTGAGCTCCAGGTCTAGGCATGACTGGGGGTGGACAGAGATGAGTTTTCAAGGCTGGGAGAGTAATTAGGTTAATGAGCCAAGAAATAGTGTTTAGTGGTTTGGAAAACTTCATCAATGCCCTGGACTTGGGCCAAATTAATCTTTCTTAAAGTGTAGGTATATGGTGGTTAGGTGATGGCACTAGTGGTAGTAGTGATGGGGACTGGAAATGGTGGCAGGGTCTTTTTTTTCTTTGCCATCCTCCAAAAGCAAATAGAACAAGTTAACTTGCTATGGTGTCAGCTAAGTAGCACAGTGGATAGAGTGCCTGAGTTCATATTTGGCTTCAGACACTAACTGTATGATCCTGGGCAAGTCACTTCACCTCAGTTTCCTCATCTGTCAAATGAGGTAGAGAAGGAAATGACAAAGCACTCTAGTCTCCTTGCCAAGAAAACCTCAAAAGGAGTCAAGAAGAGTCTCACATGATTGAAATGATTTAACAGCAACAACAGAGTTATAAGTGAAAATTCACTTGGGGCTTGAACTTGGGTCTTCCCCATGGTCATTTCCCAATGACCTTTGAACGTATGTAGGGTTTGAGGCAGGGTGGGGAAAGGACTGGAAACTGAGGAGGGGTCTTACAGGGAAGTGGGGCCAGTTTTCTGTCAGGAAAACCAGGGAATGCGCGAGGAGGTTCTCCAACAGGGAGGGAAAAGAAGAGAAAATGAAGAAGCAATTTAAGATGCTCCACAGTCTAGCGCCACCTTACACTTTCAGTTGGATTCACTTTACTCCCATTCATGGATTCTGTGATTCAACTAAATTAGATGTTTGGACATCAATCCTGTCAGTAAAAAAAAAATTAAAAAAATATATATATGTATATGTATATATACACACATGTATATATACACATATTTTGTGTATGTATATAATCATGTGTTACCCACAAAGAGGCATCACATAAAGAGAACTACATATGTTCATGTGACTGAGCAACCCATATAGTCTATTTAACAAACATTTATTAAATTCCTGCTCTGTATAATAGATGAATAAACTAGAAAGCATCTGAAACAAAAAGAGTCCTTGCCATAGAGGAGCTCATATTTGAATATGGGAAAGAAACGTAAAGAGTATGTGGGGCCATAAAAGATGACCAGAGAGGAGTGCTTTGGTTGATTTGAGCATCTTCCATGGCTTCAGAACTGGGAAAGGGGAGTGATGAGGTTGGCATTGTCAGGAAGGAAATGGCTGAAGTCTAGGAGAAGATGATCAGTGGCCAGTGGCCAATGTCAGAGAGCAGGGGGTAAAGTGAGGCATGGAGGCTGGACCTTTCCTGAAACAATGATCCAGGAAAATTGGTCCCAATGGGCAGGGGAAGAAGTTTCCCCATTATGTCAAAGTGGCTCACAATGATAAAGAAGTAATTTCTAGGGGTAGCTGGGTGACTCAATGGATAGAGGGCTGGGCTTAGAGATGGGAGGATCTGGGTTCATATGTGACTTTCCACAAGTCAGGTAACCCCAACTGCCTAGCCCTAACCACTCTTCTACCATGATGGCTGGGGATTTCTACTGGAACAGGGGTTCAGGAAAGACAATCACCAATCTGAAAATTTTGGATCATGGAACAAGATCAGACATAATAGGGGAGATGCCGCCTGAGATGAGTCTTGAAGCATTTTAGCAAGGGAGAGAACACATTCTAAACATAGGATCTGCCTATGTAAATGCACAGAAATGGGAAAATATGGGATGTAACTATAGAACCATAAATGGAACCATAGTTTTTATAGAAATAGGGCAACCAAACACCATCATAAAGTATGACTATGGATTTCAGCTCTACAGCAACTGTGTTTCCTGTTGTGAGAAAAGATTTAATATCTTTTGTTCAAAAACCCCTTTTGAACAACACACAAAGGATAAGGGAAACAATCCACCTGAAGGACAGCTAGACATTTTATCCTCCAGAAAACCAAGGCTAAAAAAATATGAATGAGAGGGAAACTTCACAGACTTTTTTCATTCATGTCCATCAGGGAAGATTCCTGTTTAGGTAAATATCAATAATTCTCTTTTTTAGAAAAGCAAATATTCAAGTCTAAAATGACAAAATTGATGACCAGACATCTAGTTTGGTTGGATCACAGAATTCATGAATGGGAGTAATGTGAAATCAAATTGAAAGGGTAAGTTGAAGCTAGACTGTGGAGAACCTTAAAAGTCAGACTAAAGAGTCTGTCTTTTATTCTAGAGGAGATAGGGAGCTATTAAAGATTTTTGAGCAAGGATGTGATATGGCCAGATATTGTACCTTAGGAATAAAGTTTTAGCAGACAGGTAGAAAGGATGGACTATATGGAGAGAGGTTGTTATTGTTCAGTCATTTTAATCATTTCCAACTCTTTTTTTTTAAACCCTTACCTTCTAACTGTGTATACAATACTGTGCATTGGTTCCAAGGCAGAAGAGTGGGGCAATGGGGGTAAAGTGACTTGTCCAGGGTCACACAGCTAGGAAGTGACTGAGGTCAGATTTGAACCTAGGACCTCCCATCTCTAAGCCTGACTCTCCACTTGGGATGGAGAATGACTCTATTTGGGATTTTCTTGACAAAGATAGTAGAGTGGTTTGCCATTTCCTTCTCCAGCTCTTTTTACAGAATAGGATACTGAGACAAACAGGGTGAAATGACTTGTCCAAGCTCATACAGCTAGGAAGTGTCTAAAGCCATATTTGAACACAGGAAAATGAGTCTTCCCAGTTTTGTGCCTGGTGCTCTATCCACTGCACCACCACCCAGATGTCCCAGGGAGATAGGAGAGTCTGTAAATATATGGACCAACGAAGAGGTCTCCTTGTGTGACCAGGTGAGAGGTGAGGAAGACTTGAACTATTCGGTTCTAGATACTACATTTTAAGGAGGACACCATATGTTATTAGAGAGTTAGTGGAAGGATCTTGTGGTAAAAGAGGAGGCTTAGTGGGAAGGTGTCTAAATTTTGTAGCTACATGGTGCAGTAGATAAAGTGACAGACCTAGAGTCAGAAAGACATGAGTTAAAATTCAGTTTCAGACCTTTACTAGTTGTGGGACCCTGGACAAGTCGCTTTGCCCTGTTTGCCTCTGTTTCTTCATCTGTAAAATGGGCTGGAAAAGGAAATGACCAACCACTTCAGTATCTTTGCCAAGAAACCCCCAACTGGGGTCAGGAAGAATTGGACAGGACTGAAATGACTATGAAACAATAATACTTCAGAAGAGAGCCTTATTCTTTGGGTTGTAGAAAGGAGGACCCAGTCTAGGACTGATGAGACGTTTTGTTATTGCTCAGTCATTGTTGGACTTTTTGTGACCCAACTGGAGGTTTTTTGGGTAATGATAGCAAAGTGGTTTGTCATTTCCTTCTCCAGTAAGTAGAAGTTAATAGAAGGTACATTTTGACTCAATATAAGGAAAATCTTCTGAAAAATCAGATCTGTCAAGAAGTGGAATGGGCTGCCACATTTGGTAATGGGTTTCCTAATCACTTGGAGTCTTCACATGATGGTCATTTCTTAGAGGATATTACAGAAGGGATTCTTGCTTTCAATATAGATATGTTCTCTGAGTCCCCTTTATACTTTAACATCATATAGTCAGGGACAGTTAGGGGGCTCAGTGGATAAAGAGACTGACCTGGAGACAGAAGGTCCAGGGTTAAAATCTGACCTCAGAAACTTCCTAGCTGTGTGACCCTGGACAAGTGTAACAGTTAAAATTTAGGGGAGACTGAGGCAGGTAGAAATTAGTTTCTCTCTGCAAGGAGTATTATATTTTTTTAGAGGTTTATTGAAGATTAAAATATAAAGAAAATACAGGATAAGAAACACGTGGTGCCTAGGCCACAGAGGCCTAGACAAGACCTCACCTACATTATGGAAAGAGCCACGTCTGCCCCAAAATGGAAGTCCAAAAAAAAGCCGCCTACGGGGAAGACCCTTTAAATAAAATTTTGTTCTCATCCCAGGTGAAAATTCAGTGAGATTAGAGGGCATTCTGGGAGCTAGCAAGGACTCCTGGGGAATGGAGTCCAGAGTTCAAATTTCAATTTTACACAAGTCACTTGACCCCCATTGCCTATCCCTTGCCATTCTTCTCTCTTGGAACCAATACACAGTATTGATTCTAAGATGGAAGGTGAGTGTTTTTTTTTTTTTAATAAAAGTATATAATCTTTTTGGTCTAGAATCCAGGCCTAAGGTCTATATCCAACGCTTGCTTATTTAGTCTCCCTGCCTCAGTTTCTTCATCTATCAAATGGGAATAATAGCTCTACTATGGAAAAAGGGGAATGAGATAATGTATGTGAAAGCACTTTGGAAATGCTAAAGTTATACCCAAATACAAGACAGGTGGTCTTATTGTTATTCCTAGTAACATTGAGCCTATCAAAGCTAGTATGCAGGTCTTACATGAAGAGACTAGCACAGTTGAGAAAACTGGGAATTAATCACACCTTGCAGAACTCAGGCTTCACCTCTCTCTACAGGATTAAACTCACTGTTAGTGTTTCCTGAGGCTGGGACTGACCTGGGTTGCAATGAGAATTTACTGGAGATCCTCTTCCCTCTCTCTCTCTTCATCACCTCCAAGCAGATGGCAGGAATCTCCTTTTTCATTTATCATCTCAGGAAGCTCATCTGGAAGAATCCATCTGCTGAAGTCTCCTAGAACCAGTTTTTTTCCTGCCTTTTCACTTTTGACAAGCTATCTTTAAGTGGTCAACCCTGGACCAATTCTTTGTGTCCCAGATGCTCCCAGCTATGAGACCAGCATATCTTTCTTTCCTTCCCTCCCTCCCTCCCTCCTTCCTCACTTCCTCTCTCTCCCTCTCTCTCTCCATTTTTCTCTTCCTCCCTCTGTCTGTCTCTGTCTGTCTCTGTCTCTATCTCTGTCTTTGTCTCTCTCTCTCTCTCTCTCTCTCTCTCTCTCTCTCTCTCTCTCTCTCTCTCTCTCTCTCTCTCTCTCTCTCTCTCTCTGTCTCTCTCTTCCCCTGCCCCAGTACAAGCTCCAGGAGGGATTAGGGCCAGGATTTTTTAATGCTCTTTCCAAGCCTACCAAATGACCTTGAGAAGCAGTGGAATGAGGTGAAAAAAAAATCATTACTTTAAAATCAAAGCAGCCATGTTCTGTCACTAACTGTCTTTGTGCTTTGACAAATCACCTCACCTCTGAGAGCCTCAGTTTTCTCATCTGTAAAACGAGTTAAACTAGATGATCTCTAAAATTCCTCACTGCTCTGGATCGTATATCTATAATTCCATAAAGCTTTGGTATCTTGCCTTTTCTGTCCAAGTCCAAAGGGTAGGATATCTCAGTGGAAAGGAAAAGGGCAAGGTAAGGATGCTGGGGTAGCTCCACTGAAGCTAATGAGGTTGGGCTGAAAGATACTTTGGGCACAAATGGGGCTCTTCTCCCTGCATTTTGTTGTAAACAGCCCCTGCCTAATGCAGTGGTCTCATCACTGAGACAGCCTTGCCACTGTGCATTCCTTCTCATTTAGCTTAATTAAGCCATCTGCCCACATTAAATGGTAAATTATCTCAATCACTCACTGAATCCCAGTGGAAACGCAAAAAATAAAAGGGAAAGGGGAGGTGCCTATGGTGGAGCTGAAAATAATTGTGTCCCCATCTGGGCAAGGCCATCTTCCCTTAGTTGAATAATCTGCCCCCATCATCAAGAAACCCTTCTTTGTTCCACAGATTCAGTCTGTTGGCTCCATTCAATGGTTCTTCTTTGTTTTGCAGTGAGTACATCTATGAAATCATGGCATAGGACACTGTCAGCATCTGATGATGTCCGAACCATGGATGGATCCTTTTCACAAGATAAAGTCATTCATTTTACAAATGAAGCCATTTTTACAAGAACTGTAGTTTGTGGTTTTAGTCCCGAATGTTGCTGGCATTTGCCTCCTTAAACTGACTTCTTGACTCTGAGTCCACAATTGACAACTCTGTCCTAGAACTGGTAGATTGGGAAATTTCGATTCATCTAAGAAATATTATCAACTTGTCCCAGATTGCTCTCTTTTGTTAGAAGAAGGAATGAATTCTGACTCAGAGGGAGTGAATTCAAGTCTTGGCTCTCTTCTACATCTGATCTGTGTGAGCTTGGACTAGTCACTTATTTTTCTGAGTTTCAAATCTCTTTTTCTGCAAAATGATGATAATAATACCTATAAGATGCTAATACCTATAAGGAAAGCTCATTGAAAAACTTAAAGGCCTATGTAGGACTTTAAGAACAAGTGGTTTTAGAAGTCATCCACCCAGTCCCATTCCTTCATTTCACAGACCAAAGCCTTGAAAAATCAAACGACTTGAACGAGGCTATGCCTGTAACAAGTAGCTGAAGTGGATTTTGAATCCAGGTTCTTAGATTTCAGATGCAGTAGGATCTATGAGAGGAAATGCTCAAGGCGAACTTATAAAGCTGAGTAGTTATTATTATCAGCATATGACTAGAAGAGTGGACAGTGGAAACAGTGGTAGCTGACCTTAGTAGGCAAAGGATAGGATGCCCATGGAGGGAGAAAGTAGAGAACATCTTACAAAAATGTGATTGAGGGCAAAAGGTGTTGCAATTCTAAATGTCTGTGTGTTCCAACTTCTCTGTCAAGGCAGTAAGCATTTATTAAGCACCTGCTATCTGCCAGCCTCTGAGGAAAAACTGCTAAACTGTTCCTGCCCTCAAGGAGCTTACATTCTACTAGAGCCTACAATGTGCACATAGACAAAAAAAAATTTAAGGTAATTTAAGGAGAAAAAGAACAGCAACATTGGAGATTATGGGAGAAGACATGTAAAAAACTCCTTTAAAAGTGGATCTTGAAGGAAAAAAGTATATAAGAGTTGGAGATGAGGAAGGAGTAAATTACAGGCATGGGAAACAGACAATCCATTAAAAGGCACTGAGTCAGGGAATAGAAATAGGCCAGTTTAGCTGTAATTGGGAAGGGGAGCAGTATGAAATAAATATGAGGTGTCCCCAAAGTGCTAGTAAAGTACTTTACCCCACTTAGCAAAGTTCTCCCAATTTTAGCCAGCAAAACTTATAACCTCAATAGGACTTTGGGGCCACTCTGGAATCAGATCATAAAAGGTCCTCAATTCAAAGTTGAGAAGCTGTATGTCTATCCTTAGTGTCAAGGTCCCTGTAGACTTCAGAGTGGGGGAGTGACACTATGAGACCTTTGCTGTATGAAGTTCATTTTAGTATCTGTGAATAGGATGGCCTGGAGAGGGGGGACACTAGGAGCAGAGAGACCAATTAGAATTCTGTTCCAGTAGTCCAGGAGAGAAATAATGAGGTCTTGACCTAGACAGGCGGCCAGTCCCATGAGTTGAAAAAAAAGAATGAATCAAGAGATGCTATGGAAACAAAATCAATACGCCTTGGCAAATGATTGGACAGGAGGGTTGAGGGACAGACAGCAAAGATTCAAGGCTGCCCCCAAGGTGTCAAGCCTAGGTGACTGGAAAGATGCTCACAACATCCACAAGAGACACAGATATTTGGAGAGGGGGTAGGGTTAGGGGAAAGAAAACCCTGAGTTCTGTTTGGGGTCAGAATCTAGGTTTGTGGAGATAATTCTTACTGTTCCCCCATACACTCTCTGCAGAAATGATTCTTTTCTTGGTTCAAGTCTTCACCCCAAACTACTCTTCTATTCTATTTTCCCAAGACAAGTCTTCACCAAAGAGAGGTAAGAAGAACAAAGAGGAAAGTCCACTGTGATAGTCTGAAGACCTGGGCTCTTGTCCTGCTGTTCCTCCTTATCTTTCCTGTCTCAGTTTCTTTTTCTGTAATAGCTGGCTCCAGGAAGCCTAACTCCCCTTACAAACGTCTTATTTGTGAAACAAAATGCTCTTTCATTTTGAATTCGCTCTCCAGTCTTTGTTTGCCTTTCTCTCCATTTCGAGGCATCTGGCAGGCCTTGTCGGACTCTCAGGACAGCTTTCTGATCCTTTCCCAAACAAAGCAAGCCATCCAGCCTCCATAGGGGAAGCAAAGCAACATTCTGTGTTTACTCAACCAACAACAGCTGCCTCACACTTCTCTGTTTCCCTTACCTGGCTCCAGATGACAGAGGTCAGTTCACAGAGGTGTGGATGAGCAGGTGGCCTGACTGGTGAAGGAGCAGCTGGGGCACAGGATTTCCTAGGGTGCCCCTCATAAGCTGAAAGGGGTAGGAGAAACTATCAGATGGTAAAAGGGCTGGACAGCCACCAAAACGACAAAACACATAATGGCTACAACCAGGTAGCAAAGGACAACTCTAAATTTGTTAGGTAACTAGGTGGCTCAGTGAGTGGAGCACTGGGTCTGGAATCAAGAAGACCTGAGTTTTAATCAAGCCTCATACACTTACTAGCTATGTGACCCTGGGCAAGTCACTTACCCTCTGTTTGCTTTAATTCACTGGAGAAGGAAATGGAAAATCGCTCCAGTATCTTTACCAAGAAAACCCCTGGATGTGCTCTGGTCTATGGGTTCCATTGCTGTTCTCTGGTCCATGTGGTAATGAAGAATCAGACATGACTAAACAACTAAACAACAATCTATGTTATGTACACACTAAAGAAGATCCAAAAGGACCACAATGTAGGTTCTACTATAATATACTCATTTTCTCAGACAGTGCTTATAGGTGCCTATATAATCATTTCCAGTCTTCTGGGTTTGTGTCATTTTTATGCTCTGTATTTTTTTTTTATGCACTGGATCATACATTTGAAATATGTACTTCTCAAGGGAAGTTAGAAGAAAGTTTAAAGGAAGGAAGGAAAAAAATCAGGTCAGCTGTTCTTCCTTCCACTGATAAATAGGATTTTGTTGTTGTTATGAGTGAAGAATATTTTTTTAATTTTATCTATTTTAAAATATTTTTACATGGTTATATGATTCTTGTTCTCTCCCTCCCTTCTTCTCTCCCCTCTCCCAAAGCTGATGAGCAGTTCCACTAGATTATACACAGGTTATCACTTGCTACCTGTTTCCATCTTATTCATTTTTGTAATAGAGTAATCTTTTAAAACCAAAACCCCAGATCATATATCCATATAAACAAGTGATAAATCATATGTTTTTCTTCTGCATTTCTACTCCCACAGTTCTTTCTCTTGATGTGGAGAGCATTTGAAGAAAAAATGTATCAAGTACTTCCTATGTGCCAAGTCCTATGCTAAGTTTGGGGGATACAAAAACAAAAGCAAGACTATTCCTGCCTTCAAGGAGCTTACATTCTGAAGGGGGAGATAACACATATAAGAAGACTCAGCAATAGGGCAAAAGGCAAGACTCAGTTGTGAATTTTAGATTTACTCCACCCTGCTTAGTCTTTAGTATTTTAGCAGCCAGGAATGTATACACCCCTACTTAAGGATTAACTGTAGGGGAGGATGGCCTATGACCAGAATGACCTAGCAAGTGACAAATCAGAAACAACTGACTGACCCCCTGGGCTGTCCTAAGCCAAGCTTAAGCAACCATTGGTACATGTGAGACACAGGAAGTGATGTAAAAAACTGCCTATATATTTCACGTCACTTCCTGTGATCGCTCTCTCGGAGGTGTTGGGAGCTTTTGGCGGTGTTTGGCATGTTGGCGGCTTTGACAGACTTTGGCAGTGGAGTTACTGGGAGGAGCTCTGTAAGCGTGGTTTTAAGTGAGGCATCTTCACTGAATTGGCCTTGGTGAGTGATAAGGCTGACTCCTCCTTTCCTTGACCTCCTGAAGGCACTATCCTCCAAGGAGGCTACTCATCTTGGAGGAGGCCTCCTGGCTGGAAACTGAGCTAGATTTAATCTTCTGAGAAGGCCCCTTGGCTTAGGCCAGGCTGGAGAAAATCTTATACCCTTTCCTTCTTTTCCTTCTTCTTAATTTCTTCCTTCTATTGTAATTAAACCACCATAAAATTCCAAACTGACTTGAGTATTTCATTGGGATTGAATTTTAATCCCTGGCAACCACTAATATATTCAGTCAACAACCCTAAATTGTACCTTAACATAGTAGTATTAGAGGTGTTGTTATACAGATGAGATCATCTTTAAAATCTATTACCCTCTGTCTTTGTCACTTCCTTTGTTTCCAAAGGTATACTTATCACTTTGCAGTATCTATATTTCCTACCCCCCCCAATACCTTCCCTTCTCAACAGACACATTGGTGTGTATATTTGCCCCCAGTTTAATATAAGTGTATCATACATATTATATATAATACATTACAAATAATATGGTATATCACATTATAATAAGCCAAGGATATATGAAACATGTGTGTGTGCATGCATGTATTTGGAGACTGGACCTTCTTATATCTCACTGGCTAGAAGTATCTCTGACATGTTAAACAATAAATAAATATGTGTATTTTTTTCAAAAAAATTAATAGTAAGTCCTTCACTATTGATCATTATATAATATTAATGTTACTGTGTACAGTGTTCTCATTCTTTTCAGTTTACTCTGCATCTATTTTATTTTTTATTTTAGTTATTTTCATATTTACAAATTATTTATTTTTAACTCAATTACACACACAAAAAAAACAATTTTAACCTTCATTTCCTTTAAGTTTGAGGCAAATTCTCAGTTTCCTTCCCTTTCTTCCCCCCGTCCCTGAGACATAAAGCAGTCTGAGAGAGATTTTACACATGTAGTTGTGTAAAACATCTTTCCATATTAGTTCCTTTGAGAAAGAAAACTTGAATAAATGAAATAAAAATGAATAAATTAAATGAAATGTAACATGTCTGTCTGCATTTGGACTTTATCAGTTCTTTCTCTGGAGGTGTTTTTCATCAGGAGTCCTAGAGGATTTTCTTGGATCACTATATTGCTAAAAATAGCTGTGTCATTCATAAATGTTCATCATATAATATTGCTGTTACTGTGTACAATGTTCTCCTGGTTTTGCTCACTTCACTTTGTATCAATTCGTGTAACTTTTAACAGGCATTTCTTAAATCATCCTTCTTCTGGTTTCTCTTAGCATAATAGTATTCCCCAATAATCAGATACCACATCTTTTTCAGTCATTCCACAAGTGATGGACAACCTTCAGTTTTCAGTTCCTTGCCACCACTCTGCATCTGTTCATACAAGTCTTTCCAGGTTTTTCTGAAAGTATTCTGATCATCATTTCTTATAGCACAATAGGGTGCTTCTACTGATGGTGTTGATGTAGCTTAGTCATTTTTCAGTCTGTTGGACTCTTCATAACCCCATTTGGGTTTGTTTGTTTATTTTGATCCAGATTCTGGAGTGTAGTTTGCCATTGGTTTCTCCAGCTCATTTGACAAATGAGGAAACAGAGGCAAGCAGGGTTAAGTGACTTGGCCAGGGTAAAATAAATGATAGGGATTGGGGATGGGATAAGATGTTATTTAGACCAGTATCAGAAGAGTAACCTGGCTTTGGCAAGGTCACCCAAGCCCAGTGCAGGCAGAGCCAGACCCTGAGATAAGACACACATAGAACCCTATATTATAAAATAACAGTTTAATAAAATAAAATAATAAAATAGAATATAATAAAATAATAAAATAAAATAGAGACAGGTAACAAGGGATTTGGATATACTTTACTCTAATAATAACTACCTACACCTCCCCAGATCTACAAATCTCTTCACAGAGATTGCTTCTGAGTGGTTTCCCTACTCTCTTCCTATACTCTCTATATAACCCCTAACTTACTATACTCAACTAAGCTAACACTAAACCTTCCTTTGATAATCTAAGGAAAAGGGTCGGTATGCAAGTCTGACAGGGCCCAACAATGGTCTCACAATCAGATGTCAGTTGTCACAAGAGCAGTACAGGAACTCAGCAGGTGTGAACTAGCCAACAGGGTACAGGATAATCCAAATAGCAGGTAGATTGTGAAGAACAAGCAGTCAAATGCCACAGGGAAAAAAATAATCTCCTCAGGTCCACCCAGAGAGAAAAGCCACAGCCCCTAGGCTTAACTGTCTCTCTCCAACAACAACTACTCTACCCCAAAATTCCAGAACTCTGCACTCTGTTGTCAATCTGCAAACTCACACACATTACTTAATTTTTCCTATAACAATGGTCACTTAGCTAGTAAGTGTCTGAGACTAAATTTGAACTCAGGAAGATGAGTCTCCTTGACTTTAGGCTTGGCATTCCATCCCCTGGGCCACCTAAACACCCTCTACTGAGAGCAGGCTGACTCACCATGTCCAACCTTGAGTGGTTGAACTAAAGCGAGCTGTTTTCTCCATTTCTGGCTAGTTTTTCCAGCGGGATTTTTATGCCATACATGAATACTTTGTTGATTTCATTGGTTGTGTTTTTCACTATGGGTCTTCTCCAGAAAACAAGGACCAGGGAAAGAAGCAGCCTAAGTCTGTGTTGGCTTTCTCCAACAATTCTCTCACTCAGGTGAGAGATTACTTCACCACCTCTGATGATATGGGTCCTGAGTTGCTCCTGCACAAAGAATTTCCAGTATCCTCTCCAGCAGATACACCAGATGGGTTAGACTTGTGGGGGGCTATTTTTGGAGCTTTTAATCCACCTGAATCATTCTAAGCCCCAGGTGTCTGGGGCCTTATGCTGTCCCTTCTCAAATAAGGGATCTGAAACATGCATTCATACTAAGATGCTTGTAATTCAGTATGTTACCTCCCTCTTTCTAATGTATGACCCAAAGGAATAAACCTCTAATGGTATAATTTTAAGCACCATAGCATTATGATACCAAAAACATAGACCAGGCCAAATCAAGATCAGTTTAATCGATGGACTAGATATATAATTTTTCCCCCCATAAAATCCTTATCTTCTCTTTTAGAATTGATACTAAATATTGGTTCCAAGGCAGAAGAGCAGTAAGGGCTAGGCAATGGGGGTTAAGTGATTTGCCCAGTCACACAGTTAGAAAGTTTCTGAGATCAGATTTGAACCCAGGATCTCTCTGGGTTGGCTCTTCATCCCACTAGCTGTCCCCAAGCACTTGCATTTAAGAGAGAGATGCTTATACAATGATCCAAAATCATTCTGAGACTTATGACAAAGAATGCTATCCAGCCTCCAGAGAAAGAACTGCTAGAATCGAAGCATGGATGAAAACATGATTTATCACTTGTTTATTTGGGTTTATGTTTTGGAGTTTGGTTTTTATAAGATTATTTGCTTACAAAAATGAATAATATGGAAATATGTTTTGCATGACAATGTAGGTATAACCCAGACTGAATTGCTTGCCAGCTCTGGGAGGAGGGTGGGGAAGGAAGAGGGGACAGAGATAATTTGGATCATATAACTTTGGGAAACATATGTGGAAATTTATTTCATGTAATTAGCAAATAAACAAATGAATGAATGAATGAACAAATGAATGAATGAATAAATTAAAATAAAATAAAAGAAGGAAATACGTAACCAAAAGGAATGACTATGTGATGGCCAGGCACCAGTGTAGGGTGGTATATGATTTGGCAGCTGTCCTATTGGAGCCCCAGCTCTCAGAGCTCATGGACAACCACTCAGTACAGCTATATTTAGGAAAACCCTCTCCAGCCCTCTTCCCCGGCCCCTACAGAAGAATCCAAAGTTGTATTTGATCCTGGTGATGGTGAAAACAGTTCTCACAGGGTTCCCCTGAGACAGCCAAGGTAGACCAGCTGGTCAGAATGAATAAAAGGCTGGTGTCCAGGGACTAGAGAGCAGGCATAACCAAGGGGACCATTTGTGGCCATTCACAAGAAAGCCCAATTAAGATCCATCCCATGAGCAGGCCTGAAGAGGCCAGGCACTAGCCAATTAAAAGGTCCCAGGCCACTTGCTCTCTCCTGGTGGCTCAGAGCATCCTGGCCTTGTGCCTTTCCTCCTCTCCATTTTCTCTAGCTTTTCTCTCCTTTCCATCGACACCCTGGAGCTCTCCCTACTTCCTGGCCCCCTTCTGCCTTCCTGCAAGCTTTGTTTGCCTCTTGCTTGCTCCTCCGTGACACAGATTAATCTCATCTCTGCCTTTCCATCTCCCTCTCCTCCTGAGGCTTCCAGGAGCCTTCCTCCCTGTCAAATCCTCTTCTCCTCAAATTCGCTCTCTCCCTGCTCATCCATGGAATCCTTTCTTTCTCCCTCCCCTCTACAGCACCTTGCCTAATGTTTGTCAGGCATTAGCTACTGAAGGGATGCTTTCCCCGCCCCTGATTGGAAGGGGTTTCCATCGAGAGGGGCCAGGAACTGGACCATCCTGTTCTATGTTCTCCAGCTCTGCCAGGGAACATGCCAGAAAGCAAAGGACCTTTCTGATGGCCCTGCAGCACCCTCACCTCCTCCCTTGCCTGCCTGTCCCCCTTTACAAGCATTTCTCTCCCCTGCCTCCCCTCCTCCCTCCCCGATTCAGCATCCTTTCCATCTTTGGCTCCTTGGACTCTCTGCTGGCTTCTTTCTCTCCCCAGTGACAGCTTCTCCAAACACTGAGAGCTATGATGGCTCGGTGGAACCTGGGGCATGGGGGGGGTGTGTGTAGATTCTTAGCCCAAGGCTGTGTTTTTCCTTTACCCCTTCATGCAGAGGACTGTTTGAGGGCTTTGTGACTGACTGCACGTTCCAAGTCAATTTTCTTTTTATCAATGAAAGTGTTTCTCACTTAAGGGGAGCTGCAGGCAGATGAAAGCTGAGTTCATTCATCTTCTCTCCAGTGATGGGGCATGGGAAGTAGCTGCTCCAGAATTCCCTCTCTCCTTCCTCCTGTCCATTTATTCAGTCATTTATACAATAAACAGGTGGAAGACACTGTGGCAGGTGCTGGGTGGAATTCCGGGCTGCTGCTACACAGATCTAGGTCTCAAGGTGGGAGAGCTAGGTGGCTCAGGTAATAGAGAGCCACGTTGGGAGATGGGAAGTCCAGGGTTCAAACCTGACCTCAGACACTTCTTAGCTGTGTGACCCTGGGCAAATCACTAAAATCCTTACCACTCTTCTGTCTTAGAATCTGTGGAATCTAAGACAAAAGGTAAGAATTTAAAAATAAACACATGGTTCAAAAGCAGAAGAGTGGAAAGAGCTAGATAATTGTGGTTAAATGACTTGTCCAGGGTCACAGAGCTAAAAAATTACTGAGGCCAGATTTGAAGCCAAGACCTTCCATCTCTAGGCCTGGCTTTCAATCTACTGAGCCACCTAGGCACCCACTCATCTTAGATTTTTAAGAGGCAATTATAGATATTAAAAACAAGAACAGTTGCCTAGAGGGAAATGCAAAAGAATAGCATGCCTGCCTGTATGAATAATATCAGTTTTGTTAAAACTCACAAATTGAAGCTCATGATAAATGCTTAGGACAGAAAAAAATTATTTTCAAAAACTATATTGAAAGCAAAGGGAGTATTTAATAAAGGATATGACTGATTAAAAAGAAAAAAGAAAAAGACATGCATCCTTATTGATTGTATCTCCCATTGATTGATTTTAATTCCTAATTCTATTATAGTAATCATGTGCCCTAAACCCACTTCAAGGAGAATTCTACCAAAGTAATCCTAGCCCTTGCCACCCTTCTGCCTTAGAACCAATATTTAGTACAGATTTTTAAGACAGAAGGTAAAGGTTTAAAAAAAAATAAAATCTAAAGGAGAAAACTGTGTACTGAAAATGATTATGAGAAGGGGGAAACAGCATGAAAACAGTAGGAATGAACATGGAAACAGGTTTTACATGATCACACATGCAAAGTCTATATAAGATTGCTTGCTGTCTCAGGGGAGGATGAGGGCAAGGAAGGAGGGTCAGAAGAAGAAAGTGAATCTGGAACTCAAAACTTTTAAAAAGGATCTATAGATGTTTTGCATGGAGAAGAGTCTTGTGGGGATGGAGGATTCAGTAGCCATCTTTAAGTATTTGAAAAGCTGAAATAAAAAAGAAAAAACAATTATTTTTTAAGAGATGAGTGCTGATATTATCTCACAAAAAGAGAAAGAAAGATACCTAGTGAGTTGCCTTGAGCTCTGAGAAATTAAATGACTTGCCCAAGGTTTAATATCAGTTCTCTATCCACTATGTCACAGAAACAAAAATGTGAGATAAAAAAAGAGAATAAAAAATAAAATGAGAGATTTGGACTAGAGAAGAAAAGCTGAACTATGGATAAAGAATTAGACTTTCTCTTGTTGGTTCCAGAGGGTAGAGCTATGAATAAAGGGAGGAAGCTTCAGAGAAGCAGGGTTCAGCTAGCTATTAAGAAAAGCTTTTTAACAATTAGAGGTATACAAAATAGGAATGGGCTACCTTGAGTAGTAGTGAGGTCCCCATCACCAAAGGGATTTAAGCAGAACCTAGACAACCAGTTGCCAAAATGCTATTATGAAGATTGGATTTAGCTATCTCCTGATTGTAACAATGAAGGTACTTAGCTCTTCCTTTATAGTGAAGCTAGAATTGTAAGCTACAATCTATTTTTAGATTTTAACTACAAAAAGGTGTTAAGTAACTACAAAAGGTGAATTAACCACAAAAAAAGGTGTTAAGTAACTACAAAAGGTGAACTTAACAAAAGAGGATTTAAGTAACCCAAAAAGATAAAATCAAAGAAGGTGAGAACTAAAGAATGGACAGTCCTGGAAAAAATCTAACCAAAGAAGGTGAGAACCAAAGAATGGGCAGTCCTAGAGAAAGGCATCTGCTGTGATTGGTAGATGTGAAAATTTAGAGGAGGTGATGCAAGAGAAAAAGGTCTTTAAATAGAGGGAAAAAAGACTGAAGAGGACAGTGAGTATACCTAGGCTTGGAGTGAAGGATCAGTCACTCGGAGCTGGAGGGAAGATGGACACCCAAACTTGTTGGTGAGTGAGAGGCTGACTTAGTGGACTTGCTTTTCTCTTCTCCTGGCTGGGACTTAGAAATTCTAACTGGTTTAAGAAGAAGCCAGAGTTGTCTCTCTCTCTCTATCTCTCATTCCTTAATATCTTCCTTCTATTGTAAATATTATAATTAAACTACTATAAATTCCATTTACTTTAGTAATTCATTTTGGGATTTAGAAATTAAATCCCTGGTGACCACCTAATTAATAATATATTTCAGTCTCAATCACAATTAATTTTAACACTATAGAGGAGATTCTTGGTCAGATATAGGTGGTCTTTGAGACCCCTTCCAATTATGTGAGTTTGACTTAAAGAAAAAAAGAGTATCTGAAGTTATGACCAAAACCCAAGATTATAGAGGAGTGTAGATGTGAGGATCAGATTTATATGGAAAGGCATCTGACAACATCATTACTCAGTCTTAACACTCTCTTTCCTTACCCATTCAACTAAAATAGTTGAGACTATTTGTTAAAGCTACTTCTTCTCCCTTCTACTTATCTAAAATCCTCCAACATCATGCCCACTCCCTCTTCCTTCATTCCAGTCTATGATAAAGAGGTAGATTTTCTGCTTGTCATGGTCAATTCCAATTCCATCTTCTGATTTCATCCCCTCTCATCTTTTCCAACAGATTATCTCTTTGTATCTCTCTAATCTTCATTGTTATTGTTGTTCAATTGTGTCTGATCTTTGTGACCCCATTTGGGGTTTTCTTGGTCCTGGAATGATTTGTCATTTCCTTTGCATATGAAGAAACTCAGACAAAAAGGATTAAGAGACTTGCTCAAGGTCACAGAGAGTAAGTGTCTGAGGCCAGATTTGAACTCTGGATGATGAGTCTTTCTGACTTCAGGTTCTGAGCTCTGGCCACTAAGTCCTCCATTCTTCAACTTCTTCCTATTACTGGTTCTATCCCTACTACCTACAAATATACACCCAAGTCTTCCCACCTTTAAGACAAACAAAAAATAAACAAATCCTTTCTAGATACCTGATAGATATTATCCAATAAATATCTCTCCTTTCCTCTTCAGCCCAATTCCTAGAAAAAGCTTATTTCCTCAGAGCCTTTACTCTGCAGTCTGGCTTTTGACTTTCTCATTCCACTGAAATTGCTTCCTTCCCAATTACTAATTATCTCTTAATTGCCAAACCCAATGACCTTTTCTCCATCCTCTTTCTTTTTGATTTCTCTGTAACACTCAATACCCTTGACCACTTGAATATTCACTCTTCTCTGGATTTTTTGTGACACTGCTGTCTCTTGGTTCTCCTCCTACCTGTATGATGACTCTCAGTCTCCTTTCCTGGATCTCCCTCCAGATAATAACCATTTTCTGTGGGTTTCCTCCAAGGCCTTCTTCCAGACCTTCTTCTCTTTTTTTCCTGTATACCCTTAAAAAAAAAAAACAACCCTTACCTTCCATCTTAGAATCAATGCTGCAAATTGGTTCCAAGGCAGAAGAGTGGCTAGACAATGGGGGTTAAGTGATTTTCCCAAGGTCACACAGTTAGATAATATCAGAGGCCACATTTGAACCCAGAACCTCCAGTCTCTGGGCCTTGGCTCTTGATTCACTGAGCCACCTAGTTGTCCCCTTTCTCTATACTCTTATTTGATCTCATCATCTCCCATGGATTCAATTGTCCTTTCTTTGCAGAGATCTTTATATCCAGCCCAAGTTTTTCTCTTTTAAACTCTATTCTTAAATTGACTGCCTGTTGGATATCTTCTAGTCAGCTAAAACTAAACATGTCTAAAACAGACCTCATTATATTTCCCCCTACATCTTCCCCTCTTTCCAACTCCTTTCTCCTTCTGAAGGCACCAATACTCTCAGTCACCCAGGCTCAAAATCATGTTGTCATCCTCAACTCCTCATTGTCACTCATCCCTAAATAACTCATCAGTTAACAAATCTTGCCTATTTTATACCAACTCTTGCATCTGTCCCTTTCTCTCCCCTAATATAGCCATTACCTTTCCCCTGGTCTATTACAATAGCTTCTAAATGTCTCCCTATTGAAAATTTCTCCCCATTCCAATCTGTCTTTAACTCATTTGCCAAAGGAAGTTTCCTAAAGTGTAAATTTGACCGTCACTTTGCAACTTAACAAACTCTACAGTTCTCTATTACCTCTACCATTCTCTCTCTCTCTCTCCCCATCCTCCCTTCCCCCATCTCTTTTTCTCTTTCTGTATCTCTCTCTATCTTCCTCTCCCTCCTTCTCTCTCTTTCTCCCCCATCTCTCTCCTTCTCTCTCTCAGAAAATCACTTAATCCTGTTTGCCTCAGTTTTCTTTATGTATAAAATGTGCTGGAGAAGGAAATTCCAAACCACTTTGATATCTTTGCCAAGAAAATCCCAAATGGGGTCACAGAGAGTCAGACTTATCTGAAAAACAACTAAACCACACATCACTTGCGTCATCCTCCACTTTCTCTGTAGACCAGGCATATTGACCTATTTTTTGTTCCTCATATAAAAGGACATCCTTTCTTCTACTCTGCCATATTGGTTGATCTCTCTGTCCCATGACTTTTTTTTTTCCCTTGGAAACCTTTGCCTTCTGTTTTAGAATTAATACTAAATACTGGTTCCAAGGCAAAAGAATGGTAAGGACTAGGCAATTGAAATTAACTGACCAGCCCAGGGTCACACAGGAAGTCTGAGGTCAAATTTGAACCCAGGACCTGCTGTCCCCATGCCTGATGCTCTATCCACTGTGCCACCAGAACCAGTTATAGATCTACTCATTCTCTGCAGTCTGTCTCTCTAAGGCACTTACTTTGCATAGTATCATGATTCTTTTGAAAACAGCTCCCTGAAAAATTTTTACCTAAGGGAGTCTGTAGCATAGACTCTCATTTTATATATAATATAATATGATATGATATGATATAATGGAAATAAATAAAATATGTTTTTTGTTTGTTTATTTATTTATTTGTTTCCCTCTATCTCTCTTAGATTCCATTTTGCAACATAATTATTTGTGCACATGCCAATTTGTGGTGATGGAGAAAACACTGACTTGGAATCAAGGGACCTGAGTTCAAATTCAGCCTTTGACACTTGACTTGCTCTGGGTCCCATCCTAGTTATTTTATTTGAATGTCAGTTTATCTGTTAAACTACATAAAATTAAATAGAAATTATATATCATTACATATTACCATTTATCTGTAAAATGGAAATTATAATATTTGTACTATCTACCTATGTATATTGTTGGGAAAGCATTTTATACTCCTGACAGTGCTATAGGAATATCTCACCTCTATTGAGCTGCAAACTCCTTGAGCTCAAGGATCCTATCTTATTCATCTTTGTACTCCCCCCTGCCCCCCGCAACTGAGTCTATCAAAGTGCCAGGCAAATGCTATACCGGTAATAAATATGGACTGAATTTCATTGATTGGAACCACTAGGAGTGGAAAAACCTGTGTTCCAGCTCCTCTGCCTGCCAATAGGAGATGGTGTGGTTGAGAGTGCTGTGGATAGAGAAGTCGGGACAAAAAATCCCACAAGAACATAGGCAGATCAATCAGTTCAATGTTCTTGGCCTCAGTTTCTTCTTCTGTCATTTTAATTCACTATATGAAGTCTGTTCATGTAATGGGGACTTTTGAAAAAGCATCAAGAGGAAGAGAAAGGACTTTAGAACTGGACAAGACCCAGTTTGGTGAATGGGAATAGTAACACTTTTCAAAATAGGAAGAATGTAAGTTTCTTGAAGGCAGGCTCAGTTTCAATCTTTGTATCTCTATCATCTATCACAGTGCCTTGAATACAGTTGACACTTAATAGATGTTTAATATAATTCAGTTCAACCAGTCATTTATTAAGGGGCAGTTAGTGGCTTCAATAGAGCACCAGGCTTGGAGATGGCAAGTCCTGAGTTCAAATTTGATCTTAGATATGGTCTAGCTATGTGACCATGGACAAGTCACTTAACTCTAGCCCTTACACTCTTTTGCCTGGGAACTGAAATTAGTATTGATTCTAAGACAGAAACGAAAAAGTTAAAATAAAGATTTAAAAAAAAACAACCAAGCATTTATTAAGTCGAATTGTTTCATTCTAGAAAGGAAAGGTTTCTCCAGAGAAAGAACTATTGGAGTCATCTTTCACATCAGTGTATTTATGGTTTTATTTGGGGTTTGGGTTATATGTGAGTTTGCCCTTACAACAAAGGCCAATATGGAAGTGTGCTTTTGCATGGCAATAAAAATAAAATTGAAAAAAAAGAAAGGAAAGGGTTGGGAAAGAATTACCTTGTGGAAAGTAGAGTCAAGCCCTCTTACTCTTTGCCCTAGTGCCCCACAGATGTACTTACCCAAATTCTTAAGTGAGAAATCATTCCAGTTAAATGTTCATGTTTTTGTCCAAATTATTAAAAATCAGTATGTTCACCCAATTGTACTATAAGCTCTCCTAAGGCAGAGACAATGTGCTTAACACACACTGAATATCCCATCAAATACAGGTTTAATAGGATCAGAGAACTTGAGGTAGTAGACATCCACCTGTGGATTACCCCATTATACAGATAAGGAAAACTGAGGCTTCAAAAAAAAGGGATTTGCCCAGATGTACACAATCAGGAAGTATGAACCAGGATTTAAACTTGAGAATCATCTAAATCTCCAGAATCTAGGTTCAATGATCTTTTTGTAGATTAAGTAATTTTCTTAGGGCTACACAGTAAAACCACTATGTCTAGTTAGCAAGTCTATCTACTATTCCTCCTAAACATGTGCTGGTGTAAACAGATATTTTCAAGATGAAGAGAAACCTGAGTTCATGCCTTTGTAAGAGTTTCTTAAAACCTTTAATAAATAAATTTTCACCTCCATGAAGAAGTATTGGCTAATTGAATGACAGATCCACAGCTGGCAAACTTGGGCAAAATGAAATTAGCCACTCAATGAATAATTTGTAAGCATCAGGGATGTAGAAAGCATTGCGTTATGTGCCTGAAGGATCCAGAGATAGACAGATAATGTGTTATAATGCACTGTTTTTCCAGGTATTATCTGTTTCAGAGCAGAACCTGCTTGAATCACAATGTGGCTTCCGACCAGATCGCAGCACCATCGACATGGTCTTCATGGTGAGGCAAATGCAGGAAAAATGCCTTGAGCAGAACCTGAGTCTCTACATTGTCTTCATAGACCTGACAAAGGCGTTCGACATAGTGAACAGGGACGCATTGTGGGTGATCCTCAGCAAGCTTGGTTGCCCAGCAAAATTCGTCAAACTGATCCAGCTCTTTCATGTCGACATGACAGGGGAAGTCCTATCTGATGGAGAGACTTCTGATTGCTTCACCATCTCCAATGGCATGAAACAAGGCTGCGTCCTTGCTCCGGTACTATTCAACCTATACTTCACCCAAGTATTACGACATGCTGTGATGGATCTAAATCTGGGCGTCTACATCAAATATGGACTGGATGGCTCACTATTCGACCTTCGCCACCTGACTGCAAAAACAAAGACAACAGAGAGACTCATCCTGGAAGCTCTCTTTGCAGATGACTGTGCTCTCATGGCCCACCAAGAAAATCATCTTCAAACCATTGTGGACAGGTTCTCTACCACAACAAAACTGTTTGGCCTGACTATCAGCCTCAGCAAAACAGAGGTGCTGTTCCAACCTGTACCAGGTAGGCCAACGAACCAGCCGTGCATTACAATAGACGGCATGCAGCTTTCTAACGTCAACACTTTCAAGTACCTGGGCAGCACCATTGCCAACGACGGGTCCCTAGACCACGAGATTAATGCCAGGATCCAAAAGGCCAGCCAGGCACTCGGGCAGCTGCGCTCCAAAGTCCTCCAACACAGTGGTGTAAGCACTGCGACGAAGCTCAAAGTGTACAATGCAGTGGTCCTCAGCTCGCTCCTGTATGGTTGTGAGACATGGACACTGTACCGGAAGCACATGAAACAGCTGGAGCAATTCCACCAACGCTCCCTCCGGTCAGTCATGAGGATCCGATGGCAGGACCGAATCACCAACCAGGAAGTCCTCAACAGAGCCAACTCCACCAGCATAGAAGTAATGGTCCTCAAAACCCAGCTAAGACAGGTTGGTGAACTGTCAGCTGGACTCAGGAAACAAGGCCAACCAAAGAAAAGATTCAAGGATCAGCTAAAGTCCAACTTGAAGTGGGCTGGCATTACACCAAAGCAACTAGAACTCGCTGCCTCTGACAGAAGCAGCTGGCGAACCCACATTAACCATGCTGCCATCACCTTTGAAGATGAGCGATGTCAATGTCTTGCCACTGTGCATGAACGCCGACACCAGGCCACAACCGCACCTCCCGTAACAACTGGCGTCCCATGCCCCAAGTGCCACAAACTCTGCGCCTCAGTCTTTGGACTCCAAAGCCATATGAGGGTACACCATGAAAACGCACAAAGACAATTGTCATTCTCGGTCACCAAGAGACTACTACAGATCTGAGGACTCCTGGGCATCCTCAAAGACCTTTTCATAGAATCTATGAAGACAAAAAAATTTTCATAATAGTACTAAGAAGCGATTTGTTTATTAAAATATTCCTACCTTTTCCAACCACTATCTGGGAGGGGATTTTCTTCCTAATACTTTGATCAAAATAACATATTGCCACATATCAAATGAAAGCAGAAGAAGATAGGAGAAACTAGGTGTCTTCTCTGAAGCCAGACATTAAAGAGATTTGCAAAAACATTTAAAACACTTCTACTCTTCTCACTATTTTGTTTTAATTGGAAGATAGCTATTTTCATCCAGTCTTGTCCAACTCTGTAACCCCATTTTGGGCTTTCTTGGTAAAGATACTAGAATGGTTTGCCATTTCTTTCTCCAACTCATTTTACAGATGAGGAAACTGAGGCAAACATGTTTAAGTGACTTGTTCAAGTTCACATACCTAGTATCTGAATTCATATTTGAACTTGGATATTCCTGACTCCAGGCTTGGCACTCTAACCACTGTGCCTCCTCACTACTCCATTTTCTTATGTTAACATATGATGGATTTGTTATTTTTAAAGAAAATGTAAAAAAGTTTTTAAATTAACTTAGTTGAAAATATTATTTTAATTTCTAGCATAGTAAATATTAATAGATATAACCCACATAAACAAAAACCTTTTGGGCTACTCAGTAATAATTTTTAAGAATGTAAAGGGACCCTGAGGCCAAAAATAGTTAAGAACTACTGATGTAGTAATAATAATAATAATAATAATGACAAAATGTAATAATACTAATTAGCTCTTAAAGGGTTACAAAGTTCTTTACATATGTTAACTCATTTGGTCCTGATAACAACCCTGTGTAGGCATAATTATTGTCCCCATTTTACAAATGAAGAGATTCAGTCTGAGAGACATTGAGTGAATTGTCTAGCATCATATAACTAGCATCTGATGCAAGGTCTCAATTAAGGTCTTTCTGACCCCAAATCTAGCACTCTGTTAATTATGCCACCTAGCTACAATGGATATGAAAACTGGCCTTGGAATCAGGAAAACTGAGTTTCAAATCCTACCTCAGACACTTACGAGCTCTGTGACCCCATGGAAATCAGTCAACATCTCTGTTCCTCATTTCTTAAAATAAGAATTTTGAAGCTTTGGAATTTTGGAATTTTGAAGCTTTATGGCCTTAGAGGCTCTTCTAGTTGCAAAATCTATGATCACATGAGAAAAGTTCTGCTACACACAAAGAGGGAGGGAGAGAGAGACAGAGAAACAGAGAGACAGAGACAGAGAGACAGAGATAAAAGGAGAGGAAGAGAGACAGAGAAACAGAAAGAGAGACAGAGAGACAGAGAGTCAGAGACAGAGAAACAGAAAGAGAGACAGGGAGAAAGGGAGAGGAAGAGACAGAGAGACAGAGAAAGAGACACAGAGAGAGAGACTCAAAGACAGTGAGAGGAAAAGAGACAGAGACAAAGACAGAGAGAAAGAGAGAAGAAGAAACAGAAAGACACAGAAAGAGAATCAGAGACAGAGAGACAAACAGAAAGATAGGGAGAGACAGAGAGAAAGGGAGAGGAAGAGAGTCAGAGACAAAGAGACAGAGAGAGAGGAAGAAAGACAGAGACAAAGAGACAGAGAAAGGGAGAGAAGAGAGACAGAGACAGAGAGAAAGAAAGAGAGAAGAAGGGGTGGGGAGAGAGAATTTATAGTTTGGTTGCAAGGAAAAGAAATAGACACAAGAAAAGATTACCAACAGAAGGTTTGAGATCAGTAACGAATGAATGATCCAGATAGAACGCTACAAGAAATGCTAAAAAGAGCCAGCCCAGGTGGGAAAAAGAAAGTTTCAGGTGGTCAATTGCAGATCCAGACTCTGTGGATGTTTCCCACTAATGAGAAAGAAAAAGACAGTTGATTTGGAAGCCAGAAGAGTCATCCAGAGTGTGTCTGAGAACCAAGCAAGGTTTGCCATCAGGTGTGGAGGAGGAGATTGGCAGGGTTTTAGCAAAGTTAAGACAAGAAACAACTAAAGAGGAGAAGCCAAGGACCAGCCTGTCCTTGGCCAAGGACAGAAGAGGGAGAAGTCCTGGTTGATTCTGGGGGCTGAGGAAGGGAGGGAGAGTCCTCCCCCAAACTCACCTTCAGATGAAGACAACAATCTGAAAATGGGGGAATGCATCCTGGGAAAGGATGTTAAAATCTTTGATGTCATTTAAGAAGGGAAGGATGTGGGGGAAAGGAAGCAGTGAAATACAGAGAAGGAATCAGTGAAGGCAGACTTCAAAGAAACCCCAGAGGATAGGGGGAAAGATCATTGAACCCAGATTCTGGAGACTTGAGCTTTCATACTTCCTAATTGTGTAAATCTGGGCAAATCCCTTCCTTCTGAGCCCCATTTTCTCTCATCTGTATAATGGGGATATTCCATTGGCAAGTTAGGGCAATATCTACCCCAAGCATGTGAATCCTTCCCCTGGATGAATGGGAAGATGAGAACAATTTGCTCCAAGAGCCATAAAGGTGGCTGAAGCAAGTGGTTTGGTGCATTTAGAGCCTGGCTAGATACTGAAGATGCCAGCACCACCTCCTGCATCCTGGGTCATCACCAGTCATCTTGACTCTTGTCCTGTCACTAGACTTTGATGACCCTGGAAGAGGGATCTAGGCTAAAGACTGCTGCCTCACTTAAACCCAATTTATGCATGAGTCAAGACATCATCCACAACACCACTGGTCCTCTTTGGAAACAGATGAAAAACAAACAACAATGAGGAAAATAATAATGTCACATACTTCCCATATCCAGTCTGTTACCAAGTCTTGTGATTCTGTCTTTTCAGCATTTCAGGTATTCACCTCCTTTCCTTTGACAGACCACAGCCTTCTTACAGGCCCTCAGCACCTCACACCTGGAGTACCACAGTAGCCTTCTCATTGGTCTCCTACCTCAAGCCTCTTCCCACCCCAGTCCATCTTTCACTCAGCTACCCAAGTGATCTGCCTAAAAAAAAATCTGAATATGTCACTCCTTAATCAGCAAACTCTTGTGGCTCCATACTGCCTCTAGGATCAACTATAAAACCCCTAGTTTGCCTTAAAAAAGAAAACCTTTACCTTCTGTCTTAGAATCAATATTGTGCTTTGGTTCCAAGGCAGAAGAGTGGTAAGGGCTAGGCAATGGGAATCAAGTGACTTGCCCAGAGTCACACAGCCAGGAAGTGTCTGAGGTCAGATCTGAATCCAGGACCTCACATCTCTAGGCCTGGCTCTTTATCTACTGAGCCAGCCCTAAAACCTCTGGCTTTAAAAGCCCCATCGTCATGTGGTTCCTTCCTACCTTTTTAGTCTTATACTTCACGCCCTTCCACTGACTGTGGGATCCACTGACACTGACTTCTTTGCTGTTATTCATACAAGATAACTCCATATTTCCACTCTATGGCTTTTCAGTGGCTAAATCTCTCCCTCCCCATCTCTACCTCCTGGTTTCCCCTAAATCTTGACTAAAGTTCCTTCTATAAGAAGCCTTTCCTGTCTCCCCCTTAATTCTAGTACTTTCCCTCCATTGATTATCTCAAGTTTATTCTGTATATATTTTATCTGTTTATAGTTGCTTGCATATTGTTCTCTCGTGCTCCGACCATTTTTTTGCCTTTTTCTGTCTCCCCAGCTCTTAACAGAGGAAGGTAAGGAGGAAGTATTTAGCACATAGTAGTTGCTTAATAAATGTTTATTGACTTGATTTGTTGACAGAGTTTTTGCAAGAAAAGTGGTTTTGTAAACCTCAAACCACTAAGTCTGAGGAAATTCTTATGTAGAGTTGGAAGGACTGAGTTTCTCATTCTGTAGGCTCCTTCCAGGGGGTCAAATGAGGGAATGAATGCAAAATATTTTGAAAACCTGAAAATGCTATGGAAAATAAACTGATTATTGTAAGATGTAGATACATGTCACATTTAATTTCTTTTTATCTCAATTTCCCAATTTGTAAAATAGATATAATAACACTTATAGGCATTTTAGATTACTATCTCTCTCTCCTGTTAGTTTTCTGGAAAAAAGTTTGGCCTGAATTGGGCCAGCCAGTCTTGTATCATGTACAGGCATGGAAAACAAGCCTTCTTCCCAGGGAAGGGGAATGTAGATAATAGGGAAGAACAAGAAAGACATGAAGTAGCATTAAAAACAGAAGGAAAGGGATCAGTACCTCATCTGGCTGTGGGCTGGATCATGGAAAGGGGCACAAATACTATTGAATGGGTTAGAATAGGCTCCTGAGATGCCAGATCACAAGTTCCTTTTTCTGATGGCCGGAAGATCTGTTAGACATTCTTGCAAGACAGCTTATTGTCTTGGGCCTGAGCATCAAGAAAATGGAAATGGACAGACTTGTTCAGGGCTAATGTTCTCATTTCATAGTTTCTGGGGGGCAAAGAATGATGGGCAGCTTAGCAGGCCATGGAGCTGGTTTGATTCAGCCCAATAAGAACTGAGAGAAATGAGGGAGGTGCTACTGATTCACAAGGGAGTCAAGAGAGTAGAAAAAGGGCCTTAAAAAGCCTGCTGATTTGTCCTATCTTGGCACATGAGCAGGTGCATGATGGCTTTTTACTTTTTCTCTTTCCTGAGTTGTAACTTTTTCCTTCTGCCTCTTACAACATCAGTTAACCAAGGGGAAGGAACCTTGGTCATCCCAAAGCAGCTGATGCAGCATTGGAGAAAGAGCAGGAACTTGGTCTCTGAGAGTTTTAGACATTGTCTCAGTGTCCCAACCATGACACCTCACTCCCTACTGTGGGCTCGTCTCAGGCACCAGGTATGAAAGGAATGAAGTTGTTGGCTGGTAGAATCAAGAAACCATGGCCTTCTTCTTCTGGGGAAGAACTGGGTAATTTTGTGCCCTTCCTTTTTCCATTTCAGGTCCTCCTCTTAATGCTCCACCTTGGTTTCCAGGGCTCTTGTACTACTTGTACCCTGTCTGTCCAAAACCTCCATCATGTCTTTGCTTTGACTTGAGTCTTTCCTATGTTGGCCCTGGCTCTCTCCATCTTTATCATGGATTCTCAGAAATTCATTGACTTCAACACTAGCCTGAAGCATGAATCTCTTCTGCAAAACCTCCCACAAGTGGTAAAACAGCCTCTGTTTAAATGTATCAGCACTCTGCTACCCATTCCATTTTTAGTGTGTGGTATAATAATTATAATAGCTTGCATTTATATTGAGCTTACACTGTTCCAGTCATTGCGCTGAGTTCTCTACAATTATCTCTTTTGATCTTCATAACAACCTTGGGAGATAGGAATTATTATTCACATTTTATAGTTGAGGAAACTGAGGCACATAAAGGTTAAGAGGTAAGAAGTGTCTGAGGCTAGAATTTGATCTCAAGTCTTCCTGACTCCAGGCTCAGCACTGAATTGAGTGTTGAGTTGCTTAAATGGTTAAGAGATTTTCCCTTTATACCATGTGAAATCTGCCTCCATTCAGTCTACTCATTGCTAGTTCTCTCCTCTAAGGCCAAGCAGACCTAGTCAAATGTCTCTTCCCCATAACAACAATCAAATATTTGAAGATACCTATCCTGTTTCCACCATTCCATGTACCATCCAGGTTCCTCTGAAGTATCTTTGTATGACATGATTTGGGTTCTCAGGTCCTGGAGGGCCACCTTATAATGGCTCTCCCAAATTCCAGCACTCAGCTGATCCCAGCAGGGGCTTACAAAGTCAAGAAATATTTATTAAGTTCCCCACGCCAAGCACTGGAAAACTTATCTTTACTCTGATGAAGGGAGGTCACAGAATTCGAGATCCCTAGCTAGAATCAAGTACAAACATCTCCTCTGAGCTGTAAACAATCAGCCCAAATACCCACATACCTTCTTTTTCTCTTGCCCATCAATCAACAAGGATTTGTGATTTACTGTATTCTAGACATTGGAGCTACAAAGAAAAGCAAATACAGTCACTGACCTCCAGGAGCTCAAATTCTTCTGGGGGCCAGAGAGTGTAAATAACTGTGCAGTTGAAACAGAGAAGTTAATTTTAGAGGCAAGAGACTTGGGGTGGTGAAGGGAGAGTAAGGAACCATAGAAAAGGTCTGGGCAGAAAGTGGGGTTTGAGCTGATTTTTAAAAAAAATCTTTACCTTCTGTCCTAGTATCAGTTCTAAGACAGAAGATGTTAAAATTAATTGTGGCTGGAACTCTGAATATATTAATTAGGTGGTCGCCAGGGATTTAGTTTCTAAATCCCAAAATAAATTACTAAAGTAAATGGAATTTATGGTAGTTTTATTTACAATATTTATAATAGAAGGAAAATATTAAGGAATGAGAGAGAGAGAGAGAGAGAGAGAGAGAGAGAGAGAGAGAGAGAGAGAGAGAGAGAGAATAGAGAGTGCTCTGGTTTCCTCTGATACCAGTTAGAAATTGGGGTGTATGGGGTGCTCAGGGAGGGTAGTATCTCTGGTATGGAGGGCTTGTCGTGCCCTCCTAGGCCAGCTCTCCAGCCTCTGACCCTCACCTGACACCCAGCTCTCACTTGTGGCTCCCAGTAGCTGCTAGCATGCAACAGCGGCCACATCCCGGGCAACTGCTTCCACAGGCCGGCTAAACCTTGTGAGGGTAGCCATCGGGTCGTAGACTCCTGGTGAACCAAGGCTTTGCTCACCCAGCATGTGAAGACTGCTTTGGTGGAACAGACGGAAGAAACCAATAAGAAGGTTCAACGGCTGAGAGGGCGATGCAGCAAAGCACTGTGGAGTGCTTAGGGCATGTTGGAGCACAAAAGACAACACGGCCATCCAATGCAGCTGAGGAAGTCGCCAGGTGTAATGATTTTTCGTGCCACTGGACCCAGGTTTCCAACGCCAAGAGAGTGGGACTGTCTCTGTGCATCGACTTTTCCACTTAAATCTCCTTCACACACAAGTGTCTTTGTGCACACTCATCTATACACCATAGATGAAAACGCACAAAGACAATCACCATCCTCGGTTACCAAGAGACTACTACTAGTTAGAAATTCTAAGCTCTAGCCAGGGGAAGAGAGTCTCAAGATGATGGGCCTTTCCTGAAGGCTTCATGCCTCCAGAAAGGTGAGGTCACTAAGTAAGTTTTTCACTCACCAACGGTAACAATCTAAAAGAAGTCTGGGAGTCAGTCTTCCAGTTGCTCCTCTGAGTCAGTGCCCGAATGTCCAAATGTCCAAATGTCCAAATGTCTTCTGAATCTCCAAATGTCTGTCTTCCCTCCAGCTCCAAGTGACTGATCCTTCACTCCAAGCCCAGGTTACTCACTGTCCTCTTCAGTCTTTCCCCCCCTCTATTTAAAGACCTTTTTCTCTTGTGTCACCTCCTCTAAATTTTCACATCTACCAATCATAGCAGATGTCTTTCTCCAGGATTGCCCATTCTTTAGTTCTCACCTTCTTTGGTTAGATTTTATCTTTTTGGGTTACTTAAATCCTCTATGTTAAGTTCACCTTTTGTAGTTACTTAACACCTTTTTTGTAGTTAAAAATCTAAAAATAGATTGTAGTTTACAGTTCTAGCTTCACTATAAGGACTAAGTACCTTCATTGTTACAATCAGGAGATTACAATTTTATCTTCACAATAAAGAAAGAGCTAAGTATCTTCAATGTTACAATCAGGAGATAGCTAAATCCAATCTTCAAAAAGAGCACAAGGGCTAGGCAATTGGGGCTAAGTGACTTGTTCAGGACCCTACAGCTAAGAAATGTCTGAGATCAGATGTGAACCCAGGACCTTCTATCTCCGGACCTGGCACTCTGTGCCCAGTCACAGCTGCCCTTTTGAACGTATTCTTGAAGAAAGTCAGGGAATCCAAGAGCCAGAGCAGAAATGGCAAGCTCCTTGGAGAAACATACACTGGACTCTAGTTTTCTAGCGTGAAGGGAAAAAATATTTCTACATTATTTATTCTCAGGGTGGTTATCTTCTCTCAGTAAGGCCAGGAATCATTTAACCTCCTGGTGTCTTTGTTTCCTTTTTTAGCAATACAGAGTAAGAAAAATCATGCCAGTGGTCATATTACCTCCCACATAAAGTGCTTTGCAAATCTTCAAGTGCAGTGTTGTTCAGTTATGTCTGATTCTTCATGATCCCATTTGGAGTGTACTAGAGTGGTTTAACCATTTGCTTCTTCAGCTCATTTTGCAGATGAGAAAACTGAGGCAAATAGGATTAAGTGACTTGCCCAGAGTCACAGAGCTAGGAAGTGTCTGAGGCTGAATTTCAACCCTTGAAGATGAGTCTTCCTGACTTTAGACCCTAAACTCTAGCCACTTCAACACTTGGCTGCCCCAGGACTGCAGGGGTCAGCTATTATTCTCACAAGTTGTGTGACCTAGGATAAGTCATTTGATCTTTCATCAGGAAAATGGGGATAATAATGTTTGAATGACCTACTCTATCTAGTGGTTATGAAGAAAGTGTTTTTGGTTTTGCTTCTTTGGGTCAGGGTCTTCAATTTGATCAGTTGAGGGGGTATCCAGGAAGGAGCAACCTTGACCAATTTGAATCATTGCTTTGTCTTGTGACAATAAAATCACTTTAAAAGACTGATATATATTAATTTAAGGTCGCCAAGGAATTCAGCTATGTAATTCCTAAATGAAAACTCAAGTCAGCAGTCAATCTTTTATGGAGTTTAATTACAAACAGGAGGAAGAAAGGAATTAGAGATAGAGAGAGAGAAAAGGGAGAGAAGGGAATAGGGCTTAAATACCCCTACTTGGGCCAAAAGGCCCAAGCCCTTAGATAGCTGGGGCAAAGAAAAGAGATCAGTCCCTATTACTCACGTGACCAAAATGGAGAAACAGTCTCAGAGGCCCCCACCTTCAGCTTCCTTCAGAGCAAGCTTCTCAGAGCACACCGCAACCACTCCAACCAACTCCTCCATCCCCCCAGTCTTCAGACCCCCCTATCCTTAAGGAAACCATCCAAGTTCCCTCCCCTCAGTCCTCACATCTACCAATCACCTGTCCATCAATTTCCCTGTGCCAATGGAGGCTCTAGCTTAACCCAGGACCGCCCAGAGGTCTCTGGCTTTGCACATGTCTGTCGAAGGTCATATTTTCAAATGATTAAATCTTTGCTCCTTTGCTACAGCCCTTTCTAAATCCTGTTAACCTGAGTAGGGTAGAGATTGGAATAATTAAATTTTGATCTAGGCTGCAGCCCTTACTCAATCCTGTTAGGACTGAATAGGGTGGAGATTTATTCCAAGTATCTCCATTGTATCAATTCTAAAATCAATCATGACTCAAAGAAATTCCTGTTCTATGCTTAAGCATAGGTCAAAGTCCTTTCCATTGTTCAGCAAAAGGTTTCTGTCCTAAAGTAATCTTATGAAGGGAGGAGAAGGAACCTCCCATGACAATGGGGTTCACATTCCAATAGTCAAGACCCACTATCAATAGGAAATTTTTCAAGTATGAAATTTCCCAATGGTGAAATTTCCAACATTTATAAGTCTAAGAAATGTTGAGGTTTACAGTCTGCACCCTAAAGTAATAGAATTTGATTCCAAGATGATTCTGAAGCCAATTCAAAGCGTTCATGGTTAAATTTTCAGTGTGAGCATTTATGTCTCAGAAATCTGAAAAGGCACAAACTAGGGCCTATTGTTTTGTTGGTTGTTTAGACTTAAGAAAGTGATGGTAAAATGTTAATGATGCAGATTAAACTCCAAAGTACATCATATTTGGAATTCACAAACATTTTAAATGTTAAAATTTCTTTTTATGTGTAATTGGAGATAAAAAAATATTTTTTTAAAGAAATGTTATCATGCCTGTTTTTATCCAATTGCTTTTATCTAATCATTACTCCAAATCCTCTAAGTTTCTCTCTCTAAATTCCTTTTCTCTCTGTCTGGACACAGTCAGGTTCTCCTTTCCTCTCCCCCAAGTCAGCTGTTAAACTTTCACCAGCATACCTTGTCCCACAGAGAGCAGGGGACAGGTACAACTTGAATCTAGATTTTCCTCATTATAGCTATTTTTCTCTATGTTGTGTTGCCTTTGGAAGCTGCTTTGCAACACTTTTAAAAATGCAATACAAATGTGAGTTATTATTCTTATTCATGTAGATCACTTAGTGGTAGGAGTTCAAATCCTGCCTCGGACACATACTGACCCTGAGCTTAACTTCCTCAGTGGCCCAGGAAGCCAAAATGGCAAGAATCAGAGAAGCCTCAGATCTGCTTTGGTAAAGGAAATCTCTCATCTGGAGCTCCTACACAGATAGTATCACAGATCTCTTTTTTAAAAAATGCTGGAAGGCATCTAGGTAGCACAGTAGATAAGAGAGCCAAATATGACTGAACAAGAAGTGCTTTACAAATATTATCTCAGGGCTACTGTGAGCCTCATTTTACAGATAAGGAAATAGAGACAGAGTTAAGTGACTTGTCCAGGGACACACAGCTGGATTTGACTTCTGGTCTTCCTGATTGTAGGCTCTATCCACTGGACCACTAGTGGATAGACACTAATGAGCCACATTCTAGACCTAGAGCTTCTCTTTACCCCAGAGGTAGGAGCCATCCTTGTTTTCAAGCCCAGGGATTCTCCCACCAGCCTCTGCTGCTCTTGGTATGGACTGGAAGAGGAGGGACCTCTTCTTTCAGGTACAATTCTTTCTATTCAAGATGCATTTCCTAAAGGCCTCCTCATACAAGACAAAACCAAAACAGTTGATTCCTTTGTAGATCACCCTGAAAAATCTTAAATAGGATCCAGGTTGGGGTGCTCCCTTCTACCTCACAGCATCTCCATAGAGATTGCTTTCCTTCCAAGCCTTTTTAAGTTCCCCAATAGAAGATTAAGTTCCTAGAAGACAGAGCCTGTTTCTCTCTTGTCTTTGTCTTCCCTTGGCACCCAGTGTTATGGGGTTCAGATGTGTACCCCTGGGGTTTGGGAAGGACACATTTTGCAAGAATGCAAGACTCCAAAATTTAGCTTAAAAACAAAAAGAGAAATTTATTAGTTTAGGGAGTAATGTTGAGAATGGCCAGGAGGATAGCAAGGTGGAACAGCAAGATGGGGAGCAGTTCCTTGGGAGGACAGCATGAAAGGAAAGGCTGTTCCCCATGAGGACAGCATGGATGGAAAAGCTGTCCCCCAGACGACATCAGTTCTGGGGATTTTATACTCTTTACAACAGATGCTGTGTCATGGTGTGTACATGACTTAGAGTGGTAAGCCCTCAGGCATTTGGTGGGGTGCAGTGGTCATCTGACTGGGGTCTGCCTGGAGGTATAAAGATTCATCTCTTTGTCCATCTTAAATCTAGAGGACAATCAAAGAGGATAAACATCTCAGGACCCTAGGGGGGGTCATTGGGTGTTTCTAGGTTCAGTCAGGAGGATGCAAGGGAGCTAGGGAGTTTCCTGAGAATAGTTCACCTGGGTTTCTGGAGGTACAGTGCCCATGTCACCAGCACAGTGTCTGAGATATGACCCATGATCAATAAATGCTTATTGAAACAGATCCCCGTGAGCAGTCTCTGAAAAGTCCAGAATGGGAGACCAGCCCATTGACTGACCCTACACCTGTTATCACCCCCTTTCCCAGATACAGCCAGATTCCATAGTGTTCCCTTCCTAGTGAGCCACAATCCTGCTGATGCTGGGAATTATTCCAGAAAGGATGGGTAGAGGCTGGATGGAGGGCAGGAGGGTCAGTGTCAGCCTGGCTCTTTATTTAAACAGGCTTGATTCAGACAAAATCATTCCTCAGGCTGCTGGTGTCCTGTACCATGTTCCCTCAGCCCTTGTCCTCACTGGTATTCAGGTTTGCCTTTGGATTTCAGGTTTCAGGGCAAGACAATGTTTCCCCAATTCTAGAGGGTGTGCTACAGTGTAGGACTGAACCCTTGGCTCTGTCTGACTTCAAGGGCAGCCTCCCCACACTAGCCTCATGCTTCTGTCCCCTAGGTGTCTGCAGGTCAATGGACAACATTCAGCCTCCCACTCAATCCCTGATTCCTTGCCAGCTGCTTTCTGAAGGAGGATTTTCTCTCAGGGTCAATGCCTAGTACCTAATGACTGGGTTTCATCCCATCAGCCTCTTTTCTCTAATCCATTACTGCAATTCCTCTAAGTTTCTCTTCCCTAGATCCTTTCTCTCTCTGTCTGGACACAGTCTGGTAAAGCAATTGCTTCCTGCTGTACATCTTTTTCTACAGACCTAATCTCATAAGTGCTCAAGAAATGCTTTTAAACACTGACATTCATAAACAAGTATGCAATTAATAATAAGCAGGATCTGGGATGATAAGGTCTCTAAAAACAAATGCTGGGGGGGTGGGCAGCTGGATGGCTTCCCTTTAACCAATTCACTATCCTTTTTTTCCTTATTAGCACCTGCAACCCTGGGTAAGTTACTTAACCTTTATTTGCCTCAATTTTCTCATCTATAAAATGGGGATGATAGGAGCAGCTAGGTGACACAGTGGATGGAGTACTAGGTATGGATTCAGATCTGACCCCAGATACTTCCTAACTGTGCAACTCTGGACAAATCACTTAACCCTAATTGCCTAATCCTTACTCTTCTGTCTTAGAATTATTACTAGGACAGAATAGAAGGGTTGTTATTGTTTAAATGGGGTAATTGGGATAATAGGGGTTGTGGGGGTAATAATAGTCTCTACCTCCCAGGGTTATTGTGAAGATCAAATGAGCTAATAATTGTTATAACAGTACTAATAATATAATAGAAATAGAAATATTTTTGTACTTATTAATATTTATATAGTAGTAGTCTCTCGGTAACCGAGGATGACGATTGTCTCTGTGCGTTTTCATCTATGGTGTATAGATAAGTGTGCACAAAGACATTTGTGCGTGAAGGAGATTTAAGTAGAAAAGTCAATGCACAGAGACAGTCCCACTCTCTTGGTGTTGGAAGCCTGGGTCCAATGGCACGAAAAATCATTACACCTAGAGACTTCCTCAGCTGCATTGGATGGTGCTCCAACATGCCCTAAGAACTCCACAGTGCTTTGCTGTGTCGCCATCTCAGCCGTTGAACCTTCTTATTGGTTTCTTCTGTCTGTTCCACCGAAGCAGTCTTCACATGCTGGGTGAGCAAAGCCCTGGTTCACCAAGGGTCGACGACAACCCGATGGCTACCCTCACAAGGTTTAGCAGGCCTGTCGAAGCCGTTGCCTGGGGTATGGCCGCTCACATGCTAGCAGTTAGTGGGAGCCACAAGTGAGAGCTGGGGTCAGAGGCTGGAGAGCTTCCCTAAGAGGGCACGACAAGCCCTCCATACCAGAGATACTACCCCTCCCTGAGCCCCATACACCCCAATTTATTTATATATAATAATATAAAGTGCTAATAACAGTGCTAAGCTGTATAAATAGTAGTGGATTTTTCCTCCCAGTACCTATGATATCTGCCATTTTTTGCTCTTGACTTTTCTTTGCAAAGGTATTGACAATTAAAGCATTAACTATGGATTGATAGCATGATCCTCTAATTGAATTTTTTTGGTGGGAAGATTTTTTTTTTATTTTAATAACAAATTTCCACATAAGTTTTCCAAAGTCATATAATCCATATTGTCTCCCTCCCTTCTTCCCTCCCCCTCCCAGAGCTGGCAAGCAATTCACTCTGAGTTATACATGTATTACCACATAAAACATATTTCCATATTATTCATTTTTGTAAAGAGAACCAAAACCCCAAAACATATACCCAAATAAACAAGTGGTAAATCATATATTTTCATCTATATTCTGACTCCTACAGTTCTTTCTCTGGAGGTGGAGAGCATTCTTTGTCATAAGTTCTCAGAATTATTCTAGATCATTGTATTGCTGTTAGTAGTGTCAACATGGAAATCTAGAGATCCCCAGTTTATTTAGTTGGGAGGGAGAAACCCCAGGTTTTGACCTTGTCACAGGAGAGTTTCCCCCTGAGGGAAGGTCCCACTTCACCAGACAATGAACATCCTGGTAGTTTGGGTGGGAACAGCTAATCCCATCCAATGGTTTCTATCCCTAGGCTAAGGTCCATTACCAAGGCCCTGGGCTGAGTCTTTCCCTTTTGTGTCCATTGTAGGGCATTAGCCCCTTTACTGTTATTCCTGTCTGGAACTCCTCATTTTCCTTTCTTACCATTGTAAAGTCAATCAACTGTCCCTCTCACCCTAAGCCCCCAGGTCATCTAGAGTGGTATATAGGTTCCCCAAATTCTTTTGTTCCTGGGAGTCAGCATCTAGTGTTGTGGCACTCCCTAGGGATAACATCCCCAGAGTCCAGGGTTTATACCCTGAAAAAGTTGTGGTTCCAGACTCTGAGTAAAGAATTAAATACTGGACTTATCCCTATCCTGATTAAAGACTTAGTTTTTCTGAGTATTTAATAGTTCTGTATTATTTCTAAGTTAACAGTAGCAATGTCAATGTCAATCACATTTGATCATTCCACAATATTGTAGTCACTGTGTACAATGCTTATTTCACTACATATCAGTTCATGTAAGTCTTCCAGCTCTTTCTGAAATCATCCTGTTCATCATTCCTTACAGCACAATAGTATTCTATCACCATAATACACCAGTCTGTTCAGTTATTATCCAATTGTTGGACATCCTTATATTTTCCACCTTTCTTTGCCACCAGAAAGAAAGCAGCTAGAAGTACTAGCTTTTTTTTTTAAACAAACAGTTCCTTTCCCCCTTTTAAAAAATCTCTTTGGGAGACTCAGGAGTGCCATTACAGGATCAAAGGGAAGGCACAGTTTTAGCTATTTGGGTAGTTCCAATTTGCCCTCCAGAATGGTTGGATCAGTTCACAACTCCACCAACAATGCATTAGTGTCCCAATTTGCCACATCCCCTCTAACATTTATCATTTTCTTTTACTGTCATATTGGCCCCTTAATTGCATTTTAATGCAGAACTCTAAAAATCATTTGGCCATGAACGCAGAACACTCTCCTTCCTCCACTCCAAGAACTTCCCTTAAGTTCCAACTAAAATGTCACCTTCTATGGGAAGCTTTCCTCAGGCAGTTTTCCCTCTCTTCACTATTTCCTGTGTAAAAGAGCTTGTTTTGTGATAGATTTTATGAAGGTTGTCTCCATTAGATTGTAAGCTCCCTGAGGGCAAGAATTGTCTTTTGGCCCTTTTTGTATCCCCAGAGTTTAGCATAGTGCTGGTCTTCAAATGGGAACTTCATGAAAGTTTATTGAATTTGAATCAAATTGAAATGAAGGTTAGGCTGGGATTGAGCAAAGTTTTGAGTCTACTCCTCCCAGCCAGAGGTGACAATAGGAGAGTATGCCCCTGAGGTACTGGGGGAAAAGTTTCTAGTTTGTTCTCATTAAGTCTTCTAAGTAATTATCCCATTGTAAAAGCTAATTGGTGTTAAATGGTTAGATGGAACCTGGGAGCAAATTACAAACCCCAAATTGGGGGGGGGGGGGGTTGGTAGCAGTGGATAGAGCCTTTACAGTAAAGGAATCTCCAAACCCCTCAGAAAATGCACTTTAATCTTAGAGTGGTGATTTAGACTAAAGGGGAAATGTTCCCTGTCTGCTCCAGGAGAGGGCCAGAGCATTCATATAGTCTCAGTGTCTCCTCTCCTCTCCTCTCCTCTCCTCTTTCTCTTCACCCCTTTCTTGTCTCCGTTTTGAGGTTGTCTGAATTTTCTTTCTTTTTTCTCTCCTCTTTTCCTCCCATCTTCCTTCGAAAAAACATAGAACTATATATAAAATAGTCAGAAAAAACACTCTTTAATCAAGGAAAAGAGGTTCAATATAATAGTAGACCTCCACGCAGAGCTGTGCGCTAACAACCACACAGAGTTGGAGGATTGAACTCTGGATGCTCTGGACACTGACCAGGGAAAGGCAACCAAGCTAGGTTGATAATTCCAAAGAACAAAAGAATTTGGGGGACCTATATACCATTTGGGGGGAAAGAAACATAGTGACATCACTATAGCTACAAAGAAAGTGGGAGTGTTCAAACTACATTGACAGAATACAATCAAGTTTGGGAAAAGAATCATACCTAAAGGCTGGGGTCTAAGGGAAGGGTCTGTTTACAATGGATACTAAAGGCCCTAATCCTGGCAGGGATCTTCTTGGGAAAGGGTCTCTGATACAATGGGGAAGACTATCCAAGACAAAAAGGGTATTTAGCATATGATTAGTCCCACCTAACTAGGATTATTATTTACTTTAGGGTCCATTATTCAGTCTGAAACTGCTAATCAGAGATTCCCCTCAGGGTGGATTTTCACAGGAACAAGGAATAAGTACAAGCTTTGGGGTCTCCAATTTACAAGCTAGTCCTACAACTTTGGGTTCATCATATTTTACTAGGCTACAAGTTTGGGGTTTCTAGATTCCATGTTGACCCTTTTCTTCTCTCCTTCCCTCCCTCCCTGTCTCTCTGTCTCTCCCTCTCTCTCCTCCTCTTTCTGTCTGACTCTCCCTTCCTTCCATTTCCTTGTTTTTGCTCTTGAGTCTGAGTTTTCTTCCTTCTTTTCCCTCCCTCCCTTCCTTCCTCCCTTCTTCAAACAGAAAACTGAAACCTTTCCTTGGGCTCCAGCTGTTATGGGGTTCAGATGTGTACCCCTGGGATTCAGGAAGGATACATTTTGCAAGAATGCAAGACTCCAAAACTTAGCTTAAAAACAAAAAGAGAAATTTATTAATTTAGGAGATAATGTTGAGAATGGCCAGGAGGATAGCAAGGTGGGACAGCAAGATGGGGAGCAGTGCCTGGGAGGACAGCATGAAAGGAAAGGCTGTCCTCAAGATGACATCAATTCTGGGGATTTTATATTCTTTACAACAGATGCTATGTCATGGTGTGGACACCATGGACTTAGAGTGTTAGTCCCTCAGGCATTTGGTGGGGTGAGGTGGTCATCTGACTGGGGTCTGCCTGGAGGCATAAAGATTCATCTCTTTGTCTATCTGAAATCTAGAGGACTATCAAAGAGGATAAACATCTCAGGACTCTAGGGGGGTCATTGGGTGTTTCTTGGTTCAGTCAGGAGGATGCAAGGGAGTGAGGGAGTTTCCCCGAGAATAGTTTGCCTGGGTTTCTGGGGGTACAGTACTCATGTCACAGCCACATTTCCACGTTTAGACCTTGATTAGTTTCCCAGGTCATGGAAGAGGAGGCAGCTTTCAAGGAGAAGCCTCTGAGCCCCGAGCCCCAGGATGAGTTTTCTCAGCTTCTGCTAACAACATCTCCAGCTGTTGCTCCTTTAGGCAGGCAGCTGCACACAGCTTTCCCTGGGAACCTCTGGGCTGGGATTGTACAGTGTCAGCTCAGAGATAGCTTTCTGGATTTTCAGGCAGCACCAAATCCAGCCTCTGCCATCATGAAGTTGGAATGGGGTTCAAAGGGGGATGCTAGAATGGATTCCACCCTTCTAGTGATGCAGCTTTTTGGTTCTGGTATTCAGAGTCATAGCTGGAAAGAATGACCTTGTTATTTGGGGTGGTGTGATATACTGGGAAAGGCTTCTTTACTTTGGATGGGGTCTGTCTCCCACCTGAAATGGATGTCTATTGTCTGGTGAAGAGGGACCTTCCCTCAGGGGGAAACCTCTCCTGTGACAAGGTCAAAACCTGGCCTTTCTACCTCCTAACTAAATAAACTGGGGATCTCTAGATTTCCATGTTGACAGTTCCTACTTCCCTCTTGCCTACTAGGTTTTTTCCAGTTCAGGAAATCTTTAGTTTATTCTCTCTTCTCCCTCCACTTTGTTGTTCCTTTTGGGAGAGGAGAGGATGGGGAGGAATACAAAGAGGGAAGGCTTGTGTTTCCAGGTACAAATAGAGCTTTGGGAGAAGGGGAAGAAGGGAGAGAGAAGGGAAGGGCCAATGGGAAGGTTTTCCTGGTTTAGTAAAAATGGCTAGAAACAGTATCAGCTCTATATCTGATTGTTCCAGGATCCTTAAACAAATTACTCAATCTCCTGAAGGGAAGCTCCCTTCAAGGCTCAGTTCACATATCACTTCCTTCAAGAGATCTTTCCTTTTTCTCCCAGTTTTAAAAAAATCCTTTGTTTTCCACCTTAGAATCAGTACTACAAATTAATCTATGGCAGAAGAGTGATAAAGGGGTTAAGTGACTTGTCTAGAGTCACACAGCTAGGAAGTGTCTGAGGTCAAATTTGTATCCAAGGTCTCCCTCTTTAGGCCTTAATCCACTGAGCCACCTAGCTGCCCCCTCTCCCAGTTTTTAGCATTCTGTATTCTTTGTATTGTATTTGTATGAAAGATGGAAAGGAGTGCTCGGCAAACACGGCATGGGCAAAATGAACAACAACAGCCTACTGCTACTCAGCAAATGCTCAGAGTTCGAACTCACCATCACGAACACTGTGTTCAGAATGGCGAACAAATATAAAACAACGTGGATGCACCCACGATCAAAACGGTGGCATCTCATTGACTACATCATTGTATGCTGGCAAGACATCCAGGATGTAAAGATCACCAGAGCCATGAGAGGAGCTGAATGCTGGACAGACCACTGATTGGTTAGAGCAACTCTTCAAATGCGCATTGCACCTCTTCATCCAAAACTTGCCCAGACAGCTCACGCATTTTACAATGTGAGTCATCTTAGAGATCCATCGTATTTGCAAACATTCCAGTCCTGCCTGGACGACAAGCTGTCTGCCAAGGGACCACTTACTGGAAGCTTAACTGAGAAATGGAACCAATTCAGAGACGCAGTGAAGGAAACATCAAAGGCAGTCCTAGGCCCCAAACAACGCAACCACCAGGACTGGTTCAACGAGAACAACACTGCTATTGAAGACCTATTGAGCAAAAAGAACAAAGCCTTTATGGAGTGGCAAAATAATCCAAACTCTGCTCCTAAAAAGGACAGATTCAAGTCCCTCCAAGCCACGGCGCAGCATGAGATCAGGAAGATGCAAGACCGATGGTGGGAAAAAAGGCAGAAGAAATCCAGCGTTTTGCTGATACGAAAAACTACAAACAATTTTTCAGTGCCCTCAAGACTGTCTATGGGCCATTAAAACCCACTACCATTCCCTTGCTATCCTCTGATGGTGACACTCTCATAAAAGATAAAAAAAAGGCATCAGCAACAGGTGGAAAGAACACTTCAGTCAGCTTCTCAACTGACCCTCTTCAGCCGACCAAAGCACCCTTGACCAGATCCCCCAAAACCGCACCATTGAACAACTTGATGTCCCTCCTTCAATAGAGGAAGTCCAAAAAACCATTAAACAAATGAGTGCAGGCAAGGCACCCGGTAAAGACGGGATCCCAACCGAGGCGTACAAGGCCTTAAATGGAAAAGCACTGCAGGCATTCCACATAGTGCTGACCAGCATATGGGAAGAGGAAGACATGCCCCCAGAACTCAGAGATGCCTCCATCATAGCCCTATACAAGAACAAAGGCTCACGAACACCCTGTGACAACTACAGAGGCATCTCACTACTCTCCACTGCTGGAAAGATCCTCACCCGTGTTATACTCAACAGACTCCTGTCATCTGTTTCAGAACAGAACCTGCCTGAATCACAATGTGGCTTCTGACCAGATCGCAGCACCATCGACATGGTCTTCACGGTGAGGCAAATGCAGGAAAAATGCCTTGAGCAGAACCTGAGTCTCTACATTGTCTTCATAGACCTGACAAAGGCGTTCGACACAGTGAACAGGGGTGCACTGTGGGTGATCCTCAGCAAGCTTGGTTGCCCAGCAAAATTCGTCAAACTGATCCAGCTCTTTCATGTTGACATGACAGGGGAAGTCCTATCTGGTGGAGAGTCTTCCAATCGCTTCAACATCTCCAATGGCGTGAAACAAGGCTGTGTTCTCGCTCCGGTACTATTCAAACTATACTTCACCCAAGTATTACAACATGCTGTGATGGATCTAGACCTGGGCGTCTACATCAAATACTGGCTGGATGGCTCACTATTCGACCTTCGCCACCTGACTGCAAAAACAAAGGCAACAGAGAGACTCATCCTGGAAGCTCTCTTTGCAGATGACTGGGCTCTCATGGCCCACCAAGAAAATCATCTCCAAACCATTGTGGACAGGTTCTCTACCACAACAAAACTGTTTGGCCCGACTATCAGCCTCAGCAAAACAGAGGTGCTGTTCCAACCTGCACCAGGTAGGCCAACGAACCAGCCGTGCATTACAATAGACAGCACACAGCTTTCCAACGTCAGCACTTTCAAGTACCTGGGCAGCACCATCGCCAATGATGGGTCCCTAGACCACGAAATTAATGCCAGGATCCAAAAGGCCAGCCAGGCACTCGGGCAGCTATGCTCCAAAGTCCTCCAACACAGCGGTGTAAGCACTGCGACGAAGCTCAAAGTGTATAACGCAGCAGTCCACATGAAACAGCTGGAACAATTCCACCAACACTCCCTCCAGTCAATCATGAGGATCCAATGGCAGGACCGAATCACCAATCAGGAAGTCCTCAACAGAGCCAGCTCCACCAGCATCGAAGTCATGGTCCTCAAAACCCAGCTACGATGGTCTGGACACATCATCCACATGGACCCACAGCGAATACCAAGACAGGTATTCTATGGTGAACTGTCAGCTGGACTCAGGAAACAAGACCAAGCAAAGAAAAGATTCAAGGATCAGCTAAAGTCCAACTTGAAGTGGGCTGGCATTACACAAAAGCAACTAGAACTCACTGCCCCTGGCAGAAGCAGCTGGCGAACCCACATTAACCATGCTGCCACCACCTTTGAAGATGAGCGACTCTGACGTCTTGCCACTGCACGTGAACGCCAACACCAGGCCACAACCACACCTCCCATAACAACTGGCGTCCCATGCCCCATGTGCCACAAACTTTGCGCCTCAGTCTTTGGACTTCAAAGCCACATGAGGGTACATCAATAGATGATAATGCACAAAGACAATAGTCATTCTCCGTCACCGAGAGACTACCACTATTCTTTATATTGTTAACTTGGAAATAACACAGAACTATTAAATAGTCAGAAAAAAAAAAACAAGTCTTTAATCAGGATAGGGATAAATCCAATTTGGCCCTTTATTCAGATTTCTGAGTCACAACTTTTTCAGTGTGCAAACCCTGGCCTCTGGGGATGTTACCCCTAAGGAGAGATGAGGACTCCCTGGAACAAAAGAACTTGGGGGAACCTATATACCACTCTAGATGGCTTAGGGTGAGAGGGACAGTTGATTGACTTTACAATGGTAAGAAAAGGAAAATGAGGAGTTCCAGACACGAATGACAGTGAGGGGCTGATGCCCTGCAATGGACACAAAAGGAAAAGACTCAGCCCAGGGCCTTGGTAATGGACATTAGCCTAGGGAGAGAAACCATTGGGAGAAAAGGGATACTTAACATTGGATGGGATTAGCTGCTCCCACCCAAACTACCAGGATGTCCATTGTCTGGTGAAATGGGACCTTCCCTCAGGGGGAAAGCTCTCCTGTGACAAGGTCAAAACCTGGGGTTTCTACCCTCAAACTAAATAAACTGGGGATTTCTAGATTTCCATGTTGACACACCTCCCTTTTGGTCAAGACCCAGTGTCGCTGACCAAATATATGAATAATGCTATATGGGATTGGACTCCATCGCTAACGGTAGAAAAATCTAGGGATAAAGGTACTGGTGATTGGCATTTGGGGGCGTTCCCCAATACTACCAGCTCATTAACAATTGAGCCAGAAAGGCAGGCAGTCTGCCTTTGGCAAAATCTAACAATCAAAAATAATTAAAAAAAAAAAAGCATCCTTGGAAGGAGGGTGTGATATACTGGGAGAAGCTTCCCCTATGGGTCTCCCACTTAGTCTGAAACTGCCAGTCTGGGATTCCCTTCAGGGTAGATTCCCATGGGAAAAGGGAATAAGGACAAGCTTTGGGGTCTCCAACCTATAAACTAGTCCTGAAACTTGGGTTTCATCAGATCCCACTAGGCCACAAGTTTGGGATTCCTAGATTCCGTGTTGACAACTATAAATTGCAGAGAACATATCTACCCACATTTGTAGAATCAATTTTCCATCTTTAATGAAATCACAGATCTAGAACCTACTATCCCTACTTATTTTATTTTCATTAATTTCTATGAATAAAAATAAAATTATAATAAAAATTAAATGATGAAGCTAGTCTGGCTCCAAGACAGAAGAGAGGTAAGGGCTAGGCAATTGGAGGTAAGTGACTTATCCAGAGTCAAATAGCTAGGAAGTTTCTGGGGGCAGATTTTAACCTGGACCTTCCATCTCCAGGTGCTATTTCCATCCACTGAGTTACTGAGGTGCCCCTACTCTGTATTTTGGATGGCTGTCTGTTCCCCATGCCTCTCAGTACCCTCTGCTTCATGTCTAGCAGCTCTGCTGGGTGGGCTTGCTGAGCCCTTTCAGAGCTTCTCATCCTCCTTTGGTATTGTGAATCTTAAAACTGCTCAGACTCTACTTCAGAAGATTTGATTAAGCTTTTCCCCATTTTTAACAATGGAGGTACTTGGTCAGGAATGTATTGAGAACTTTAAAATTACTCCGCCCTGCTCAGACAGTGCCTTGGGGGAAGATAAAGTTGCAAATTCCTGATTGAACAATGAAAAGTCACCAACTCATACTTAAGCTAGGTGGTCTATTTTTAGATCTAATACAAAAGGGTGCTAACTACCTATAAAAGTTAAAATTAATCACTAAAAGGTCAAGCAACTTACAAAAGGCAAGCTTAACAAAAGAGGTGTGAAGTACTCAGAAGATATAATCTACCCAGAGAAGGTGAGAACTAAGAATGGGCAGTCCTAGGGAAAAGTGTCTACTGTGATTGGTAGATGTGAAAATTTAGGGGATGTGACATAAGAGAAAATTTCTTTAAAAGGAGAATTCAGTTCAGTTTGGAGTTAGTTCAGTTTGGAAGCTGAATTGGAGGTCTGAACTCAGTTCAAGAGTTCAGAGGAAGGTCTCTGAGCTTAGTTCAGGAGTTGAGGATTTCAGTGGACTGGAGCTTGCTTGAGACGATCTTGGGGTGAGTGATAAAGACTTACTTGCTCTCCCTTAAGACTCAGGCCTAGGCCAGATGGCCTAGGCCCTTTCTACTATTTTCTCTCTCTCTCTCTCTCTCTCTCTTTCTTCCCTTAATTCCTTCATTTGTATTAATTAAAATCTCCATAAAACCCAGCTGACTTGGGTATTTTCATATTTGGGAATTTTCCCATGATGACCACTTATTTTTAATATAAATCAAGACACTAAAATTATCTTTACAGTTTGGCCGAAACCTTTACAGTTTTGGCAATTCACAGTCTTAGAAACCCACATTTTCACAGTTACAGTATCCACCTGGCACTCGACTACCAGCTGGCTCCAAAAGATATAGCCTTTGCAGTATCCACACCCCTTGGTATTTATTGGCAGATGGGCAGGTTGAGGACAACCAACAGGCCTCAATCCTGTGAAGAAATTGGGAGACATGTGCCCCAAGCATTTGGAGATTTCTCTGAGCAGAATGGGTAGATGAGAACAAAAAGTGCCAAAGACAATGGAAGTGGTTGAAGCAGGTACCATGGAGCTTAGAACTTGGTCAGACACTGAAGACACCAAGCTCATCCACTGCACCGTGGGCCATGGCCAGTCATACTGACTTTTGTCTTGCCACTGGGCTTGGATAACTATATAAAAGAGAAGGTGGCCAATGACTCTATGCAACTCTGCTTTACTTAAATCTAACTTAAGTTCATGTCAAAAAAAATCATCTGGTGATATCATTCTTCGAGACACTGGGAGAACACCACCACCCTTTGCCCTTCTGATTAGACCAAAAGTCAAGGCTCCAGGGCCTCCATTGAAGAAGGGAGCCCAACATGGTCTTCTGCCTTATTTCCCATTAACTTGACAGCTTTTGGACTTCAGCAACAGACCCACTCAATGGGTACCTTCTCCCCTTCCCCTTCCCCTTCCTCCTCCTCCTCCTCCTCCTCTCTCTCCTTCTCAGCTTTCTTTTGCATATTGTCTTCTTTCATTAGATTGTAAAATATTTGAGGGCAAAGACTGTCAATTTTAATTTCTATTTGTATTCTCAATACTTGGCATTTAGCAAATAGCATGTTTTCATTGTTGTTCAGTCATTTTCAGTTGTGAAATAACTAATATTCAATAAATGCTTAAAGACAGACTAAGATGACATTTCCAGGAAGAAAGGGGAAGGAGTAGGAAAGATGGAAGTTGGAAAGGGGTGGGGAGGAGGAATTAGCTTTAGTTTTTAGTCTTGCTATTCATGTACAGAAGATTTCAATTCAATCACCAAAGACCAAGTCAAATGGCAGGTTTGAGGTCTTCCTTGAAACAAGATGGGCTCACTAAATCCTCCATTGTCCAGGAAAGGCCTCACTTGGCTTTGGTCTCCATTGTGTTTCCACTGAAGTCAGTAGTTTCCTAACACTATCTGGTCTTATAAGAGATCAACCTAGCTGCCATCTTTGGTCCTGGAACTGGATTTTTCTTTGAGGAAATGGAATTAGTTTCAGGCATTACTTCTTCCTTATCACAACATAGTACTGACCACTAGATAGGTTAAAAATAATTCTGTAGCTTGAGTGACTTGGATAGCCATTGCCCTGTGGAACCTCACAGTCCTAGCCTTGGGCGATCCACAGGGGGCCTCCTTGCTTGCTGCTCAGAGGGACAGGAGCGACCCAGATTTCCTCAGGTCCCTGTGGTGCGTAGTTTGGATGGGCAGACAAGGGCTTGAGCATCTGTGAGTCATTCCTGCCCTCTGCTGGTCTCTGTGGAAGGAGAAAGAAACTGATCAATCTCACCAGAAATTTTGTGAAGGGGAAATGATGCTCTCAGCTCTATAAATATTGTTGAATGATCTGAACCAGTGAATGCCCTGAAATGGACATTCCTGATCTAAAAGGGATGTGAAGCCAGGTGTGGCTCTAGGAAAATGAGTAAAGATAAAGATGGGCTTTGGGAACTTCCCATCTTCCCTTTGAGAGATACTTTCCCACTTTCTTCTGTCTCTCACCATCCTGACTTCCACTGCCCCAACTTAGCCAGTGGTCCTCTAAGAGAAGCAAAGCTGTTAGCTATTGTTGCTGCTGCTGATAAAAAGTCAAGAAGAATAGAATAATTAAAAGTCCACTTAAAAAGGTTTTAAAAACTTGGTTTGTTTTGTCTTTGTTTTTGTTTTTTAGATTCTCATTTTATAAAATATTGAGGCCCAAGAAGGCCAAGTACTTTCCAGATTGGCAAGTGACAGCCATGGGATTTAAAGTCAGGTCTTTATTTTTTGTTTTTACTAAAGACATGAAACTTTAAACAGAAATAATTATGTTTGACTAGCAGCTATTTACATTTAAATTTATTGCTACAGTAGAAAGAGTATTGACTCATAATAATAGCAGCTATCCTCACGGGATTGTTGTGAGGTTGAAACAAAATAATATATGGAAAGTACCTTGCAAGATATAAATGGTAGCGACTTTTATTAATAATAAAATGAGATGGTTGAACTAGATATTCTGAGGTTCCTCCCAGCTCTGCATTTATGATGCTGGGATCCTAATTTCAGTGTATGAAGTATCCTAGTATTTTCTCAGGTCTTCTAGCTCCTTATCAAAATTCTTTGTACTAACATTTTTTTCTTTTAAATTTTTTTAAAACTGTTAAATTTAAATTGTGGTTGGACTCTGAATATATATGTTAATTAGGTGGTTTTATTATGTGGTCACCAGGGATTTAATTTCTAAATCCCAAAATGAATTACTAAAGTAAATGGAATTTATGGTAATTTATTTACAATATAAGGAAGATCTTAAGGAATGAGAGTGAGAGAGAGAGAAAGAGAGAGAGAGAGAGAGAGAGAGAGAGAGAGAGAGAGAGAGAGAGAGAGAGAGAGAGAGAGAGAGAGAGAACACTCTGGCTTCTTCTGATACCAGTTAGAAGCCCCAGCCAGGGGAAGTTGGGTCTCAAGAAGTTGGGTCTTTCCTGGAGGCTTCATGCCTCCAGAAAGGCAGGGTCATTAAATCAGCTTTTCACTCACCACCGGTAACAGTCTAAAAGAAGTCTGGGTGTTGGTCTTCCAGTTGCTCCTCTGAGTCAGTGCCTGAATCTCTGCATGCCTAAATGTCCAAATGTTCATCTTCCCTTCAGCTCTGAGTGATTGATCCTTCACTCCAAGCTCAGGTGACTCACTGTCCAAACCCATCCAAATCCCTCTTCTGTATTTTTTTCCTCTTTTTAATAAAGACTTCTTTTTCTCTTGTGTTACCTCCTCTAAATTTTCATGTCTACCAATCACAGCAGATGCTTTTCTCCAGGACTGTCCATTCTTTAGTTCTCACCTTCTTTCCTTAGATTATATCTTTTTTTGGGTTACTTAACTCCTCTTTTGTTAAGTTCACCCTTTTGTAGTTACTTAACACATTTTTGTGATTAATTCACCTTTTGTAGTTACTTAATACCTTTTTGTAGTTAAAATCTAGAAATAGATTGTAGCTTACAATTCTAGCTTCACTCTAAAGGAAGAGCTAAGTACCTTCATTGTTACACTCAGGAGAATACAATTTTATCTTCACAATAAAGAAAGAGCTAAGCATTTTCACTGTTACAATCAGGAGATAGATAAATCCAATTTTCACAATCCCTCCTGATGATCATTGGGAGACTAGTCTCCCCACATTTCACCTTTTAAGAGTAAATTACAATAGGTAGAGAGAAATAGAAAAGAGAAAAAACAAAACCAATGTTTTGCTAGGTTGTAAATCTTGAAATCTCTCAGACTTGTGAATGTTAAAAATTTATCCATCAGGGAATTCTTAATTGGAACAAATTCCCTACTGAGAAACATTCCCCATTTTGATGTGAGAACTCACCAGGATCAGAAATGGGAGGATCTCTACTCCAACCGTACTTAAGACTGCTTTAGGGGAAAAAAAACTCTTTGCTAAACAAAGAAAGTACTTGGATCCATGCTTATGGTGGGACAAGGAGTTCCTTGAGCCAGGCCTGTTTTTAGAATTGATACAATGAGATGCTAGGTACCTAAAAGGGTCGGGCAAGTTTTGTCTTAATGAGATTAGTTGACTCAGCTGTGTTTTCACTGGTTCAGACTTACTGAGGAGATTTGTCGACTTAGCAGGAATTCAGATGGTCAGTCCTTTGGAAAGCGTCTACAGTGATTGGTAGATGTAGGGACTTAGGGGAGGTGACATGGCAGAAAAACCCCTATATAAGAAAAAGCAGAATCTCTTGAGATATATCCTTTTGGAGGAATTCCTTTTGGAGGATCTCTGATGAGGACCGCTTGGGAAGAATCTCTTAAGAGAGGCTCTGGAGAAGGGAAGCTCTTGGAGGACAATCTCTAAGGAGGTCTCCCTGGAGCTTCTCTAAGGGGATTCTGTCCCTCTGGAGGCTCTGGAGAGAGGCCTTTTGGAACAGTCTCTGGCTGGAAGGCTCTCTGGTGAAGTCAGCTGAGATGGAGCTGGCCGGTGTCACTAGAATCCTTGTTTAGTCAGACCTTGTGGTGAGTGTTAAAAAAACTGACTGATTTCTCTCTTAAGACTCAGGTCTAAGCCATATTGGCTTGAGGCCCTTCATACTTATTCCTTTCTTACTCTCTCTCTCTCTTTCTTTGATTACTCATTGTATTGTTAATTAAAATCTCTACAAAACCCAATTGACTTGGGTATTTGAATAATTAGGAATATTTCCCTGGAGACCACCTTATATTTGATTTAAAACCCAAGACACTGTAGTGAAACATATTTCTGCGGTCAAAATTTACTCACCCTCTCTTATATCTATCACAATTTATATCTTCCACCATTTTAACTCACTACAGTTTAAGACCTCAACCAATTTAAATCTCACAAGGTGCACTGACAAAAAGCCAAAATTAGGGGGCAGTCCCCTTTGGCATAAAAGGGTACATTCACAATAAATGTGCAATCCCCTTTTGTTCAATCGATTATACCCAAAAGTTCATTCTGGATCTTCTCGATGCAGTGTAGATTTCTGCAAGCATTTTCCTTTGAAGAGTTCATTCTCTGGGTTCAAAGAGTTAGCAGACTTCTTTTCCTGAAATTCTTTCTCAAACAGAATTTTAAATATTGGATTTTTAAAAATAAAATACAATATAATCCCCTCGAAGAGGGTGTTCATCAACACCCGATTAACTCAAAATCATTGATTTATGGGGTGTATGAGTCAATTGTCAAAAGAAAAAATCAAAAACATAAAATAAAAATAAATACATGGGAAAAAATTAAACTTTGAGAGAAAAAAATTCAAAATTCAGAATCAAAATGTCAAAAACTATGTATACAAAATTTCTGAATAAAAGAATAAATTCATAATAGGCTCTTATTAGGGTCCAATTAAAGTAATTTTCTATCTTATCCCACACGATTGTAGGGGGAAAAAATTGCAGTAATGTTGTATTTACCCATTTATAAGTCAGGACTACAGGAAGTTGCCATATTTTAAAAGAGAAAAAAAGACTAGAATTTAGTGTAAAAAGGGAAATGTCATTTCCTGGTCTGATATTTTGTCATTTCTCAGGGATTGGGGAGCCAGAATAGCCAATTGTTAGGTACCTTCATAGAAAGTATTTTACAAGGAGTATAGTTCAAGGACTCCTGCATCTTAACATATGTCAAGCGCCTCAACCTTGAGTCTCACACTAGGTTCAAGTCATTTCATATTGGCATAGAAATTCATCAGTTCCACATGGATTGGTTTCCCTTTGACCTGTGTGCTCTTTTGGCACTTTTCTGGTTAAATCTGTGCTTCTATGGCACTATGTAGATAAAGTCTGTGCTCCATTTTTGATCCCCTTTCCTAGAATCAGACACAATCATAAATGACAGTCCCATAACATTTATCAATAAATGGCAGGTTTCTAAAGTGTAAAGCTTTTCAGGTATACATTTTTATGATAAGCAAATGGATGTCTTAGCTTATTGCAAAAATAAAAAATAGTTAAAAGAAAATCTTTTCAATATAATTAAATGTGCTTCAAATGCAAAAATGAGAGAAAGAAAAAAATAAAATACAGTATGGCACAAATAAAGTACAATAAAATAGTATAGATCCAACAATAGGGAATTCTTATCATAATCAAGTTAAGTACTATCAATATAGTAAATTATTCATTATCAACAGAATGTATAATCAGTCACAGAGGTACTGTATTAAAAAATCCATTTCTTCTTCTTTGCTACTATTTGGAGGGGAGACAAAACTGAAAGAGGTTAATATCAACAAAATCAATAGAGTCTAAGGGGAACCACCTTCTTCCCCATGTGGAGGGGCAGTAGTACCCTGAGTATTTTTGGATGGGCTCCATTTTTTAGATATTGTTTGGTATTTTGTTGTATATGCTCTTTTGTCTCAGTTTGAGCACTGTCATTTTCCCAGTTTCTATTTCTATAATTTTGATTTATAAAAATTTTATTCCTATAGTCATTATAGTTGTTTCTATCAGTTCTAAAGTTGTGATTTCTATGATCATTATCAGTCATTTCTATAGTTATTTCTAAAGTTATTATTTCATTTTTCCTGTAGCCAGTTCCTACAGACCATCATTATATGGCCTCTTTTTCCACAGTAAAGGCATGTTATTTATTTATCTGTGGATTCCTGTAAAGAGGTTATGGTCTCTCCATGATTTTTCAATTTTCTTTTTAACATTTCAATTTTTTTCTGTAAGTCTTCCACTGATTTACTGTTTTCCTCACATTGTTTTGTACGGCCCTTATAAATGTAGACTGCTACTTTCCTCAATTCTTCAAGGTCTATAGAGTCCCAGTTTGGGCAGCTAATTTTAAAATATTCTTTTACCACTGAGTAACAATTCTTAATGAATTGTCTACATATTTGACTAATGTCTCTTTCTCTGGTTAGATCAAAGTGTGAATCTTAAAACTGCTCAGACTGTACCTTGGAACATTTGGTTAAGGTTATTCCCTTATTGTAACAAATGAAGGTACTTAATCAGGAATGTATTGAGAACTTTACATTACTCCAAAATACTTAGGCATACCTTAGGGGAAGATAAAGTTGTAAACTCCTTACTGAACAATGAAAAGTCCCCAACTCATACTTATAGTGAGGCAAAAACCCTTAAGCTAGGTCTATTTTTAGATCTAATACAAAAGGGTGCTAAGTACCTATAAAGGTTAAATTAATCACTAAAATGTCAAGCATCTCACAAAAGGCAAGCTTAGCAAGAGGTGTGAAGTTTTAGTTTACTCAGGGAAGGCTTAACAAAAGAAGATGTGAATTAAGAATGGACAGTCCTGTGAAAAGTGTCTACTGTGATTGGTAGATGGGACAATTATGGGGAGGTGAAATAAGAGAAATTTCTCTTTAAAAGGAGGTGTCTGAACCCAGTTCAGGGGGTTGGAGTTTTTGGAGTTAGTGTGGAGCTGGTTTTCTGAACTTAGGGAGTTTGGAAGCTGAATTGAGAGACTAACTAGTCTCTCTTAAGGCTAAGGCCTAGGCCATTTGGCCTCTGTCTCTCTCCCTTCCCTTAATTCCTTCATTTGTATTAATTAAAATCTCCATAAAACCCAGCTGACTTGGGTATTCATATTTGGGAAATTTTCCCATGGCGACCACTTATTTTTTATTTAATTCAAGACTCTAAAATTATCTTTACAGTTTTGGAAATTCACAGTCTTGAAACCATATTTTTGCGGTCACAAAAGTCTCTCTCTCTCTCTCTCTCTCTCTCTCTCTATATATATATATATATATATATATATATATATTCCCCACATCAATAAAAGTCTGTCCATAAACTGAGATGGAGTCTCTTCTATTTCTTGTTTGATGCTTTCAAATTTAGGCCACGAATCTGGTCTATCAGAGCATACTCTCATGGCTGTCAATAATGCTTCTCTGGCCTGGTTTAGTTTTGTATAATCTGGTTCAACTTTGGGGTTTCAATGTGGATCTTCAGATTGCCAATAATTTGCTCCCCAACCTTGCTTCTGATTAGCCAAAGAGATGACTTTATTTTTCTCTGTCAGAAATTTTTCTAATACATTTTTGACATCTATACAAGTGGGGTTAAAAGTTTTGAATATGTTCTCCAATCTTTTTATAATTAATATTGGCTCTTTCTCAAATGAGGGAAGGTCTTCCTTGAACTTATTTAAATCCTCAGGACTGAAAGGTCTATGTTGTCTTATAGATACTAAGTTCCCATTTTTATTGAAAGTTGGAATTTCCCTTAAAGGGAACAAACTTCTATCTGAATTTTCTCGTGTTTCTGTCTCTAGGCTTCTTGCTACATTCTCAATCGGGTAGGTATGAGAAAGGGAAGGGTTGGGCATGCTGAGGGGAAGGGGTTGTTGTCCCATAGTGCCAGAAGGATGACAGGTAGGAGCAGTATGGGAAATGAATTGGGCAGGGTGGGAAGGAAGGACAAAGGAAGAAGGGTCAGTAGCTTGGGGAAAAGATGCAGAGGGGTTGGGGCACAAGGCATGGGCAGGGTGTGAAATTAGGGTGGAGGGGGTGGGGCGGTCAGTATGGGTGGGTGGAGGAATGGGTTGGATAGTAGTAAGTTGGGTGTGGGAGGGGATGCTTTGTGAACTAGGAGCCATATTGTCCAAAGCAGGGTGGGACAGAGATTCTGAAATGAGGAAGTATGGAGAAATAAGTCACTCCTATTCTGGGATGTTATTGAGTCCCTTTTAATGCTTTTCATAAAAGCTATGAGTTCCCCCATACTTTCTTGTAAAAACTCAAGCTAAGTATTTAGTTCCACATTTTGTTGAGTAGTAAAAGTAACAGTTGGTTGGTTTGACTGGGAAATGTTTTTTTTTAAGGGGAGACTGACCTGAATCTCTTATCTGATTCTCTAGCTTATGTATGGTATTTTCCAGGTTTCTCTTGGAGAAAAAGATACAATATTATAGCTCCAAAAATTAAAATCCCAATGAGGAGCAGTGTGGAGTGTAGCCATTGCCACACATACTCTGGGATTGTGAAATAGACAAAGAACAATGTTTGTCCAATTTTGGTCTTTTTACTGAAAAGCCATTTGTTCATTAATTTGGGTACTGGCTATAGCCAAGTTTTTAGGTGTTTGGGTGTGGTCCTTTTAAAAGTTTCAATCCAATTAACTCTTTTGTGTGAAAAGGTCAGAACAAGACAAGGCTAAAACTACACATAATCACTCTTTCTAGCAGGGCTACTTTTCTCCAGGTTTTTTCATAGATACTTTTTTTTAAAAATAACATTATTTTATTTGGTTATTTCCAAGCATTATTCATTGGAGACAAAGATCATTTTCTCCCACCCCCCCCCCCCCCATCCCATAGCTGACACGCGATTCCACTGGGTATCACATGTATTCTTGATTTGAACCCATTTCCATATTGTTGGTATTTGCATTTGAGTGTTCATTTAGAGTCTCTTCTCAGTCATATCCCCTCAACCCCTGTAGTTAAGCAGTTGCTTTTCCTTGGTGTTTTTACTCCTACAGTTTGTCCTCTGCTCGTGGATAGTGTTTTTTCTCCTAGATCACTGTAGATTGTTCAGGTACATTGCATTGCCACTAATGGAGAAGTCCATTATGTTTGATTGTACCACAGTGTGTCAGTCTCTGTATACAATGTTTTCCTGGTTCTGCTCCTTTCACTCTGCATCACTTCCTGGAGGTTGTTCCAGTCTCCATGGAATTTCTCCACTTTATTATTCCTTTTAGCACAATAGTATTCCATTACCAACATATACCACAATTTGTTCAGCCATTCTCCAATTGAAGGGCATCCCCTCATTTTCCAATTTTTGGCCACCACAAAGAGCGCAGCTTTGAATATTCTTGTACAAGTCTTTTTCCTTATTATCTCTTTGGGGTACAAACCCAGCAGAGCTATGGCTGGATCAAAGGGCAGACAGTCTTTTATCGCCCTTTGGGTATAGTTCCAAATTGCCCTCCAGAATGGGATCAGTTCACAACCCCACCAGCAGTGAATTAGTGTCTCTACTTTGCCACATCCCCTCCAGCATTCACTACTTTCCTCTGCTTTCATGTTAGCCAATCTGCTAGGTGTGAGGTGATACCTCAGAGTTGTTTTAATTTGCATCTCTCTGATTATAAAAGATTTAGAACACTTTCTCATGTGCTTATTAATAGTTTTGATTTCGTTAACTGAAAATTGTCTATTCATATCCCTTGCCCATTTATCAATTGGAGAATGGCTTGATTTTTTGTACAATTGATTTAGCTCTTTGTAAATTTGAGTAATGTAAACCTCAAATTTCCTTAGACTTATAAATGTTGGAAATTTCACCATTGGGATATTTCATACTTGGAAAATTTCTTACTGATAGTCTATTGGAATGGGAACCCCATTGGCATGGGAGGTTCCTTCTCTTCCCTTCTTAAGATTACTTTAGGACAGAAACCTTTTGCTGAACAATGGGAAGGACTTTGACCTATGCTTAAGCATAGAACAGGAATTTCTTTGAGTCTTGATTGATTTTAGAATTGATACAATGGAGATACTTGGAATAAATCTCCACCCTATTCAGTCCTAATAGGATTGAGTAAGGGCTGCAGCCTAGATCAAAATTTAATTATTCCAATCTCTACCATACTCAAGTTAACAGGATTTAGAAAGGGCTGTAACAAAGGAGTAAAGATTTAATCATTTGAAAAATATGACCTTCAACAGACATGTGCAAAAGCCAGAAACCTCTGGGCGGTCCTGGGTTAAGCGAGAGCCTCCATTGACAGGGAAATTGATGAAGAGTGATTGGTAGATGTGAGGACTGAGGGGAGGCAACTTGGATGGTGTCCTAAAAGATAGGAGGGTCTGGAGACTGGAGGGGTGGAGTTTTTGGTCGGTGTGGTTCCTGGGCTCTGAGAAGGCTTGCTCTGAAGGAAGCTGAAGGTGGGGGCCTCTGAGACTGTTTCTCCATTTTGGACACGTGAGTAATAGGGACTGATCTTTTTTCTTTGCCCCAGCTATCTAAGGGCTTGGGCCTTTTGGCCCAGCCTAAACAGAAGGGGTATTTAAGCCCTATTCCTTTCTCTCTATATATATATCTCTAATTCCTTTCTTGCTCCTATTGTAATTAAACTCCAAAAAAGGCTGACGGCTGACTTGAGTTTTTCATTTAGGAATTACATAGCTGATTCCTTGGCGACCTTAAATTAATATATATCAGTCTTTTGAAGTGATTCCCTTGTAACAGTAATTAAACCTTTGTCTGAGGTTTGTATGAAGATTGTTTTCCCAATTTGTTGCTTCCCTTCTGATTTTGGTTACATTGGTTTTGTTTGTACAAAAACTTTTTAATTTGATGTAATCAAAATTATTTATTTTGCATTTTGTGACTCTTTCTAAGTCTTGCTTGGTTTTAAAACCTTTCCCTTCCCAAAGGTCTGACATGTATACTATTTTGTGTTCGCCTAATTTACTTATAGTTTCCTTCTTTATGTTCAATGTGATAAACCATTTTGAATTTATCTTGGTGTAGGGTGTGAGGTGTTGATCTAAACCTAATCTTTCCCACACTGTCTTCCAACTTTCCCAGCAGTTTTTATGAAATAGTGGATTTTTGTCACAAAAGCTGGGATCTTTGGGTTTGTCATATACTGTCTTGCTGAGGTCACTTACCCCAAGTCTATTCCATTGATCTTCCTTTCTCTCTCTTAGCCAGTACCAAATTGTTTTGATGACCGCTGCTTTATAATATAGTCTGAGATCTGGGACTGCAAGGCCCCCTTCCTTTGTATTTTTTTTTCATTATTTCCCTGGATATCCTTGATCCTTTGTTCTTCCAAATGAACTTTGTTATGGTTTTTTCTAAATCAGTAAAAAAAAATTTTGGAAGTTCAATGGGTATGGCACTAAATAGATAAATAAGTTTGAGTAGGATGGTCATTTTTATTATATTGACTCGTCCTACCCATGAGCAGTTACTGTTTTTCCAATTGTTCAAGTCTAGTTTTAGTTGTGTGGAGAGTGTTTTGTAGATTCCTAAGTATTTTATTTTGTCTAAGGTGATTTTTAATTGGATTTCTCTTTCTAGTTCTTGCTGCTGAGCTGTGTTGGAAATATATAGAAATGCTGATGATTTATGCGGGTTTATATTGTATCCTGCAACTTTGCTAAAGTTGTTGATTATTTCGATTAGCTTTTTGGTTGAATCTATAGGATTCTTTAAGTAGACCATCATGTCATCTGCAAAGAGTGATAACTTGGTCTCCTCCTTGCCTATTTTAATGCCTTCAATTTCTTTTTCTTCTCTTAATTGCTACTGCTAGTGTTTCTAGTACAATGTCAAATAATAGAGGTGATAATGGGCATCCTTGTTTCACTCCTGATCTTATTGGGAATGCATCTATTTTATCCCCATTGCAGATGATATTAGCTGATGCTTTTAGATATATACTGTTTATTATTTTTAGGAATGACCCTTCTATTCCTATGCTTTCTAGTGTTTTTAATTGGAATAGGTGTTGTATTTTATCAAAGGCTTTTTCTGCGTCTATTGAAATAATCATGTGATTTTTGTTGGTTTGCTTGTTGATATGGTCAATTATGTGGATGGTTTTCCTATTATTGAACCAGCCCCGCATCCCCTGGTATAAATCCTACTTGATCATGGTGAATGACTCTTCTGATCACTTGCTGGAGTCTTTTTGCTAATATTTTTCATAGATACTTTAGAACACTTCAGTCAGTTACTATTGCCAGTGAGAATGGGCTAATTGGGTTGTTTGTTCCCTAAGGCAAGGGAGATTTAGAAACAGCTCTCCCAGCTAGGACCTTAGGGCCCTGCTGCTAAGATTAAAACAGCTGTATTCTATCTAATTTAAGGATAGAGAAGAAAAAAAATTACTTACCTCTACAGCTGATCAAAATAGACTATTAAAAGCTGACTTAGGGATAGTCACAGTAAAGAAAAATTTTAGGAAGTTAAGAAGTTTGAGGGTATTACATCACAACCGATGTGGTCAGCCAAAATATATGTTAAATTTAAAGTGTGGTTGGACTCTGAATATATATATATATGTTAATTAGGTGGTTTTATTATGTGGTCACCAGGGATTTAACTTCTAAATCCCAAAATGAATTACTAAAGTAAATGGAATTTATGGTAATTTATTTACAATATAAGGAAGATCTTAAGGAGAGAGAGAGAGAGAGAGAGAGAGAGAGAGAGAGAGAGAGAGAGAGAGAGAGAGAGAGAGAGAGAGAGAGGGAGAGTGAGGGAGAGAGAGAGGGAGAGAGAGAGAGAGAGAGAGAGAGAGAGAGAGAGAGGGAGAGAGAGAGAGAGAGAGAGAGAGAGAGAGAGAGAGAGAGAGAGAGAGAGAGAGAGAGAGAGAGAGAGAGAGAGAGAGAGAGAACGAACACTCTGGCTTCTTCTGATACCAGTTAGAAGCCCAGCCAGGGGAAGTTGGGTCTCAAGAAGTTGGGTCTTTCCTGGAGGCTTCATGCCTCCAGAAAGGCAGGGTCATTAAATCAGCTTTTCACTCACCACCGGTAACAGTCTAAAAGAAGTCTGGGTGTTGGTCTTCAGTTGCTCCTCTGAGTCAGTGCCTGAATCTCTGCATGCCTAAATGTCCAAATGTTCATCTTCCCTTCAGCTCTGAGTGATTGATCCTTCACTCCAAGCCCAGGTGACTCACTGTCCAAAACCCATCCAAATCCCTCTTCTGTATTTTTTTCCTCTTTTTAATAAAGACCTCTTTTTCTCTTGTGTTACCTCCTCTAATTTTCATGTCTACCAATCACAGCAGATGCTTTTCTCCAGGACTGTCCATTCTTTAGTTCTCACCTTCTTTCCTTAGATTATATCTTTTTTTGGGTTACTTAACTCCTCTTTTGTTAAGTTCACCCTTTTGTAGTTACTTAACACATTTTTGTGATTAATTCACCTTTTGTAGTTACTTAATACCTTTTTGTAGTTAAAATCTAGAAATAGATTGTAGCTTACAATTCTAGCTTCACTCTAAAGGAAGAGCTAAGTACCTTCATTGTTACACTCAGGAGAATACAATTTTATCTTCACAATAAAGAAAGAGCTAAGCATTTTCACTGTTACAATCAGGAGATAGCTAAATCCAGTCTTCACAAAACCTTTATCGTCCTTCTTAAAATTAATATTGTATATTGGTTCCAAGGCAGAAGAGTGGTGAGGGTTAGGCAATGGGGGTTAAGTGACTTGCCCAGGGTCATATAGCTGGAAAGTGTCTGAGGCCTTAGTCTAGGATCTCCCATCTCTAGGCCTAGCTCTCAATCCACTGAGCCATCTAGCTAGCTGCTTGCCTCCCCACCTTCTCCCCTTGAGAGTATATGCCAAATATTCTACTACTTTTCCATCCAAGTCTGGTAGAGAAATTGATTTTTTTGGCTGACTGATAAGGAAATCGAAGGCACTTCTCTTGTCACAAAACCTGCTTTACATCTCAGTGATAAGAAAAGGAAGCTTTTTAAATAATTCTCTCTAATCCTAGGGGAAGCTCTCTTTCTCCAGGGTTGTAGTGGGAAACTAAAAGTTTTGGGATCTCATTTTCCTATTCCCTGTTACATATCCATAACCAGGGGATAAAATCCTGAGTCATCATGGAAAAATAAAGGAAAAGAAGAAATAAGACCACAAGAAGACTGGTTTTTGTTTTTGTTTTTGTTTTTTAAACCCTTACCTTCCATCTTGGAGTCCATACTGTGTATTGGCTCCAAGGCAGAAGAGCAGTAAGGGCTAGGCAATGAGGGTTAAGTGACTTGCCCAGGGTCACATAGCTGGGAAGTATCTGAGACCAGATTTGAACCTAGGACCTCCCATCTCTAGGTCTGGCTCTCAATCCACTGAGCCACCCAGCTGCCCCCAAGAAGACTGGTTTTGTTCCCAGAATGCTGACCATTTCCTTCTCTAGCTGTCTTTTCTTTTGTTATTTCTGGGCTCTGTCCTATTCTGACTTTACTTCCTACTCCTCAGACCCTCTCTGGACCCAGGAGCTGTTATGAGGACCAAACCTTTACAAGGACAAGTAGCAAGGCCTTGTCCCTGCACAGGGCCACCTCACACAGAGCAAGTATTCAATATATGCCCACTTCAGGAGACAAGCAAGTTAAGCCAGGGATGTAGAGCTCATGAAGGAGCATAATGTGTGATAAGCCTGGAAGGGGAGACAATTGGATAGATTATGATGGTCTTTAAATTCAGAGCTTTAAATGGCTAGAACTGGGATACTTAAACTAGGGCTGTGAACTTGTTTAAAAAATCTTTTTAATAAATATATTTCAGTGTAATTCATTTCCTTTGTAATCTTTGGGGTTTTTGTACATTTAAGAACATTATTTTGAGAAAGGGTCCACAGACTTTTTTAGACTTCCAAAAGGGTCCCTGACACACACAAAGAAGTTAAGAATCCCTGGCCCAGAAGCAAAAGGGACCCACAAGAGCCTTTTAAGCAAGGGAATAAGATTAGACTGTGTTTTAGCCAATTATATTGGTGATGGATCTGAGAGGGAGAGGATGGGAACCAGGTGCCCAAACAGGAGGGTGTCACTATAGTCCAGGGAAGTAGAGATGAATTCCTAAATCTCAGGGCTTAGCTGAGTTGATGGAGAGAAGGGAATAGAAGTGAGAGATGTAATGGAAATAGTCCTGACAAGACTTTACAATGGATTAAGTATAGAGAGAGGATGAGACAAGGGAAAGCAAGAGGAAATGAAGCTGGTTCTTGGGTTAGGAATCTGGGTGGGTGGAAAGGTTGTGGTACCCTTACTGGAAGAGGTGTGAGTTTAGAGGGGACAATAATAAGTTCTGTTTTGGCCATGTGGCAGTTGAGAAATGAACCAGAAACATAGGCTTTAGAGATGGAAAGAATCTTAGAGACCATCTAATCCAATCTTTTCATTTGCTAAATAGGTAACCTGAGGTTCATAAGGGTGAAGTGACTTGTTCATTGTTATTATACAGGACCTATTTCTAGGATCAATAGTTCAAGCCCTTCCTGAGTAACTACTGGCTACCAAAAAGGAGTCTATAAAAAGATAAGTTCCAGATGCTATGAGCTCCCTTTCTATTTATGCCCCAGGTATAATAGAGCTATCCTTAGGTTTCAAACCCTCCAAGGACCAGAAAAATAACTCTGGCTTCCACATGGCTCCAGAAAGAACAAACTATAATTTATCTTTCTCCCTTGACAGTGGCCTAGATGCTTCCTCTCCAGGCAAAAATAATTTCTCATCATAATTATACTTGGCATTTATGTAACATTTTACTGTCACTAATTAGTTAAATCCACACTACACCCCAGTGAGGCATGTAAGCATCTAAGAATCATCAGCTCTGTTTTATAAAGGAGCAGAAGGACAAAGGGATGCAGGACAGAGCTCGGTCACATATCAATAGGTCCGTGGTCTAGTACCAATTTCTGTTTGGGTGATCTTGTCACAGACTTCTTTGGGTTTAGGAAATTCCTCATTTGTCAAACATAGGAGTTTGTCCTAAACTACTGGACATATTAACATTTTTTGTTAGGTAGTTTTCTTTCTTTTTCTTTAAAAAAACAAACAAACAAATCTTACCTTTCATCTTGGAGTCAATACTGTGTATTGGTTCTAAGGCAGAAGAGTCATAAGGACTATTATGAAGATGGGATTAACTCTCCCCTGCCCATTTTTAGATTTAATCACCAAAAACATATATACCCCACATCCTTAAGTGGGGGAGGCCTGTGACCCACATATGTGAAAGTGGGTGACAAATCAGAACCCACTGACTGCCCCCTGGGCAGTCCTAAGAAAATTTATAGACTATAATTGGTCCATGTAAAGTGGAAGGAGGTACTGGAAGTGACAAAAAGAATGGTCTTTAAAAGTGCCAATAACTTCCTGTGAAAGGTCTTGCTCCTTCAACTTGACCCTGGAGGAGCTCTGGCTGAGGACCTTGGACTGCTTCTATTTTCCCTTAGAACTACCACATGGGCTAGTAGAAAAAGCTGACTCTTTTTCCTTGGCTTTCCTGGAGATTCCTCCTGGAGGAGGCCTCCTGGCTAAAACCCTTGTTTAATTTACCTCTGGGCCCCCTTTGCTGGGGTCTCTTAAACCCTGCCTTGTTTGGACCAGGCTGGAGTATCTACTCTCTCTGATTTTCTTACTTTCACTTTCTCCTTTTGTAAATAAATTACCATAAAAATAATTTGGAATTGAATAATCATTTCTGGTGACCACCCTCTTAAATATCTTATCCAACACTCTAATTTTTAACTCCTTACACCAGGCAATGGGGGTTAAGTGACTAGCTTAAGGTCACACAGCTATGAAGTGTCTGAGGTCACACTTGAACCCAGACCCTACCATCTCTAGGTCTGGTCTTAATCCACTGAACCACCAAACTGCCCCATTTCAATATAATTGCTTTTCTTTGTTAATCCTACATATTTTATTTATTTCATGTATTTAAAGGCATCAATCATTCTGAGAAGAGCTCTCTAAGTTTTTCCAGACTGCCAGTGAGGTCCATGACACAAAAAAAGGTTAAGATTCCCTGGCCTGAATGAAATTCCAGGACCTTCCAGTGCTAAGTCTTTTAATCTCTTTGCCTTTAATGATGGCTCTAAGCTATTTCTTTGGAGCAAAGATAATGCTTTGGAAAGCTTTCAGAGTGAAAAAGACTGGGAGTCAGGAGACTCAGGTTCTATCAGGTCTTGCCTCTATCACTACCTATATGATCTAGAATAAGTTATTTCACAGTCCAATGGTAAGAACCTGTGTTCAAATTTCACCAATAATTTTTACTACCTGCATATTTGTCAAGTCATTTAACCCCCCCCCCCAGGCCTCAGTTTCCTCATCTATAAAGTAAAAATGTTTAATGAGAGGGCCCATGAGATTCCTTCTTGATCTATAATACTATGACCTTTATGGGTTTGTTTCCTTACCTATAAAATGAGAGAATTAAAAAAGATATTCTCTAAGGTTCTTTTTTATTTGAATTCTCTGATTCTAGGATTCTGTGGTGTCAACTCATACCACTAAGAAATAGGAAAGGGGAGGAAATTAACTAGTATGAGGAAAAAGATAGTGAATTCAGTATAAGGCATCAGAACAGGTCTCAGGTGTATAGCATATAACTATAGTTACAAAATGCTTTCTATACATTATCTCAACACTTCCGTAGAAGTACAAATAAAATTACAGACAAGGCTTAACTGAGGCTTAGGGAAAAGAAGGTCCCCCAGAATGACAGCTCTAGGACTCTGTCCCAGGTTGACTCAAAATCCAAAGGGCTTTTTCTACTACCACAATGGATGTTGAGTTGGAGATGACAGTAGGATATCTAAGTGGAGATGTTCTATAGGCAGTTGGATATGTTTCTCTTATTTCTCTTCATAATTGTCTGGTTGTTGTTTAATTATTTTAGTCACAACGACCTCTTCATCGTCTTGGTAAAATATTGGAGTAGTTTGCCATTTCCATCTCCAACACATTTTACAGATGAGGAAACTGAAGCAACCAGGGTTAAGAGACTTGCATTTATGTAAGATTTTCTTGTCATTAAATATCCAAGAATTGCCTGGATTTTAGAGAAACTGAGAGGTCAGGGCTGATGGGAATCATCATCAGAGAAGAAAACCTGGAAAGCACTATGGAGAGAAACTAATTCAAGAACAAGTGGGTTAAATGATGCAGGGAATCTCCAAGGTATTTGTCCTGACAAGAACAGAGGTTGCTGGACTTGGCAAGAAGTCTATATTGACTATCATTAGAACAAAAGAAATTATAAGGTGGGTTATCACCAAATTTGCAAACTTCAAAACCAGCATTTATTAGTATTTAAATTATATGACACTTTTTTTTGGAGGGGGGAGAACAGTTTTTTTATTAAGTGAATCTGGCAATATCTATAATCTACTTAGCTTTTGTGAGGATCAAATGGGAACTTGGAAATCATTTTGAAAATTAAGTCACATTTATTATTAAATATAATTTTACATGTAACATTTTATATAATGGTCATACTTCAAAATTTGCCCTCCACCAATATGTCTCTTCTATGCCTTTGTAGACATACTTTATCAGTGGCTCTGGGTGACAAAATTCTGCTGCTGCTACTGCCCAATCTTTTTCTAACCCTTATCTTTTGCCTTAGAATTGATATTTCCAAGACAGAAGAGCAGTGAGAGGCAGGAAAGGGGGGTTAAGTGACTTGCCCAGGGTCACAAAGACAGGAAGTATCTGAGGCCAGATCTGAATCCAGGACCTCCAGTCTCCAAGCCTGGGTCTCTATCTCCTGAGCCACCTAGCTGCCTTGCTGGGACACTTCTTTAAGCTCATTTAATAAGCAGACTTCAAGACTTCAAAGATTTCCGATTTCAGACAATATTTCTAGCTTGGTTAATATTAGCCAGCTAGTCTTTACATCTCCCATAAAAGAGCAGACTTAAAATCAGCATTTATTAGCACTTAAATTATATGACACCTCTTTAAAGCCCGTTTAATAAGCAGCTTCATTTTTCAAAGATTTACTATTGCCAAGACCTCTCTAGTTTAGCTAATGTTAACAAGCTTATCTTATCATTCCCCAGAGTTTGGACTTTAGGCTCAATTATATCGTACCTATCACTCTGGGATTCTATGACTATTCCTTCTATTAAAAGAGAGTGCCATTCACAATGTTGTCTGTTCACCTGGGATTCGACGATTGTTCCTTCTATTAAAAGACAGAACCACTGAAAATGTTTCTATTTGTGAATAGAGGAGTGAGGGCACTGCAGTCTTTTCCATGTGGTTTAAATAAAGCTTTGCTGATGAAGGTTGTTCCTCTCTGTGTAACCTGGTACTTGTAGCTCCATCCTTTGATCTCAAATACTGGGCCATGCAGGCATCAACTGATCCCAGTACTTTTTTTTTTGGAGGGGGGGCAAACTAAATTTCCCTTTGATGCTGCTGCCAACATTGGTAACAACCTGTCGTTAGAAAAAAGGTTTGCAGGGAAGCATCCCCAGACCCTATTGGATTTTGCATTTCCTTCCTTTCCATGAAACCTTCCAACACTCTCTATCCACTCAGCCACCTGGCTGCCCCTTAGAGTGGTTTTGCTGTTTCCTTCTCACTTTACAAATGAGGAAACTGAGGCAAACAAGGTTAGGGACTTGCTCAGGGTCACATAGCCAGGAAGTGTCTGAGGCTGGATTTGAATGCAGGAAGATGTGTTCCTGTCCCCAGGCCTGGTGACACTCTATGTTCCACTGCAGTCAGGTGGTAGAAGGGAGGTCTAGGAACAGAGGGACCCTCCTCTTCCTAGGCCAGAGAAAATGGGTGGCTTGAGTTCCTCAAGAATCATAGGACTCTATGAATCTTCCTTTTATTGGCTTCCCTCCTTCTTTGATCCCCTTTTTGCATGCCTTCTTTTGTTTCCTCCCAGGGCCCATCTTGTCCCACTGGTCCTTGGGACAAGGCAAGATCTTGGTTCCAGACCTCTTCTCCAAAGCTTAGTCCTGCCTTAAGTGTGACCCACCTTATCAGGGGTTATAATTTCTGAGACCTAGACCTGGGCCATTACAGCAGATCCCTTTCCCTGGGAGACAGATGGTAAATTCATGTATCTTCAACCTTCCTGGTTTGTCCCCCCATATGTAATATTTTTTACTTTTTTAATTTTAGACTTTTTAGTGATAACTGTTAGTTTTTATTACATCACTACACTCTCTAAGGTTAATCCTTTGATTCTCTTCCTCTTTCCTCTAGGATTTTGCTTTCTTAAAAGCTCCCCTCACACATATTTGATCTCTTCTTTCTCCCTTTGCTTCTTCCCAGTTGCTCAAGTCTCCACATTCCTAAATGAGCCCCCTTTGATCTCATTCCTCTTTCCTCCTGGCTAAAAGCTGCTTATACCTGATAGCCAAACTTCCTTACCACCCACTCTGTAACTGGCTCTTTGCAAGTGTAAAAATTAAATTTTTATCTCTAATAATAAAAATATTACATTTTATGAGGTTTATTAAATGATTATTAGAAATCAAGGAATAAAGAAGATACAACATAAAAACCATGTGCCCATTGCTAGTTAGCCATTTTCAAATTCTCCCCACCTTACCACAATCACTGCTGATGCTACATCATGCAAGAAGAAAGGACATGGGAGGCGTTACTACCAGTTAAAAACCAATAACGTCCAATAACGTGATGTTGCCAACCTGAAGACCTAGGATAGATTATAGAGAATTCTGGGAAATACCAAGGACTTCTGGGGAATGAAGACTAAGGTTCAACATCTCCATTTATACACAAGGGAATACTTTCATCACCAACTCTCCAAAAACTCTTCTCAAAGGTCACCAATGACCTCATAATCTCCAAATACCTTTGGAAGGTAGGAATTTCTTTTATGATTTTCTACAACTTTGGGCATAATTGTCCACCTTATTAATGGATATATTCTTCCTTAACTTTATTATTTTTATTTTTTGTAACCTTTACCTTCTGTCTTAGAATCGATACTCTATGTTGGTTCCAAGGTGGAAAAGTGGTAAGAGCTAGCAATGGGGGTTAAGTGATTTGCCCAGGGTCATGCAGCAAGGAAGTGTCTGAGGCTAGATTTGAATCCAGGACCTCCCATCTCCAGACCTGACTCTCTATCCACTGAGCCACCTAGCTGCCCCTTTCATTTAACTATAAGAATACCAAAATTTGCACCATCTCTTATTATTCTTTCCTTAGTTCTTAGTTCATTGGAGACCACTTAGAGACTGTACCTCAAGGTTCTGTCTGTGACCTCTTTTATTTTCCCTCTATAATCCATCCCTTGGCAAAAAATAAACTTCATCTGGTGTCCCCAAGACCAAGATCAGGTGATTGGCTATAATTAGGGAATACAGATAATGGTTACTTAGCAAAATATTTACTTGCCATCTCTAGGAAAGGAACACTGTGCCAACTCTTTTTGCCCACCTGGGTTGACTGCCAAGGAATTTCCTCTATCAACCTTTATTAATACTTGGTGAGTCAGGGAAACTCGACTTGTACTAAGCATGAATTCCACAAGCAATTCACTGCTCATTGCCCTGGTAGTCAACAAGCAATAGTAAGTGCTAAGTATAGAAGGGCAAGAGATAGTTCCTGCTCTCAAGGACCTTCTGGTCTAATGAGTGAGATAACGTCTAAGTAACTGTATAAAGACTAGCTTAGACACAGGAGAAATTAGAGATAATCAACAGAGAAAAGGACTGAGTGGCTTTCTTTTTAAACCCTTACCTTCCATCTTGGAATTAATACTGTGCATTGGATCTAAGGCAGAAGAGTGGTAAGGGCTAGGCAATGGGGGTCAAGTGACTTGCCCAGGGTCACACATCTGGGAAGTGTCTGAGGCCAGATTTGAACCTAGGACCTCCTGTCTCTAGGCCTGGTTCTCTATACACTGGGCTACCCAACTGCCCCCATTGGTTTTCTTATGGAAGATGAGATTAGAGCTGAGACTTGAAGCCAAGAAAGGCAGGAGGCAGAGATGAGGGTAAAGGCACAGTTGTTGTCCTCTGACCTGGGATTTTGAACTAAAATAAAAGACCACTTCAGCATCTCTGTCAAGGAAACTCCCAAAAAAGGGTCACAAAGAGCCTGATATGATGGAACCTACCTACAAAAAAGGGGGACCTAGTTACCCTGTCAGAATAAAGAAAGCATCAATGGCTCAAATTCCTTTTTCCAGGAGAGGTTTAATGATCACTTGGTTTCTATTTCCCTCAGAGTCTGCTTCCTCTACTACTAGTTTGCTAGCACAAGTCTCCTTGCTCTCTTCCCCAATTATAGGTTCTCTTAGGCCTACATGAGGCCCTATAAAAACCTATCATCAACCTCTGACAAAGGTTTAATTACTCATATTTATAAAGAGCTAAATCAATTGTACAAAAAATCAAGCCATTCTCCAATTGATAAATGGGCAAGGGACATGAACAGGCAGTTCTCAGATAAAGAAATGAAAACTATTAATAAGCACATGAAAAAGTGTTCTAAATCTCTTATAATCAGAGAGATGCAAATCAAAACAACTCTGAGGTATCACCTCACACCTAGCAGATTGGCTAACATGACAGCAAAGGAAAGTAATGAATGCTGGAGGGGATGTGGCAAAGTAGGGACATTAATTCATTGCTGGTGGAGTTGTGAACTGATCCAACCATTCTGGAGGGCAATTTGGAACTATGCCCAAAGGGCGACAAAAGAATATCTACCCTTTGACCCAGCCATAGCACTGCTGGGTCTGTACCCCAAAGAGATAATGGACACAAAGACTTGTACAAAAATATTCATAGCTGCGCTCTTTGTGGTGGCCAAAAACTGGAAAACGAGGGGATGCCCATCAATTGGGGAATGGCTGAACAAACTGTGGTATATGTTGGTGATGGAATACTATTGTGCTAAAAGGAATAATAAAGTGGAGGAATTCCATGGAGACTGGAACGACCTCCAGGAAGTGATGCAGAGTGAGAGGAACAGAACCAGGAGAACATTGTACACAGAGACTAATACACTGTGGTATAATCGAACGTAATGGACTTCTCCATTAGTGGCGGTGTAATGTCCCTGAACAACTTGCAGGGATCTAGGAGAAAAAAACACTATTCATAAGCAAAGGATAAACTATGGGAATGGAAACACTGAGAAAAAGCAACTGCCTGAATACAGAGGTTGAGGGGACATGACAGAGGACAGACTCTAAATGAACACTCTAATGCAAATATTATCAACATGGCAATGGGTTCAAATCAAGAAAACATGTAATGCCCAGTGGATTTATGTGTCAGCTATGGGGGGTGGGGAGAGGAAAAGAAAATGATCTATGTCTTTAATGAATAATGCTTGGAAATGATCAAATTAAAAAAAAAAAAAAACCTATCATCAGACTTCACTGGCTATAGGGAGAGGGCTCAGAATTGGGTGTCCAATTCCACCAGGGGGCACAGTGAACTGAATTCCAACATGCTCTCTGACTGCCCTTTGTTGTGGTATTGATTCTCAATGTAGCTGTCTCCCTTTACTCTGTTCTTATATGTTCCATGTTTTCTTGTATTGGGTTTTGGTATCTCCTAAATCTTCCTGAGCCTGTATAACAGCCCAATAACTAAGAATTCCCGAGTTCTTATTTTCTTGGCAGGAGATCTTCTTCCTTCAAGTTACATGCTATAATATGAAATCATCCCTTCATTATTTCTATAAATTCTTAGATTTAGGGCAAATTTTTTTGTTTTATTTTAATTTTTTGTAGTTGATCACAAGCCATTTATTCTCTTATACAAATCAGCCTCATACTCAGGACCTGGCCAAATGGTACACATACAAGTTAAGAAAGTGAGTCACATACTGCCTCCCATTTGTCTACCTACCCTAAAGCCACATCAAATAACCATTTGGTGTGTTAAGGCAAACTTCTTAAAGGAACCCTTTATGATGTTAACAGTCTGTGGAACAATCTAAATTGTTTCTATTTCTTCCCTGCATGAATATTGTACCCTTCCATTTATCTCACTAAATCTACTTCTCTGACCTTTTATTTACTATGTCAAGGTTTCTTCTATTCATTCTGAAGAATCCCAGAATTTAACAGCCAAAAGGGATTTCAGAAGTAGTCCTGGGGATTTTGTTTGTTTCAATTTTGGATTCTTAATCTCTAAAGGGTCATTGTTTAACCTTAATTCCTAGAAACAATCATCATTTCCAGAATGTCCTTCACTATCCTGCATCGTATTAGATGACAAAGTTCATTCTAGCTTAAAAAGCCCTTCCTCCGAAAACAACAAAAAGCTCTACTATCATTCAGACAAACAAATATTAAGTGCTCATAAATGTTCATATTATTACACAAGGAATGTATGATTACATACTTCTAATAAGGAGCAATCAATTTCAATGTAGATCTTTAAAATTTCATCTACCAATTAAATAGGGTGTTCTGAAATAAATACACTTAAGTTTGAGTTGATCTCACTTGGTGTTGGCTATTCTCTCATCTGCTTCAGTGACTGATTGAATCAGGAGCCATTTGGGATCTCAAAAGCCATCTCTAGGGCAATTTCTACATGAACCAGAATCTCCTCCACAGTCATACAGACTTTACTTAATTAAGAAAACAAAATATTTTTTAAAAACTTATTGTGAGAAGAGGGAAATATTACTTTCCAGGACAGGCTATGGTATTTTTGAATAGCTAAAATATTTAGAGAAGTTATTCCTTACTTGGAACCAAAATGTACATCTCTGTGACTTCCACTAATCTAATCCCTCTTTCACATGATAGCCCAAACAAATAAAGCCATCATATTTTCCATCCATTCCACCTCCAGAGGTCCTCCCTTCTCCAGGCTAAATGTCTCTTCTTCCTTTAAGTGGTCCTTGCATAGAATCTCTTCTAATCTTCTTGCCATTTTGGTTACCTTTCTCCAGACACATTTCGAGTTTCCAATATCCTTCCTAAAAAACAGTATCCAGAACTGAATAAAACAACCTCAGTAGTGATGATATTAAGTCAAAGGTAATGGGGGGAATAAAGTGCTGGACTTGGATTTAGAAAGACCTAAATTTTAATCCTGCCTCAGATCCTTTGTAGCAGTGAGACCCTGAGCAAGTCCCTTAACTTTTCTCAACCCTAGTTTCTTTCTGTGTAAAATGGAATACTAACAGCACCTGCCTCATTGGGTGTTGTTGAGGATCCAATAAGGTAATTTGTTAGTGTATTGCAAACATCAAAATGCTAAATATAGTTAGGTTCCAATTAGTGCAAATAAGGAATTCCACAAAGTGGATGCATTATTTGAACTTACACCCTTTAAAATAAACATATATATATAATATGGTCATTGGTTCTAGCTCAATGAAAAATTAAAAATGTTTTTCTCTATTAAGATAATATAACAAATAAGGGAAATCTGTTTCTGATCCGTATATTACAAAATAATCTGTAGTAAGTAAAAATTACTCAATATCTTACTAAAAGATAAAACTGCACTAATGATATCACTTTATTATTGCCACTTAAACTATATTAGCAGCAAAGACTGAACTGTCTTCACTTTCTTTAAATCTTCAAAACTTCCACTGGGAGGTGGAGAGTTTTAATCACATTTCAGAAAATTTGCATGTTCACATTTTTATACAATGCTTTAAAGGTGATACTTTTTTCCTTGAAATAGTTTTCAATAGCTAGTCTAAAATAACTTGAAAACAAGCCTTCAAAAACAGCTCTAGTCATCCATGATTTCCTTTTTGACCATCAAAGAACTGGAAGCAATTGATGGTTGTAGCCTCTGAGTTTGACTGATTCTGAGACTGATAAATCAGCACTGGTTTAATTGAGAGTTGTACTGCCCCCAAATCAAAATGCTAGGCAATCCTTGGGTGTTCTGAATCCAGATTAAGTTTCCTTTTTGTCAGAAATCTAAATTTTGGAAGGCATCTTTTCCTGGGACAAGCCTGTTTCATCTACATTAAAGATAGGTTGATCAGTGTATCCACCTTTTTAAAATGAGGGTATGGGGCAGCTGGGTGGCTCAGTGGATTGAGAGTCAGGCCCAGAGACAGGAGGTCTTGGGTTCAAATTTGATCTCAGATACTTCCTAGGTATGTGACCCTGGGCAAGTCACTTATTTACTGCTTTTCTGCATTGGAAGAATACACAGTATTGATTCTAAATAGAAAGGTAAAGGTTTAATTTTTTTTTATCAGGTTATTTAGCTACTGTGTCCTGATCTACACTGGCTGTCTCTATCGAAATTTTAACATTATATAACTGGACTTAATTTTTAAAGAGCTGGAACCCCAAGATGCTTGCAATAAAATTTTATTTATTGCTTTCTTCATTTCAGTTTTCTTTTACTGCCTTAAATAAACTTGAAGGTTTTGTTGAACAGCCGTTCTTCTACAAGGCATTAAAACCTTCTGTGTTAGAATCAATGGTCTTGGTTCTAAGGTAGAAGAGCAGTAAGGGTTTTGCAATGGAGGTTAAGTGACTTGCCCAGAGTCACATAGCTAGGAAGTATGTGAGGTCAAATTTGAACCCAGGATCTCCTGTCCCCAGGCCTGGCTTTCAATCAACTGGATTCTTTGGTCCTAATAACTACTTAGAGAAGGTCTCCTTTCTGTCACTGTCTCACTTCTATTCTTTGTTGTTGTTTGCAAACCTCAAGAGGCTGATGTAACTTTGCCTTTTATAATGTCTATATTATGTATGCATACATATAGATGTTATAAAATTTTATAATGTTCCCCACTGTAGATTCAGACACTTGTCACCTTGTTCTATTTTCACTAGTATGACCACATTCACATCATTCAATTACACCCCTTTTGTTTTTGTGCTAGCAAGTTTTCCATGTGAAGCATTCTTCCCTGTAATCATTTTTGCTAAGAGCTTATTAAAAAAAAATAAACCAGGGCTAGCTAGGCGGCTCAGTGGATGGAGAGCCAGGCCAAGGGATAGGAGGTCCTGCTTCAAATATGACCTCAGACACTTCCCAGCTCTGTGACCCTGGGCAATTCACTTAACCCCCACTGCCTAGCCCTTACTGCTTTTCTGCATTGGAAGAAGTATTGATTCTAAGATAGAAGATAAGGGTTTTAAAAATAAATTGAGTTTGTGATATACACACAAGTATAAAATGTCAAGAACATCCCCTTTACCAATCTGGGTTTTTTGTTGTTGTTTTTTTTTTTGGGGGGGGGAGCAGATTTATGAGGTCATTTGTATGAAGAACTCCCAGTGTGGAAACTACCTCCAAAACATCACTGAATAACTTCAGTAATTTCATCAATGCAGTGTCCAATCATGTCTTCAGAGAATCAATAATCATGTTCCTCCTGACTTTTAGTAGAGAGGTGATGGATAGGATCAGGATATGAAGCATACATTTTTAGGTATAATCACTGTATAATATCCTCTAAGTGAGGGCTCTATGGTGGAGGGAAGTGGGGATTTGTGAAAAATGGCAATAATATGTGTGTGTGTATAAAACATTAAAAAATCCTTTTTTTTTTTTTAAGGAACTCCCCTACAACAAAGCACAGAGTAACTTATCTGTGACTAGCTGAGAGTCATACAGCTAGAATTTGTAAGCAGCAGAACTTGAATCCTGATCTTCCAGACTCCAGGACAAGCTCTCACTATATGCTCTACACTATAATGCTTCTTGTCAAAAGTAATGTGTGTTTAGTCTACTATGATGGCTTTTAGTGATCATCGAGTCTTTTTCTAATAATACTTTCCAAAATTTTGCCAGGAATTAAAGTCAAGCTCATCGGTGTGATTAAAGCCAGAACATTTAAAATGGAACTCATATCTTGCTCTGTACTTGCTTCCAGGTTAAACTTAAGAGAGACATCAATCCCAGGGAAAAGTTGATCATTCTTCTTAGGCGCCTAATAAATGCTATGAAAAAATTGGGTTATTGCTTTCTTCCCTTAACGTGATTTCTTTGTCCAGTTGGCTGAGTGTGTAGGAAAGGTGACAATGGATTCTTTTCCTGTGATATAACATTAGAAAGTGGACTAAAAAAAATAGTTGGTCTTATGAATTAAACTCCAATATTTCAGTAGATTTGTGCTCTCTATGATGCATCCTCCAGTAGTGTAGACTGAAACCTATCCATGCCTGCCTGTTAAAAAAAAACACAATGAATGGTTCTTAACTTGTTTGTTCCTTTAGAGGCTTAAAAGATGCCAGTGAATAAAGGTGCACTTTCATTTTCAGACAACAAAATATATCCAGTGTCAAGAGAATATTCAGCTTATGGAGTGAGATGAGGTATAAAATTTAATCTACTGCTATAGGTAGGAAGTTTTTTTTTTTTCCAAATCCCTGTATGAACTCCTCCTACATCTGTTGGGAAATCAAATGATACACAGCTTCCAAGAGATATTTCACACTTCAATCATAACTGCCTTTATGCATATTGAAGATACTGTAATAATTTTTAAAATGCTGGAGTTTGTTGAGAAGGGAGCACACAGGGATTGAAAGTATGCTTTATTATTATTATATATTTGTCATGTTCCACACACATATTATTCAGAAAATTGTATATTGCTTTCTATGGAAACTAGAACTCACGAACCAGCAGGAATCATAGACCTAGTAGGAACCACACACTGTTTTTTTAATAGTTGAGGAAACTACAGCAATGGGAAGTTAAGAGAGTGGTAGAGGTCACGAGAGCAGTAAGCATCACTCATTCAGTCATCTGCATTTTTTTAAGCACCTACTATGTGCCAGGTATTGTAAATACAAAGAAATTCCAAAGACTTTTCCTGCTCTCTAGGTGCTTTCAGTCTAATGGGGAAAACAACATGTGTGGTTGGTTATGGTCATTTGCATTCAAAGAAGACCAAAATGACATCATTATGTAGAGGTCAATGTACAGCTGTCCAACTGTGTCTGATCACCTCAATATGAGCTTGGAAGAGTAGTCTCTAAATGTGCACATCTCATGTTTCTTTTGAACTGCAGTTCTGCTTTGCTCTTAGAGCACAGTACCTTCTTAGATGGAGGTATGCAAGGCTGGACAATCGTGTCATTGTCTCCCATCATAACTGATGCCAAAGGTCTTCAGAGAGACCTTAAGGGTGTCCTTATATTACTTTTTTTAGCTCTTGCCTTGTGTGAGTTCTCCAGTCTTTTAGGCAAATGTTAGTTTGGTATTTGAACAACATGGCCACCCATCAGAGTTGCCTTTCTGTGGTAGTTTGAATACTTGGCAGTTCAGCTGGAGGATGGACCTTGGTGTCCAGCACCTTATCTTGCCAGATGATCTTTAGAATCTTCCTAAAGAAATTCTAATGGCGGTGTCCTTTTTCTGGTATAGTACTGGCATACTGCTCAGATTTCAGAGGCATACTACAAGGTCAGCCCAACAGCTCTGTAGACCTTCAGTTTGGTGGGCAGCCTATTATTCCTTCTCTCCCACACTTTTCCTTGGACCCTCCAGACACTGAGCTAGCTCTGGCAATGCATACTTTGACCTCAGCATCTATGTGGACATTCCTGGAAGGTATACTGCCAAGAGCTAAGTGAGCAGAACCAGGGGAACACTGTACACAATAACAGCAATATTGTACAATGATCAACTGTGAAAGCCAACTATTCTCAGCAATACAATGATCTAAGACAATACTACAGGACTTAAGACAAAGAATGATGTCCATCTCCAGAGAAAGAACTGATGGAATCTGAATACAAATCAAAACCTTATTTTTCACTTTCATTTATTTGTTTTTGGGTTTTGATTTTATAAGTGTATTCTCTCACAACATGACCAATATGGAAATGTGTTTCTTACATGTATAACCCATATCAAATTGCTTACCATATCAGAGGAGGAAGGGAGCAATTTGAATCTTATAATTTTGGAAAATTTATGTTAAAAAGTGTTATTACATGTAATTAGGAAAATGAAATGTTAAAATGCATACTGCCAAGGTAAGTAAATATATCCATAGCATTCAAAATTTCTCCATTTGCTGTAACCAGTGGTTCCATATATAGGTATATGGTGGTGTCTGGTAGAGAACCTGTTTTCTTGGTGTTAATTGTCAGGCCAAAATTAGCACAAGCAGCTGAGAATTGATTTATATTCTATTGCATCTCAGCCTCATAGGCTATATTGATTGCATAAATAACTATGGTCAGACCTGAATATATATATATATGTATATATATATATATATTTATCATATAGATATGATAAATTGGAGATAATCCAGAGGGAAGTCAGTAGCATTAAGAGGGATCAGGAAAGGCTTCTCGCAGAAGGTGGGATTTTGTTCTGACTTGAAGGAAGCTGGGTAAGTTAAAAGTAAGAGATGGGAAGGGAGAGGGGGCAATGAAAAAAGCTAGGCCCTCCAAGTCCAAAGGCAGTTCTCTTTGCACTGTACCACACTGAAAACTGTATGTAGCATCTTTCTTCACATGAAAATATTTTCAGACTACACAGGGGTTTTTGCCAACATATAGCCTAGTATTTGGTAGGAGATTAAGCTGGGAGCCTAGCATACTGGTAGATTCAAAGTCCTAACCTTGACCTTATAAAGGAATATGTCAGATCTTTTGCTGTCTCTTAGAAAATGAGCGTATGTATATCAGATAGGTGGATAGTGTTAGGGCTGGAGTTGGGAAGACCCACGTTCATATATGGACCCAGATATTTACCAGCTATATGACATCAGGCAAGTCACTTCACCTTTATTTTCCCCAGTTTTCTCATCTGTAAAATGGGGATAATAATAGCATCTACTTCTCAGGGTTATTGTATGGATTAAATGAAATGTTTATAAAGTGCTCAGAACAATGCTCAACACATAGAAGGCATTTTTTAAACATCAGACATATTCATAACCACATAATGTGATTTCTCACAATAGACATGACCTGACCATATTTTTAAAATTTTAAAATATTGATTTCACATAGTGGCCATACACATTTGCACAGCAACATGATATGTTTTGGTAGGAATTATGTCCTTAATAAATGTTTACTGATAGAAAAAACTGTGGGAGTAGAAATATAGAAGAAAAACAACTGCTTGATCACATGGGTCGATGGAGACTTGATTGGGGACGTAGACTCTAAATGATCACCCTAGTGCAAATACTAATAATATGGAAATAGGTTTTGATCAATGACACATGTAAAACCCAGTGGAATTGTTCATTGGCTATGGAAGGTTGGTAAGAGGAGGGAAGGGAAAGATCATGATTCATGTAACTATGGAAAAATATTCTAAAGTAATTAAATTAATAAACCTTTAAAAATGTTTGCTTAACAAATGAAAAGGCATATTGGTGCTACCTGGTGCCTTAGGCACATACTGAGAAACTTAAGACGATATATTTAATGACAAGAAGGTGAAATAGATCATCTTGTTTCCCCCACTGCCACTGAATTAAGACTTTGAACCATTCTGTCTTGTTTTAAACTATTTATTTTGAGTTCTACTTTCTGCCTGCTCTTGGCATCAATCAGATACTCCCTGTTCAAAAAATATGAAGGTCCCAGGATCTTCTCTTTTCTTTCTAGCCATATCATCCACCACTCCATCAATTGGGAAATGGCTTAACAAGTTGTGGTACGTGTTGGTAATGGAACACTATTGTGCTCTAAGAAATGATAAGCAGGATGATTTCAAAAAAGCTGAAAAGATCTGTAAGAACTGATGCATAGCAAAATAAACACAACTGGGAGAACATTATACATAGTAACAGCAATATTGTATGATGATTATCAGTGAAAACTTGGCTACTCTCAGCAATGCAATGATCTGGGATAATCCTCAAAGACATGATGGGGAATGCTATCCATCTCCAGAGAAAGAACTATTGGAGTCATCTTTCCAGTGTGTTTATGGTTTTATTTTGAGGTGTACAATTAAAATTAATATCCAATAACTCTTAATTATTATATTTTATGAAATTTATTAATAATCACTCAAAGTAGAAGAAATAAAAAGAACAAAAGTAAAACCCTGAGTAAAGAAAAGTTTTCCCAGCCGCATTCATGGGAAAAGAAAGCAAGGGGTGGGGTTACACAAACTTTATCTCCAAAACATAAGGATATAACGTGAGAATGAAAGTGAGATGCTGGGATTTAGAGTCCTAGGGAGCGGATTCTAATTATACAGAGGTTTTGGTTATGTATGACTTTATTCTTACAACAATTGACTACTGTGGAAATGTTTTGTATGACAATAAAAATAAAAAAATATCTGACCCTCTGGCCTGGACAATACCTGCTTACTCTGAACACACTCCACTCTTTCTCATCCTAGGAGCTTTATTCTCAAGATTCAGTTGCCTCTACACTATGTTTAAAATGTTCTTTTTCACTTTTTCTTGCCCCAACTTCCTCATTTTGATTCTGCCTTTTGAAATTTTACCTATCCACAGCATCTAGTATTTTGCCTGGCATATAGCAGTTTTTTAACAAATGCTTATGGAACTGAACTCTTCAGGGCCCATAACAGTCAATAAAAATTCATTAAGCACCTACTATGTTCCAGACACTGTGCTCAGAGAAGGGCATATAAAGAAAGCAAAAGACAAACTTGTTCTTAAGGAGCTCACCGTCTAACAGGAGACAAGATGCAAACAACTATGTACAAACAAGATTGTGCTCTCTCCCTCCCCATATACATATAAATTTCCAATTTATCATACACACACACACACACACACACATAACATATGACAAATGAAGAACAATCAACAGAAGAAAGGTTAAATGTAGAAGGGGGATTCTGAAAAATACCAACTCCTCCATCCATTCAACAATAATTATGTATTGAATACCTATTATAAACAAGGGCACTGGAAATTCTGAGGTTATGAACTAAAGGTCTTTTCCAGCTCTGAAATTCCATGTGTCTATGAATACTTTCCTTTATCCTCCCAAATGCAAGGAATTTCTACTACTATGTATGTGAGCTCCTATAAGTTACAGTTAATTGTTTGACACTTAAATATTCTATGTTTACATATTTTTAAACAAATTGTAAAGAATGTGGAGTTGGTAGTCTTGCACAAAATCTTTTTAATGCATTTGTTTAGTTAAATGCTTTCTGGAGGGAGTGCTGGTGAATTAAAAAAAAAACCATTCTGCCTTTAACTATAATTACTTATGTATGTTATCTCTTATGCTAGATGGTAAGCGCTCTAAGGACAAGGATTATATTTTACTCATCTAAATGAGTATAAAATAATAAATTTAGATGAGTAAAATATAATCCTTGTCCTCAGAGCCATCTAGTAAAAGAGACATTTGAGAACCCTTCAAGTACATCTCAAATTTTCTGAGATTATTTTTTAACCACAAAAGAATGGGTTCTTTCAACATATATTTAGGACAATTTTGTAATAAGAAATGGACTTAACATTTCCAGAAAGAGGCAATTATACTTAGTATCAAGACAACTATTAGGATTTTCATTATGATGAACCTAGTAGATTATAAAAATTGGTTGGATACACACACATACACATATATATATATATATAGAATAGTCTTCATACATATTAATTTTAACATAGGCACCACTTCGTAGTTCATTTTGATGCATGTGTTGCTAGTGCTACTCCCCCAGGAATTAATTTTTCATGGGCATGTTGTTTTCTTCCAATCAAATGTAAGGTCTTTGAGAGCAAGACTTTGATCTTTCGTCTATCTAGCTATGTGACCAACGGCAAGTCACTTAACATCTTATCTGCTTAAGTTTCCTCATGTATAAAATGGAGATGATAGCAATTACATCACAAGGTTATTATGAGGATCATATCAAATAAGATAATTTGTAAAGTGCTTAGTACAGTTCCTGGCACATAGTAGACATTTAATACGTGTTGCTTCCCTTCCCCCACTGTGATGTTAGAGCTCATGGGGTTGTTCCGTTATTCTCAATGGAGAAAATAATTTGAGAGAGTTTTTGAAATATTTTTCCATTGTTATTTCAATTTTAATTATTCCATTTTTATCCTTGAATTCCTTTGATCTGACTTTGCTAAAATAGGATATCTTGCAATCGGTTTTAAAACCTGGCTTTACCCTCCACTGCTTCTCTCTGTAGGATGAGACAAGTGCATTTATAATCACTCATCAGTCTTAAGATTTTACAGACGAGTTTTTTGACCTTGGGCTCTAAAAAGCTACACCAGTGAAGCATAATGGCAGGATTTATCATGCTGGAAAGACTTGAACTATGGCCCTAGAAACAGGCCAATTCTATTTTATGAGGATTAAACTAGTTAATTATGGAGAGGTATATTACTAGTAGTAGGCTTGCCAGTAGGTGATAAAAAAATTTTTTTGGCCACAGCAAGCTATGAATATTATAATTTAAAATGCTAGATGCTTTTTTCTTTCTTTTCAGAGGGTTTTATGGGCAAGGTAAATTATTATCATTAATGTTTTGAATCTTTCTATTTACTTAAATTAGTTTAAAATGACAAATAATTGTGTATAACAAATGAAGACCTTTAAGAATATGCTGTAGACTATTTTAGAAACTTAATGAAATTTTAGATAAACTCCTATTGAGTTACATAATGGAATTTTTCTTTATTTGTGTGTTTACAGAGTGCCTCATAAACTGAGAAATTCTGATATATGAATATCCAGATTAATAAATAAGGTTAATTAGGAAGTGAATATAGTCTTCTTGCAAAAGAATTATTTGTAAAGTAAATCATGAACAACTTTTCAGGAGCACACCTATTATTATAGCTAACAATTATAAAACATTTTAAGGCTTGCAAAGTGGTTTGGATATGGTGTTTATTTTGACTCTCACAATAACCCTGGGGAGATAGGTGCCATTATTATCCCCATTTTACAGTTTAAAAGATTTGCCCAGGGGGCCCACAGTTAATAAATGCCCTTGGCTATTTTCAAACCCAGGTCTCCCAGACTGCAATTCCAGGCCTCTGTTCATTATGTGGGGCTGCTTCCCTATTATGTAAGATGTGCTGGCAAGCACATTCTGCTTTTGGGCACATCCTGTATTTTATTATATGCTGAACATATTTAAGTTTAAAAAAAAAGGTGCTGGAGTGGGGTTCAGTAGACCTAGCTTCTAATTTTGGCCCTGTGGTTAACTAGCTGTGTGACATTGGAGAAAGGAATTAAGGCCCAGTTAAGAAAAACTGGGTTCTGATCCTGCTTTTCCTAGCTATGCTATACCAAGTCACTTAATTTTTGATTCTCCATGAAACTTTCTGGGACCAAACATTTTCCATTTGGACCAGTGAGTTTTCATCTCAGAGCTTTTATCTCATATGAAATTACACGTTTGGAAAAAACCTTCAAAAGGTTCTAGTTTTTTAATGTCTCTGGAGTTAGAGGAGATAACATTTCATGTTCCTTTCAGGTCTCTCTCTTTCATCTGCCCTCCACCTAATCAATGAATCTTTTCTACCACAATTTTCCTCCTAATCTAGATTCTGACTAAATTCCTCTAGTAGTGGGAAACTGATTCCCTCCAGAGGCAAGTAATCATCTAATTTCCAGGCCTCAATAAATAGTAGGGTCCCTAATGAGTATTTAGCCTGATTATTTAGGTTTCATGTTAAAAAGATCTATTTCAATGATTTAACAAATTCATGTTCTTTTAATGAATGTTCTTTCCAAAAGGGAGAGCTTGTACACTTTTGTTAGTCTTCCCATAACTCTTTCATAAAGTTTACCCAACATGTCAGTGGTCTTTTAATATTCCACGAGGTATTCAGGCTTTCTATCAATAGATAGATAATAATCTCTCATTCTAATTACATGCTTAGAATCTTTCCTTTTCCACTCACATATTTCCTGAATAATATCTTGAACAGTCTTCACCAAGAGCCCACAATGAAACTTTACAGTGCTGTGCTGGTATCCATACCAGCAAAACATAAGCACTGGTGGCCACTATCAAGTTGGAAAGGTTTTTGTGAATGTAGCCCTAACTGAATCTAAGACATCATGTTGGACATGTGCACAAGGATGTCTCCCAGGCATTCCAACCTCAACATGTTCCCCATGTCCACTGAGGGCATCCCCATCTTTCCAGGAACCTCAGTTTGCAACCTGAGAGTCATTTTTCTTTCTTTTCCCCACCTCCCTCCATCTAATCCAGGACTATATCTTGCTGAGTCAACTTTCTTAACACCTCTAAAATTCATCTCTCTCTCTCTTAAAAAAACAAAACAAAACAATTCCTAGCTTCTGTCTCAGAATGGATACTAAGTACTGGTTTCAAGGCAAGAGTGGTAAAGGCTAGGCAACTAGGGTTAAGCAACCCAGAATCACACAGCTAGTTGGTATCTGAGGCTAAATTTGAACCCAGGACCTTGTTTCCAGGACTAGCTCTTTATCCACTGAACCATCTTGCTGCCTGTATCTATATCTCTTTACTCACAGTCACAGTCACTACATCATTACCTCTTGCCTTGACTATTTTAATACCTTCTTGAAGGGTCTCCTTGTTTCAGTCTCTTCCCTTTCCAATACATTCTTTCCTTGAAAAGAATCTTCCATGGTTTCTTAACTTGTAGGACAAAATACAAATTACTCAACACTTGCATTAAGAAAACCCCACAATCCACTGTACCCATGACAGTCCTCTCGTCCTCCTCCCTCCCTCTGGGATGTGTAAGCTTTTTAAAGGCAGGGAATCCCTCCCATTTTCATAGTTTTAGGATGTATTGTTGGCTTCTATCCTACTGATAATTCAGTGTTTGCTGAACTGATAGAAGTACAGTCAACAAAACAAACCAACACAATGTCTACACCAGAAAGCCTATGTCCTTTCTGTATTTCTAGTCCAGCATCTGACAAGGGATGTGGGGGGAAGCTTTTTTATCAGGCTGCTGAAGTCGTGATCTCCAGGTCTTTTTTCCAACACGCTGCCATTGACCATGTCTTCTTCAGCCTGTACTTCACAGCTGTATTTTAAAAGCCAATTATAATATATTTCTTATAAAATTTAATCTCTGTAGATTTCATCTCTCCATTACAGGGGTAGCTAGGGGACCACAGTGCACAGCAGACTGGGCCTGGGTGTCAGATAGAAATGAGCACATACCCTGCTTCACCATACTTTCTAGATGGATGACCCTGGGTAAGTCACCTAACCTGTCTGATTTAGTTTCTTCATCTGCAAAATGAGGATTATAATAGTAATTGCCTTATAGGGTTGTTGTGAAGATGAAATAAGATTATTTGTAAAATGCTTTGCAAACTTAAAGTACTTCTGAGATCTTTTTGTATCCTGTAGGCCATCAGTATGCTATTAGATAGTAAATGTCACACAGCTAGTGTCTATCTTATCTAAATTTCCTATATCTTCATGGAACTATGTTTTACAATCAGTAGATATGTAAGCCTGTGTCTACTGAATTGAACTAAATAGAATCAATATCTTCATCCAAGCTGTTGATAAAACGTTGAACAAAATATGGTCAAGGACAGAGTTCAACAAACTACTATGGTCTTCCCTTAAGACTGGCACATACTAAACAATACTTTGGATTTTCTTGTTCAATTACATGGGCACCTACCTAATTCCCAAGTAGTCTCATGTAATTCAAGTCAACATAAATTTATTCTGTGTCCATTATATGCAAGGTGTAGAGGATACAAAGAGAAAACCAAAATAATGTCTATTTTAAAGGAGCTTGCTGATTTACAGCATTATAGTTTATTTTACTGGTTTATAGCATTATCTTGGGCCAGTCTGATAACTATCAAAAAAAATAAAAGAATTAGGTTAGTTTATTATAATTTCTTAATTTGGCTCATCCATTTATTCAACACTGTGCAAAGGATTAGAAAAGGTCTGAAGATAATTCAGACATGATTCCTCTCCTTAAAGAGCTCAAAATCGATAGGGGGTAATGGTATACATCTATGAAGAGGCAATAACTATTATGCAAAAGAATGCAATAAGTGATAAAAATGTAAGAAAAGTACCAAGTGCCATGGGAGACCCAAGGATGATTTCATTTTGGATTGGTGAGATATTAACCGACTTTTATAAGTAATACTGCTAGGGCTTGTTCTGGGGAAATCCCAGGGTGGCAGTTAAGGACCTTTAGTCCTTGGTTACAAACTTTTATTTTAAACCCTTATCTTCTGTCTTAGAATGGATACTGAGTATTGGTTCCAAGGCAGAAGAGTGGTAAGGGTTAGGCAATGGAGGTTAAGTGCCTTGCTCAGGGTCACACAGTAGGGAAGCTACTTAGGCCATATTTGAACCCAGGTCCTTCTGTCTCCAGGCCTGGCTCTCAATCCTCTAAGCCACCTTACTATCCCCATATATGTTTGAAAAAATGGCTCTGATTTAAACTTCCTAATAATTTCATGTATAATAATCACCACCATTTTAAAGATGAGGTAACTGAGACTGGAAAGTAGTTTGTTCACCATCACATACCTAATCGATATTAGCGATGGAATTTGACCCCAAGTCGTTTTTATTTAAAGCTCAGCACTATATACGCTATAACATACTAATATAGTATTAGATATCATCAAGGAAGAGACTTTTGAAACTTTCCTTAAAATGCTACCGAGTTTCAACAGTCTAAGATGAGGGAAAAAGGCATGGGATTTACGATAGCATTAGGTATGTATGAAGAATATAGAAAAGATCAAATCTGGCTTCAGGATATTACAGAGGAAGAACTCAAAAGACAAAACTAGAAAGGTGAGGGGCTACCATTTACAAGGTTTCAGCAGATCAGTGCCAGGAGATCAGATTTGTGCATAAAGAAGATTCACCAGATAGTTCAAAAGAACTATCCACCTCCAAAACGAAGACAGAGGAATTCAGAGTGGTGTGCGGGGATCAGGATCGCCTCCCGGGACGCCAAAGGACGCGTGACAAGGGCCTCGGCCTGGAGCCGGCCTATTTCCGTTGGGAACTGGAGGTTCGGGAAACGACGTAAAGCGACCCTTCCTGCCCGGGTCAGGGACGTGGGGGCGGGGCGGTTGGGTCGAGAAGGCGCAGCGAGAACCCGAGAACCGGCGCAGCGGGGGGACCACGAAAGGCCCGGAACACCTTACCCAGAGACCGCGCGCCAAGGGCGGGGCCAAACGCGCTCAAAGCCCCAGGCGCTTGCAACGTCACCACGCAACCGCGCGCTCAGTTCTTCACCTTCAGTCTCCTCCTTCGGTCGCAGAGCCTTTCCCTTTAAGGTGGGAAATTGAAGGCTTCACATCTTGATTGACACGCCTTGAAGCCTATCAGGTTCCTTGTAGGCGCCCAACCAGATTTAAATTCTCTATTCAGACACCAGACGAGATGAAGGAAGAGTGAAGGAGGTGAAAGAATAGTTCCTCGCGAGATTTTCTCTTCAGCCGCGCCTCCGAAAATTGCCTTAACTGATGGTTCCACTTTCCAATTAGAGGCCAAGGGGAGGGGTTACAGACCAATGAAAAGGATGAAAAGGTGGGCTCGCTATTCTCCCCGCGCGAGATGAACCGTTACAGGACGGGCCTATTAGCCAATCAACCTCTCTAGGATTAAGGTCAGGTGACTGTTCAGCGCGGCCGGGGCGGAACTACAGACTGGCGCGAGGAACCGTTAATACAGACAACGGCAGCAGCCAATGGGATCCTTCCTCTAGGACATAGAGAATCCAATAAGAGAGGTTGGGCGGGATCCTTCGCTTGGCGCTGGGAGCTGGGAAGACGGGCAGAGGGAGCCCCCAATGACTTTGAGAAAAAGAGGCTCTCGCTGACCAATGAGGGCGGTGGGGCGGGGTCCATTGCCGCGGCGGTGTCCAAGATGGCGGCGTGGGATTCCGCTGTGTGAAACCAGCGCGGGCAGGCGAGTTACCCAGTTCCGAGGCGGCCCCGGACAGTCTTCAGCAATGAAGGGGAAAGAGCGCTCTCCCGCGAAGGCCAAGCGCTCCCGTGGCGGCGGAGAGGAGTCGAGCACCCGCGGGGAGCGGAGCAAGAAGCTCGGGGGCTCCGGCGGCAGCAACGGCAGTAGTAGCGGTAAGGCGGACAGCGGCGGCACCCGCCGGAGCCTGCATCTGGACAAGGGCAGCAGCCGGGGTGGCAGCCGCGAGTACGACACGCCGGGCGGCAGCTCCAGTAGCCGGCTGCATAGCTACAGTTCCCCGAGCACCAAGAACTCGTCGGGTGGGGGCGAGTCGCGCAGCAGCTCCCGCGGGGGCGGGGAGGCCCGCTCGGCCGCGGCCGCCCCCAGCTCCACAGGCGGCGACGGCGGCGGGGGTGGCGAGTACAAGACGCTCAAGATCAGCGAACTGGGCTCCCAGCTGAGCGACGAGGCAGTGGAGGACGGGCTGTTCCATGAGTTCAAGCGCTTTGGGGACGTGAGTGTCAAGATCAGCCGCCTTCCCGGGGGCTCGGGCGATGAGCGCGTGGCTTTTGTGAACTTCCGTCGGCCCGAGGACGCCCGGGCCGCAAAGCATGCCCGGGGCCGCCTGGTACTCTATGACCGGCCACTCAAGATTGAGGCTGTGTACGTGAACCGGCGCCGCAGCCGCTCCCCGCTGGACAAAGATGCGTACGTCCCTGCTGCTGGAGTGGTGGGTGCCACTGTGGGTGGCCACCGGCACCCTCCAGGGGGTGGTGGGCAGCGGGCGCTGTCCCCAGGGGGGGCGGCCCTGGGCTACCGAGACTACCGCTTGCAGCAGCTGGCCCTGGGCCGCCTGCCTCCTCCACCCCCACCTCCTCTGCCCCGGGAGCTGGAGCGTGAGAGAGACTATCCTTTCTATGAGCGGGTGCGCCCAGCCTACAGTCTAGAGCCCCGAGTGGGCGCTGGCGCCGGGGCAGCCCCTTTCCGAGAAGTGGATGAGCTTTCCCCTGAGGACGGGCAGCGGGCCAACCGGACTCTTTTCCTGGGCAACCTGGACATCACGGTAACTGAGAGCGACCTGCGCAGGGCCTTTGATCGGTTCGGGGTCATTACTGAGGTAGACATCAAACGGCCTACACGAGGCCAAACGAGTACCTACGGCTTTCTCAAGTTCGAGAACCTGGACATGTCCCACCGTGCCAAACTGGCCATGTCTGGCAAGGTGATAATCCGCAACCCCATTAAGATTGGTTATGGCAAGGCCACACCCACCACTCGGCTCTGGGTAGGAGGCCTGGGCCCCTGGGTGCCCCTGGCAGCCCTGGCCCGAGAATTTGACCGTTTTGGCACCATCCGCACCATCGACTACCGCAAAGGTGATAGTTGGGCCTACATCCAGTATGAAAGTCTGGATGCAGCCCACGCAGCCTGGACCCACATGCGGGGCTTTCCTTTGGGGGGGCCGGACCGCAGGTTGCGGGTGGACTTTGCGGACACGGAACACCGCTACCAGCAGCAGTACCTGCAGCCACTGCCGCTGACCCACTATGAGCTGGTGGCAGACGCCTTTGGCCACCGAGCCCCGGACCCCCTGCGGGGGGCCCGAGACCGCACCCCACCCCTGCTGTACCGGGACAGGGACAGGGACCTTTACCCGGACACAGACTGGGTGCCCCCTCCCCCACCAGTCCGAGAGCGCAGCACCCGAGCAGCTGCAGCCGCTGTGCCAGCCTATGAGCCCCTGGACAGCCTGGAGCGCAGACGGGATGGCTGGTCCTTGGAGAGGGACCGAGGGGAGAGAGACCTGCCCAGTAGCCGGGACCCACCTCGAAAGAGGAGGCTGCCCGAGGACAGCGGGGGCCGGCATGTGGATAGATCTCCAGAGAGTGAGCGCTCGCGGAAAAGACACTGCCCCCCTACGCCAGACCGCAGCCCTGAGCTGCCCAGCAGCCGAGACCGATACAACAGCGACCCTGACCGCTCCTCACGCCTTCTCCTGCTGGAAAGACCCTCCCCTGTTCGTGCAGATCGGAGGGGTAGCCTGGAGAGGGGCCAGGGGGACAAACGTGACCGCAAAAACTCAGCTTCCGTGGAGCGTGAAAGGAAGCACCGTGCCCCTGCGCCTTCGGAGGGCAAGAGCCCTCTGAAGAAAGAGGAGCGGGCGGACTCCTCCACCGCACCCAGCACCAGCAGCGCCAGCTCCAGGCTGAAATCACCACCGCAGAAGCCAGAGGCAGCTGCGGCCTCCACCCCAGCTGCTGCCCCCAAGCTGTGCCTGGCCTGGCAGGGCATGCTTCTGCTGAAAAACAGCAACTTTCCCTCCAACATGCATCTGCTGCAGGGCGACCTTCACGTGGCCAGTAGCCTTCTAGTGGAGGGCTCCACGGGGGGCAAGGTGGCCCAGCTCAAGATCACCCAGCGCCTGCGACTGGACCAGCCCAAGTTGGACGAAGTGACCCGGCGCATCAAGGTGGCCGGGCCCAATGGCTATGCCATTCTGCTTGCTGTGCCTGGCAACTCGGATAGCCGCTCCTCAGCTGTGTCCGAGGCGACCACTTCGACTCAAAGGCCACTTAGGAACCTGGTGTCCTACCTAAAGCAAAAGCAGGCCGCTGGGGTCATCAGCCTCCCTGTGGGGGGCAACAAAGACAAGGAGAACACCGGGGTCCTCCACGCCTTTCCACCCTGTGAGTTCTCCCAGCAGTTTCTGGATTCTCCTGCCAAGGCACTGGCCAAATCTGAAGAAGATTACCTGGTCATGGTCATTGTCCGTGGTGCGTCCTAAAGTCCATGTGTAGCTTGCATTTACTACTTGACATGGTTCCTAATGTGTGATGTGTTATGGGATACAGCATCAGACACAACTTTATTATTTTTTTAATTAGATGTTTATTTGTAGCTATTTCCTTCTTACATTTCTATAAACCACTTTAAAGTAGAAGTCAGGGAAGTTTAGCTGTTAGCAAAAGTAAGTGAAGGGGATCACCCTGAAAATAGCAGGCAGAATAGACCTGCTTTAACTAAAACGTCCCATTCTTTTATTTGTAACTTTTGTCCTTTATCCTCATTTTTGTAAACTTTAGTTTAAAAAAAAATCCTCTAAGTTACATACCCATATGTTTGAAAAGTCAGAATTTGGAAAACAAAAAATCCCAGCACTGGCAGGAGAAACCATATACACCTGAGAATGACTTGGCCTCTGTTGTACTTGTTAGTTGGATGATTGGTTTTGGTGTATATGTAAATAATTCTTATGCCAGAATTATTTTGTTTTATTTTGACTAAAATTTGATCAGGGAGTGCAAATGTCAGGTGGTACACTGTACAGCAGTTTAATTCTTTTAATCAGGTGTTTGAGTATTTCACTTAATATACAAAATTAATTCCCAGAAAGTATGCTTTAACGGGCATTCTAGCATCTATTCATGAGTTCTACTGTATCCCATATATGCACTTTTGGTTTGTAGCTGTGACTGTTCAGTAAATATTGAGGACTATGTTACAAACCATATATGTGTTGTGCTTACTTTAGTATGCAAGAAACAAGTAGGTGCTTTAAGAAGAAAAAAATCTAGTCAGTATAGGTGTTCGTTTTTTACTGACTTTTCAAAGAGGTGTAAAGGGGTACAATTCATACTTAGTAGTGCATACTCCAAAATTAAATGTTTGTCATCAAAGGTGGGTTTTCATTTCTGTGACCATTAAGGTTCTGGCTTCAGTAATAGAAAGAAACAGTTGTCTACAGGCTTTTAAGGTCATTGGGCATTAATGTTCCATATCTGAGTTGCAAAATTTTTGGTTGTCAATCTAGAAAATGCCTTATAAGTACCCTTTTTTAGAAGGCAGGATATCCCCAAATGATAGTGAGCAGATCTATTATATCATTGTAAGTGTTTTAAATATCGGTGATATCCATGTTCTATGAGCTTACCTGGTAGCTGACAATATTTTAAAAGTTGAATAGATTCCAGTTCTCTAAGACCTGGTTTCTTTTTTCCAGACAGCTTATTATATGTATGTAGCTGATGCCCAAATATAAATTTAAAATATCTCTTCAGAAAAAAAGTTTGCTCAATTGGATTTTGAATTTACTCTCCCAGTCCACCTTTGTGAGTTCTTTTAATTGAACATTATTTTTATTTCTGCAGGCATTTTGCTGCTCATTATGTAGCAGTTTTTCAGTGTCTTATTTATTTTTTAATATATCACTTTATCCTTGAATGTATTTTGCTTTTTTTCCTCCCTGATTGAAATGGTGATGACCTCCATTAATGCCTGTAGTACATATTAAGCTATAAATAGAAACCTTAGGAAGTTCTGGATTATGGTCACTATTATATGTTGAAAGTATTTTACTTGTCCAAAAGCCTTGTAGAGCTTGGCTGTTCTTTCTGTTATCAGTGAGGATACTGATATTTGAAATAGCACCAATAATAACCCAGAGAAACTTCATATGTTAAATTCATCATTATTTCCTTTTTAAACTATTGTATTCATTGTTTTCCATTATGGCAGGTGTCTAACGCATGTCAGCATGACCCTCATCACTGCTGTAGTATACCATCCTTTTGATTTTCTTTATACATTTGTAAAGGGAGTTTTTTGTTTTTTTTGGTCTTTTTTTTTTTGAAACTGGATAAAACTTTACACTTTGGATGACCATTGTGAAAGTAAGTGCTGGACTTTGAATTTAAGGTCCTTGCGATACCTTGGGGTGGAGGGAAGGACTTTATTATCATTAGACTTTTTGTGCTTATGTCTTTGAAAAGCAGTGATTGGGATTCATATATGCAATAGACACCTGTTTTAAAAACTGATGCATGTATGGGGTCAAAGTACAGTATATGCCTAGAAACACTTTCTTAATTGGAAATTATCTCACTCTATTTTTGTAGCCCCTTAAAATGAATTGAGAAAGCAGTTTTTGCTCTTTTGAAAAATAAGCTCCTGGCATCTAGTTTTTGCTATGATCCAAGGGGTTTTTTCAATCAAGTTGATTTGAAAGATAATAAGAATAGGCAGCCCTGTGCTTTTACTTCCTTTTTCAATGTTTAGTTGAAGTTATGGTTTTTGTTAGATCTGGTCATTTTTGCCTCCTGCTCTATTTGTGAAATAGGTTTAATAGTATTCTTGAGTGTGTAAGGTAAAGTAATTGATTATGTATAATACAGCAATTAGCTGAGTGCCATCAGTTCACAATACTGCCATCTTATCTGTGTTGTCTAACCTGTTGTACAGGTGTGTAACATCCGTAACTGTTCACTTCGTTCAGAATTTGGAAATTCTGAAAGTCTAGAATCATCTCTGTGGTGCTAAACACTATTAGCCAGAATTTTATAATTCCATTATTGGATTTTCTCTAACAACCAAATTTTCTTGATACTGGCTGTGTGCATGCAGTTGATGTTCCTAGAATTTATTAGTTCAAGTGATTTGAAAGAATATTATTTCTATAATGCAGTTAATGGCTTGGTACACATGAAAAGGAAAACATCAAGATAATTAAGTTTTTTCTTTTTAAATCAAAATTCTAAAGTTTGAGGAAAAATTGGTTCCTTAATTGTCTCAACTACTGGTCAATAACTTTACCTAATCTCTCTTATTGACTGAAACTGAAGTTCTTCCAAAGGTTATTATGATAAATTTTCAGTACCTCTTTTAAGTTAATTTACTTTGAAGCCCTTTTTTCCTACCTGGGATAGCTGAAGGAATTACCTTGCTTTCTAAGTATTAGAGCCATTCATCAGAAACTCCTAGCAGTAACAGAATGAGGAGACCACCTTAGAAGAAGGTCTTGATGACCTTTTGTGGAAAAGACATTTTGGGTATCTGTAATGAGTAAAATATCTGGGCCTATTTCTCATTTCCTAGACTGGTTTTGAGATGATATTTGCAAAGGAGTCTGCTGTGAAAGTGAGGAGCAGCTATTATATTTGACTCCTATCCTCTTGATTATAATGACATCTAAAAGGAATATTATCACAGGTAACTGTAGTAAACTGTTAAACTTGATGGAGAGTTTGTATGTAAGATATGAACAGTGTTGAAACCAAGGTTTACTGGTTATTCAACAGTTCTGTGTATGGAAATGGTTCATCTTGTCTTTTAAGTGGTAACATAGCCTATTAGATTTTAAATGGCTGTGTACCTTGACCCCTTTTCTATAATATTGGAATGACCTGTTGCTGGAAGGCTTATTATAAACAAAAATGTAAACACAGAGGTGAAAGTTTGATGACTCCAATTCATATTTCATCTTTTTTTTTTCTTTCACTTTAAGTTGCCTTCAGGAAAAATTCCATTTAAAAAAACCCAAATAATTATAAACTTTCACTTGATTTTTCTCTGTGGAAGTTTTTTTGTCCCCCCAAACCACCCTTTCCACATACACTCAGTTGAATGTAAAGGATATTTTCAGTTCTATAACCCTAAGCCTAGCTTATAAAAAAACAAAACCCAACCTGTTGTTCTACTTGTTTATATGTCTTCATGGAATGAATTCATTTCAAGGTTTGTGCCAGTGGGTATTATTGGTGCTTTTTGAAATCAAAGTGGACTAACCAGAAAGGCCTTGTAGCTTATGTTCATCTATGTATTGTAGGGAAAAAAATATGTTGTAAACATTTGTACTTATTAACCTTTTTTTCCCCCTCTGCAAGCAAAGCTGGTGGACAGCGGATGAAGATTTGGAATTCTAAGCTCTAATGGACCTTTTTGAAGAGAAGTTGTGGCTTATGTGGAATTTACATGGGCCACTTGATTGGAAGAAAGCTTATCTGTTTAGTATTTGTGCATTTTACTAAAATGGCAGCTTTAAAAAAGTTGTGTTATCTGCTATTGTGATGCCAATGCCCGTGTTTTAAGTGGAAAAAAAATGACCTCTTTGCTTTGTGCTGTGTACACAAGATTTCTGGAAAAGTAAAAGAAAACCCTTTTTATGGCTCACACAGCTTAAAAGTAGCTGTCACTCAAACGTGCGCTCACAGTTGAGCTGATTTTGTTTCATTCTAAATAAATTGTTTCTTTTGAGGAAAATGTTTTTCTGCTTGGAAGTGAATTGACGACAAACCTTTGACCCCTTTGTTTGCAGCGGAGGGGGTACTTGCTGCTGCTCAGATCTTGTATGTCTTGAGCAAGAAGCAGTTAACCATCATTTCATGTTGACAAGCCCGGTGTGTCAAATCTGAAGGATCTCTAGTGAATGTGTTACTGGGGGTCATTTGCTGCTCAATCTTCATCCTTTGGAGGGCATGGTGCTGTTTGCTGGGATGCAAGAAGCAGGGAGATCACCTTAAGCCTCAGAACATTGCACAAGTCTGGGGCTTTGCTGGTTGGAAGAGCTGGAGTTGCTGAATTTTAAGTTTTGATTTATTTTGTTCACCCAACACGTTTGGCCTTAGTTTCATTTTTAATTTGAAGAAAAAAGTTTGAAATTGCTTTGTCTTGCACTTAAAACGCTCGCACCAAATTGCCAAAAGAAAGAGAAATGCTCCGTTTGCTTTTAAATGTTAATGATGTTAATAAAGCCTTTGCTGACACATTTGAGGAGCTCCTCCGTCTCCAGGGGCTTCTCACCAGAGTTATGCAGTCATGGGTTTAGTTCTGAATGGATGAAGAGTTCCTGAGAGCTAGCGTTTGTAATTAAAACCATTCATTGGTCTCAGTGCCTTATTTGACCTCTGGTTCCACAAGCCTTGGATGATGTGCATGCACCGTGATGGTTTCGTAGGTACGAACGCACACTCAGTCCCTGTCACTCCGGTCTGTAGCACAGATTGTGAGGAAAAAAAGAGGCACCCCTAAGGAAAGAAAGGGTTTGCCTTAGTTCCTGCGTTGTCCTGTATGGGGGCTCCTGAGCTTTGGAAGGCTGCTCCCAAGTATAGGAGCACATCTCCCATGTTTGCCGCAGGAGACATCATGGCACGGGGACGACGCCAGAGCCCAAGAGGAAGCTAACCTTGCTGCACCATGTGGGCTTCAGACACCTCTTGTTGTTTGCCAGTTTTTAAAGTTAACTAGTTGCAGACGAAGACAACCTTGAATTGCAGGCTTATTTGGCTTGTGTTGAATTTTAACCTCGGATGGAAGAGCCCTAGTGCTGTCCGTCTCCATGCAGGATGTTGATTGCTAGGCAACAGGTGATTATCAACAAAGGATGCCACGATTGTATTCTGCACAAGGTGGTGTTCCCGTGGCAAACAGCTGTGTAAACTTGTAAACAGGTAAGGAGGGTTTTCAGAAGTCAAAATGCATTGTAATTTATAGGGTGAGGGTTTTTGCTCATATTCTTTGATGCATTTCTGCAGATGGAAATTCTCAGGGGCTTGTGATGCTCTGTTACTAACACCTTCCTCCACTAAAGTACCATACTACTGATTTCCATATGGGAGGTAGAATGAGAACTTTGGTAATTAATAGTATTTCCTCTCATTCTTGGAGGAGCTTCTTAAAGAATATTCACTTACAAAGACATTGGAATCTTAGCTATCAAACCTGGACTTCTGCATTTAAAAAATCCTCTGGTTTGGTCCTCTCTACATTTTAAGTGTTATCCAAGTCCTAAGTTTCCTCCCAGGACTGTGATACAGGAACCCTTATATGCCTTTGCCTAGATCTTGGGAATGGAGTGGGGGGGGGGGGGCAGGTGAGGAATATGATCTTGGACTGAATTACTTACTGTTAGCAAAGAGTAAAGCTGCTTTTTTAGAGAAATTTACTGTCCCACAAGAACCCAGGAGCATGCTTCAGTTGTCTGCTCTTGGTAAGAGACACCTACTGAATCAAAAAAAAGTTTTGCTCTCATCTATAAGCATTGAATTGATGATATTACCATCTTTCTCATTATGTGCAAGAACAATAGACTTTAAGATTAGCATAGAGGGATGAGATGGCAGGGCAAAATTAATAAGACTAGATGAAATAGATTTGCCTTCTCTTTTTAGTTAACAACTTTTTGCTATGGGAGAATTATTCTTTGGGGAGCTTAAGTTGCTCTCAATTTTTTCCCCCCAGATTCAAGTAGTAAACTTATATATAACCCTTGTCCCCAACTATCATGTGGCATTCATTGTTCAACTCCTAATACTTATTTTTGTTAATCAGAGATGTGATTATTTTGGAGTTTTACTTACTCCCCCCCCCCCCCCCCCCCCCCATGCTTCATAGAACTTGTATAGGGTGCAGGGCAATTTCATTATATCTGGTTGATTTTTTTTTTCACAGGATTGGGCAGCCTGTCTGGATAATATTTTGGCTTGTAAATAATAGTTAACCCCTATATAGTGCTTACTATATTCTAGGCACTGTGCTAAGCACTGTGCAATTATTAGTTCATTTGATTTAGGTGCCATTCCCATTTTACAGATGAGAAAGCTGAAGCAGACAGGAGTTAAGGGACTTGTCCCAAGTCACACAGCTAGTAAGTGTCTGAGGCTGATTTGAACTCAAGAAATTGGTTTGGCTTTTAGGTAATTTAAATTTAAAATTTTTGAATAGTAAAATTAAAATCATATGCACACAAGAGAAATGCTTCACAAAAGATGGTTTTCATTGAAAGTTTTGCAAAGTGATTTCTCACCCCAGTTTAAAAAATATTTTTAATTGCCATACTTGCTATTTTACGTTTTAGCAAGAGGAGATTAAATCATAGAAATCTCGTCTTCAAAATTATAGCAAATAAACACATAGCTCTTAGGGAAATTCATGCCTTACACTTATAAATTTTAAATACATTTCCAAGGTGTGTCATACAGAGAGAAACAAAATATATATATACATTTGAGGGAGTTCACATATTATGCCCAGAGAGGGAAACTTAGATTGTACGGGTGATGAATATTTTTGTTCACAGCCACCTTGAAGACTTAAGTCATAGAGGAGTTTTGATTTCAGTTAGCAGAGGGAGAGAGAGCCCATGCCTATGAAGTCATAGGGCATTGGAAGTATGAAGAACTGTTTTGGGAAAAATAGATTAAAAGATAGCTTTTTTAAAAAATGGTAACAGTGAAGCTATTTTTCTCCCACCTGTTTTTTTGGAAAGAGATTTACCATTAACCTATTAAGAATGAACTCTGATTATAAAATGAAGGCTCTTGATTTGAAGTAAATAGCCAACATTACCAATAATTATCATTTATTTAGGCTTGGGGGCTCCTATAAGAAGACCTCTGAGCACTTGTGTACCTCTGAACTGAACCAGGCTGCTGTAAAAACAGGTTGCTCAGTGAGACCACTAGGTTTTTTCCTTGCTTAGTGGTAGATCACAAGTCTAGTAAGACATCCGTGTAATAAAGTGACTTCTTCGATACAGTATAGTGAAGGTTCCTAGTTTACAGTGACAATCTTCCTGGAGAATAAGAGGAAGATGATCCATAATCATCTGCCCAGAGGAACATTCCTCTTCATCCACCCCCTTGAGGCCTTCATCTCTTAATTTTTATGCCTGATTCCACCCATCCTGTTCACCTTTTGATTCATAATTCTATTAGCCTAATAACCATCTTGTCCTAAACTTTTGGCGGCCTCTACTTGAAATCACATTCTTTTGGATCTGGAGGCTTAGAGTAGGTTCCCTGGGCCCAACTGTTCGCTAAGATGTGAATTATCAGACCTTAAGATAAAGCTATCATGTCCAAGGTGATACAACTTGGAAGATCATATATTTTTTCTTAGGTATCCGTTTTAAAATCAACTCCTGTAGTTAATGAAAATGAGTTTTGTGGAAGATGCTGGCTTTGGTGCTGTAGGAGATAAGAAGTTATCCTCCAGAAGCTCCCCCTCACATCATTGGGGAGATAGGTGACCCACGGAGGGAGAAAAGCGAAGGACCATATGAGAAATCACGCCTCAGGTGATAGAGCCGATGAGCGCGTAGACAGCCGCTCAGCGCAGATCACAGGAGGGGCAGCTCCTTCCTGACCAGGCTGATCAGGGAGGCCTGAGACAGAAGAGAGGAGGGAGCCAAGACGGGGAGACAAGCTGTCAGTTGGCTTGAACAGGAAAATAAAAGACGGAAGGGGGGCGGCTGCGGGAGAAAGCTAGTTTTTAGAAAATCAAGACTCCATTAAATGTTTGAGACGCAAGTCCACTTGGGAAGCGTGGAATGAGGGTCTCCTGAGAGGAGTTGTCTGGATGATGATGGTGCTGGGGTGCAGGAGAGAGAAGAAAGCAGAGAGCCCCACATTCTACCCTGGGGGAGCTTCTCCCTTCAAGGGGCTAGCCAAGGAGATAGAAGGAAATTGTCTCACAAGAGAACTAGGAAATGGAAAGATCACTCAAGGAGAGGGATAGTCAAGTTTAAATGATGGGGGACAACTAGGTGCCTCTGGATGGAGAGCCAGGGCTAGAGCCAGGCAGTCCTGGGTTCAAATCTGGCCTCAGACACTTCTTGGCTGTGTGACCTGGGCAAGTCACTTAACTCCCATTGCCTAGCCCTCTCCGATCTTCCACTTTGGAACCAATACTCAGTATTGATTCTAAGACGGAAGGAAGGTCAAGTTTTAGTGATGGAGGAAAGACTAGCAGATTGGGCATTTCGAAGTCATGGCTATGGAGGGTCGGGACAGGGACTGAAGCAGAGCCTGGCAGGCAGAGGCCCGCTGTGTGCCTCTCTGCCTCGACACCCGCCCTTAGTGGAGACGTGCCTGTGTCCGTTGTCGGGGGGCTTATGAGGAAGTTCCATGAGGTAGCCCAGGAGAGATTAAGCCGGCCTCTGTGGGCCAATGGCACCTAGCTAGGTCGCTCCGCACGCTCGGATGGCTGCAGGAGGAGGCCTGGAGCGAAGGTGAGTGTGCATGGATTGATGAGCCGCTCGCCGTCCTCCGTGCACTGATCGAGTCATTGGTAGAGTGCGCACAGATCTGGGCACGTGGCTTGGTGTATACAGATTCAGAAAAGGAAAGTCTCCCGCTGAGGGAGCCCCCCTTCTCCCAGGGAGTGTGGAATGGCAGGGGAGGCCGGGCCCAGGGGCTCTCTGGCCTCTTTGCCTCCACCGTCCCCTCCTGAGCATCCCCAGGCACAGGCGGTGGTGCTTGAGGAGGGTCCGGGGAGAAGGGAGGGCTGTTGGCCACACCGTGGTGGCTTGTGAGGCTGGAAAGGGCTAGGGCGGCCGTGGAGCAGCTTGTTTTGTCTTCAGCATGCCAGGAAAATGGGGGATCCAGAGACCCTTAGCACCTGCTTTAGAGATCTGCCCAGTGGATGTGGCCCAGGTAGAGCTTTTCTCGAGGATTGTTACCCAAACGGAGGCTCCCAGGCGTCCTCCGGCCTGCCTTCTGGACCTCAGGCTTATCGTTGAACCGTAGCCACCCCCACGCGAAGGCCAGCGTCCTCTGTATGACTTGGCTCCGGGGCCCTAGGCCTTTCCTTGTGAGCCCAGCGAGGCTCCTCCTTGCAGAAGGTTCCTGTCTAAGCAGTCCAGGGATAGCGTGAGTCTGTGTGGGGGCCATTTTCAAGCCCTGAATTTCTTTGGACTCCATTCTCTTCGCTCACTAACAAGCCAGGGACAGTGTTTCCCTTTTATCCCGAAAAGGAGTCTTCGTGAAATAATCCTACCTAGATTCATGGCATTTTGGAGCTGGAAGAAGTGCATAATGGGTGACTAGAATGGAAATTAAATGCCAAAGTAACTGGTTGTTGCATGTTTTCTCCGGTAGATATTGGAAGGATTTACTGTGGCATCATCCCCTCCTCTCCGAGTTTTATTTTATCTTTTCCCTGTTATAGGAAGTAACTATCACAAACCTTTTACCTTACACTCAAGGTAAGCAAATACCCAACAAACGACAATTGATGAACACTGACATAAAACTTCAGTGAGCCACAACCCATCGCATAGGAATCCTCCTCATTGAACCGGTTCTGCTATGTTCCAGAAAGATAAACTACACTTTATTTTGAGACTTTCGTCCAGTCTTGTAGCTCTCAGGTCTTCCATCGAAGCAATATTAAATTCCCCTGGCAGGGACTTTTACTAATAAGTTTTAGAAAGATTTTTTAATTTTTTTTAGCAAGAGAAGTTCAAGCAAAAAGAGTTTTCTAACTCAAAACCTCAGTTAAACAGGAAAAATAACCAGGGAACCTGAGCCTTTGTTAACTGAACTCATACGTGACTTCCTGGCCAACAACACTCTGTGGGTAGCCAACCTCCATTCCCTCTTGTTGGGGGTAACTCCTACTCTTGCAGTCAGAGAAATCATTGTTTTGCCCTTGGTTGCTTAGTGTTCCTGCAAAATTCTACAGAGCTGAAACTAAAAGTCCTTACCCTAGTTCAGTATAAGCTTTTTCTTGACTTCATTTTTATTTGTACCCTTCCATCTTAGAATCAATACTATGCATTGGTTCCAAGGCTTCTGCCTTCTGAGCAGTAAGGGCTAGGCAAAGGGGGTTAAGTGACTTGCCCAGGGTCACACAGCTAGGAAGTGTCTGAGACCAGATTTGAACCCAGGACTACTCATCTCTAGGCTTGGCTATCCACTGGGCCACCCAGTTGCCCCCATCTTGATTTCATTTTGACATAAATCATTCCACTGTTACGCCTTTTCTAATCTGTAAAATTAGGGTTAATCATGGATATGCTTTGGAAATAAACATATTTCATAGCATAAAGCTGGGGTGAGGGTCCTCGTTCTGTTTTTGTGTAACCAGTGAGCTAAGAATAGTTTTTATAAATTAAAATACAACGAAACATTATTTGCCAATGTCAAAAACTCTCTTAGCACTGTACAGAAACAGGCCGCACGCCGGACTTGGCCTTAGCAATCTGCTTTTCTGATCCTTGGAAGAGTGTGCGAGTAGTTCATTCTTGGGTTAAACCAAGAGGAGCCCACAGGGATGCTTCAAGTCTTGGCTCTTGATGACTTTGCATTACTCGAAGCCAGATTCTCGGTGCCAGAAAGATGGCGCTTTTGAGCTGACCTTGGAAACCGTCTACTTTTTCCGTGTGTATGTTGAGAGTGTGGCGCAGGCGGAAACCCTGGCTCTGCCTCCCCTGCCGGCGCCCTCCTTCGAGGGGGCTCAGGTTGGGTCCACATTGGGGATAGGACTCGCTTTCTGGGGGACCCGCCATATTGTCAGGGGCTTTTCCTGAAAAGCACTGTTTATAATAATGTCCTTATGGACATCTATTGGTTTGAACTCAGATGGAAAGTTCATTCTACAAGACCAATATGGACCTTCATGGAGTGGTTTGTGTGTCAATTGGGGAGAGGGGGATGCTTCATTTCATTTAGAGCCAAAATAGGCTCTAATGTAGCGATGGTGGCTTCCAATAGCCGAACTCCCGTCACCTTCTCTTTATGCTGTGTGCCCTTTGAGGAGTAGATGACTCTTATGTCCGTAGTCCCAGTAAATGAATTACTGTTCTATTAAGACAATGTTTTTTAAATTTTATTTTTTTTAAGACAATGTTTTTTAAAGCAAAGAAGTATCAAAGTGATCGGTTAAACATTTTTTTCTCCTCCTGGGTCTCTTTTTAGGCACTCCTGACAATGAAAAAAGTATTACAGACTTCGGAATCTGGCTGTATTAAGCAACAGCTAAAAAGATGAGTTCTCATGGCAGACTTCTGGCATGGACACTTGTCCTCCTGTTTCTCTAGAAAATAGGAACTGGGTTGGAAGTCAGAACTGCACAAAGGGAAAGGTAAGTTTCCTTTAAATTCCATATTTAAAACGCCCACCTTATGGCTGGTGGCATAATGTCTGTTTGAACCTAGGACCGTACAAGGGCTTGAAACCGGAGTGATTGTGGAGGTGTGCTTGGACAGGGGTGGAAACTGACATCCAGTCCCCCAATGACATGGAAGGGTTTAACTATGGATGCCGGCTTTCTGCCTTTCTTTTTTTTTTTTAAACCCTTACCTTCTGTCTTGGAATCAGTACTGTGTATTGGCTCCAGGGCAGAAGAGTGGTAAGGGCTAGGCAATGGGGGTCAAGTGACTTGCCCAGGGTCACCCAGCTGGGAAGTGTCTGAGGCCAAATTTGAACCCAGGACTTCCCATCTTCTAGGCCTGACTCTCCATCCACTGAGTTACCCAGCTGCCCTCGGACATGATACATCTTAAAACTCTTGAACAAGCGACATTTGGGAATCTTTCAGAGTTTGGAAATTCTTTAGCGTAAAACGACACTTTTCATCACAAAAGGCAGATGGGTCTGTGAGTTAGGTTCATCTTGCCGTCCATCAAGCCAGTCAGGTCTAAAAGTGTCGCTGGTGGTTGTGTTTGGCTTTCGCCGGCCTCGCCAGGCTTATTGCCCATGACTGCCTTCAGCCTCTGCCCCGTCTGGACACACACCATGCCGTCTCCTGCCTCCGCGCCTTTGTCCCGGCTGGTTGCCCAGTGTGGGCTCTCCTTAATCCTTTGCGCACCAGCTCCGACTTTCTCGTTTCACTAGGCCTGCCCCATCCCGGGCTGCTCACTCTCTCGTGGAGGCCTTTTTCTCCGGGTTTTCCGCCTCAGCCCTGCCCTGGTCTCTCCCCCCGGAGCCCTCTTCCTCTGAGAAGTCCCTTGGGGTGGTGGGCCAGCCCTCTGAGCTGCTTCTGTGCTTGGCGGTAGTGACTGTCTCTGGCCCTTCTCCGCCCTTCCTGTGGGCTTCAGTCTGGCCTCTCCTGCAGCCTCTCAGACAGCTGGGCGGCCGCCTCTGGCAGACATCTTTTTTCCCTCCTTGGGAGGCTGGCTCTGAGCTCCCTTCTTCCTGGCTCCGCCCTGTGCCGCCCCATGCCCTCCGCTAGGCCTGTCCACACCTGACTTCCTGCATGTTTAGTGCTCGGCCTGGCCTGATTCTCTTGTCCGATGGCTGGAGGGTAGAGACGGCCCTTTGGGTTGGCAGCTTTTCTCCCAGGGTGAGCGTCCCTTTGTGTGGCCGCGAAGTGCCCTCGTGTTTGTGGTGACTCCCCCCTCCACCCTGCCCCCCGGAGCGGGGGAGAGACCAGGGAGGAAGACTGGAGAAGAGCCATCTGGATGGGCTCCTTTGGCCAGTGTAGACGTCGGAAGGTTTGGGACAAACAAAAGAGAGGCTTCTGAGGCCAGAGGAGGCAGAGCGAGCCCGTCTGTCTGTCTCTGTCCTCCCCCCCTCTGTCTGTCTCTGTCCCCTCCCCCTCTGTCTGTCTCTGTCCCCTCCCCCTCTGTCTCTCTCTGTCCCCTCCCCCCTCTGTCTCTCTCTGTCCCCTCCCCCCTCTGTCTCTCTCTGTCCCCTCCCCCTCTGTCTCTGTCCCCTCCCTCTCTGTCTCTCTCTGTCCCCTCCCCCCTCTGTCCCTTTCCCTCTCCCAGGGGACATGGGGCAGGGCTGCCCGAGACAAGGGTCCTGGGAGGGGAGGCAGCCCAGGAAGGAATGGAGGGTGAATGCAGAGGAGGGAAGGCCTTGGGGCGGGGTGTGAGCATTCTGAGGTGCACCAGCTTCTGCCGGGTCCTACATGTCTTACCCCTTTTTATAGTGGAGGGGATGGAAGCGGATGGAGGCGGGTCTGGGCTAGGGATGCGTCTGAAGCTAGATTTGAACTCAGGTCTTCCCCGTTCCTTCCAAGGTCTGCGTGTCTGTTGAAAAGCTGTGTGAGATGGGAAGTTGGGAAGGAGAGGAGCCCCGGGGCAGAGGGGAGGGGCACCCCAGGATTGTGGTCTGGGGGCGACACCAAGGTGCTGACTGACTTCCTTCAGAGAGAGCCCTTGCTCAAAGGCGGCTCGGTGACTCTGTGGATGGAGCGCTGGGCCTGGAGTCAGAAAGACCCAAGTTCAAATTCAGCCTCCGTGACTTACTAGCTTTGGGGCTTTGGGCGAGTCCCTTCCCTGTGACTCCGTTTCTTCCTCTGTAAGAAAGGGATCCCATCCCCTCGCTCCCAGAGTCAGTCCCTGGGAGGATCAGAGGCTGATAATTGTCGCCTGGTTTGAAGTAAGAACTACTGAAGCAAAAGGAAGAAGAATCCGGGGTCTGAGGCAGGTTTTGAACCCGAGTCTTTGTGGTTTGGGGGCAGCCCCCTCTGCTAGGCTTCATCCCTCGGGCAGCAAATGGCTATTTTATTATTTCTAAGGCGCGTCTTCCCACCTGCGTGCTACTGCCAAGGGTTGGCGTGTTTTAACTTGAGCTTAGGAGAGGAAGAAGAAAAAGCTTAATCTTCCGAAGAAAAACTTTAGAGCAAGAGAAACTATTTTTCCTTTTTGAAGAAAAATACAGGCGACTGTGACACGCTTGGGGGAGTTTTACAGTGGCGTGTCTTAAAATCGAGTGGAGAAAACAATCTCGTTCAGGAGAGTCACCGTCTCGGCTCTCGGGACCACAAAGCGGCCCTTTTCCTGAGTTCTGGCCTGCGGATTCTTCCTCACCCTGCTTTTGGGGTCCCTTTGAAGCTGTTGGAAGGGCTTGGCGCTTGTTGCCTTCAAGGAGGACCCTGCTTTGTGGCCTTTTCCTTGGGCCCGAGTGACTTAGGACAGCTTTGTTGGAGAAGAGCATCGTCGTGCGCTCTAGCTTTGACCCACCGTCGTCTCCAGGAAGTTTCCTAGTGACGGGAGGGACTCGTGTTACCATCCGCAAAACAGGCACATTTGTTTCTGTCTTCTTAAGATGTCTTAAGGAAAAAGAAGGACTTTGGAGTTCTTGAGAAGAAAATGCACTGCGTAAACTCACCGGGGATTCTGCTTATTGGGGTTGATTCATTAAGTGGCAATCTTACGATAATCTTATTCATGTAAAGTAGCAAACAAAGGAGAAATGTCAGCCGCTGTTGGAAATTATATAGAGCCCCATTAGAGACGTCCTTAGTTTTTTATAAAAAGTCCTAGAGCCTGAGTTTTCCTCCTCTTTAAGCCATCCATGTGATCAAGTGCTATCCTTATTTTCTGGAGTGGATCTCATCCTTTTTTTTTAATTTTAATTTTTAAATTTTTTTTACCTTTAGAAAACTAATTACTAGATAGTAGGCTACAGTAAAATTCAATATCTATTTATATCAAATAATATTACCAAGGATCTCATCTTTTATGTGTTACTCAAGCTGGCAAAATATGTACGAATCTGAATGAAACTCAAACATTCTTTGGCTAGCTCTGCTTCCAAGCACAAAGGCCTAGTGAGGCAATCCCAGAGGGATTTCTTATCCCTGGAAAGTGATATTTCTCCTTTTAGGGAAGTTGATTCCTCCTCCAGAGCAGAAGGGTTTCTAAGGAAGAGGAGGAATAGTTCTGTCCACTACTAATTTTGTGGCAGGATTAGTGAGTGGCCACGTGGCCGAGGTACCGAGCCCCAATTTATCTCTTTCCTGAAAGCAAGCAAAACCGTCAGCCAAAAGATTTGGTCAGCAAACTTTGTTGACCCAGTGTGGCGAACCCTGAATGAGCTACGAAGCTAGGATGTGCATGCCACCCTTCTGCTTCCGGAGAAACACGACGGATTTCAAGCTAGGCTCGTGGTCCTCTTGATTAATTTTATGGGAAAATGATAGTGCTTTGCAGGAAAAAAAGGCCTTCAAATGACTTGGGAACCAATTTTAAATTTATTAAAATCTTTTTATAAGTAGATAGAAAAAAGAAAAATGGGAAACGCCAAGATGGTGTGTTTGGCTCATTCTGGGTAGATCCAATTGACCATTTGAACTTCAGGACGACTGATTTTGGAGCTGTCTTGTGGTGACAGGTCAGATTAGCCTGCTGCAACTGAACTGTCGTGGTAGAGATCACCTTTCCCTAAGGCCATTGCAGGATCTCTGGTTTCCTCCAGGCTTTAGTGATCGGAGGCTTTAGGGTGAATCTTGTTAAGCTGCTACTCCAGTGGAGTTGTCATCTCCTGCGAAGCTCGTCCCTTTACCCACTTCATGGCCAGGGGCACAAAGAACAGAGAAGCCGATGAAAGCAGAAAGCACGCTCCAGAGAAGAAGAAGGAATAGATGTAGGTCTGGGTGTAGTCATATAGCCAACCTGGAGAGAAAGAGAAATTTCTGTGAAGGAGACGTTCTTTCCAGTGATAAACTTAAGCTTGGTCAGAACTTCCCTGAAACAGCTGTGCCCTCTTTCAGGCCTACACCATAGTCTGGTTTCTGTGGGGTCTCCCATAGACTTCATCAACTCAAGCAAACCATAAGTCAGAATTTGGAGATTTAAAAAAGGGGGATTCAGTTTTGAAAATGACACACGAGTAACGTACGTGTCAGGGAAGTCAGCGTGTGGTATTTGACACCACAAAGAAAGATTCTCAGAGTTTGGCCATGTGCTCTTTCGGATTTATAGCTCAGAAGCACCAAAGATATAGAAACTTAGATGCTATACATATTTCCCTGTCCCCTGTGGCCTCTGAGAAGTCTAGAGTACTTTTGAATGGAAGTATGTTTAAAATGAACTCCACATAGATTAGAACATTCTTTTAAGAAATCTGATGTTTACCTTGGCACACAATATGACCTGTAGTTTAAAGTCTCTACCAGTGAGGTTCTTCTCTCTACTGACATAGCAGAAAGCCTGGCTGTCGCCTGTCGTCCACATTCTTGGTGGCCACCATATTCCGTTTTTTGTTGATAGTTATCTATTTGGTGGGCAGCTAGGTAGGGTGTTTCAGGGAAAGAATGCCAGACCTGGAATCAGGAAAACTTATCTTTGTGAGTTCAGATCTAAATCTGGCATGAGACACTTCCTGACCAAATGATCTGGGCAAGGCACCTCACCCTGTTTGCCTCTGTTTCCCCGTTTATAAAATTAATCAGAGAAGGAAATGGCAAACCACTCCAATATCTTTGCCAAGAAAACTCCAAATGGGCTCACGAAGAGTCAAAACATGACTAAAAAACAACAGTGAAAAAATATTTGATATGTAGAAGGAGACGTGTAGTTTATCAGGGCCCTCAAAAAAAAACATGAACAAATTCACTGTTATTGAGATCTTATAACATCTTAATTATTTGCTATTCATAAACTAGCACTCCAGTGAACTTTTAAGTAAATGGGCAACTGAAGACCATCCTAGTTATGTCTTTGGTTGCCAAAAGAAACAGATGTAGTGAATTTTGCTAGCAATAGCCTAAAAGTGGCACAGATAGGCTAAAGGCACTCATTTTATGTTTGTGGTTTTAAAAACACAGCACAATTCTATTATGTCATGAAAATATTCTGCCTTTTTTTTCATGCAGTGAGTGTATTTGGTTATGCCTCTTTTCCTTTAATTGCTTTTACTGAACCTAAAAATATGTTTTCTGTTTCAGATTTCCAGTAAAAAAAATTGCTAAATTTAAAAAACTTAAATGAAATGAGGCTATTCTTTATTCATTACTTTTTCCCCCTGCTTTGACTCCTTGCACATCAGTACAAAGAGAAAGATTACCTTGCTGTTGAAAGAACCATTTTCAACCCATTCTACAAAAGGCCCCTTCAACCGGTTGATCATGACCAAATTACAGACTATAACATTTAAAGACTTATTGATGTGGTCCCCGTCCCACCTGGTTAAGACAGAAGGTAATGGTTTAGAATTTAAAATAAATAAAAATGAAGGTGATTGGGAAGACTAAGAAAAAAGATAGAGAAAGAATTTCGTATCAGTCATTGGATAAGTATTGTTTTTCACAAGGAAGGCAGCCACGTGATACGTCTAAGTAAAGCTGAAATGTTGTGTGTGTGTGTGTGTGGCAGGTAGGTCTGGGATAGATATATTTCAGAGACTTCTGGATCTAAGAAAGGTCAAACCAAACTATGGGTGCATTTCCCCGATCTCATTTAACGACTGTCCAGCTCTGTAGATGTTGCTGCCCAGAGTAGCCGGCGGAGGAGTGCTGCCAAGTCTGCGAAACAAAGCAGTGAGATCGGTTTGGCAGATCTGTGAGGAGAACAGGGGATGCCCCTGACGCCAGTTACAGAATCTTCAGCCTTAGAGTCAGGAAGCGAGCTGCGAGCGGCCAGCAGCTTCCAGCTCCTCACTGGGAGGGGCCAGAGACACGGGCTGCAGAGTTGGATTTGGGGGTCAGAAGACGGCACGGCCATGTTTCAGACTGGGCTCTCGACGGCTGGGACTCGGATGCTGTTGTTTTAATGCTCAAGTAGAAGAACAGATTTCAGCATCGAGACGCTTTAGTCTGATAGTGAAACACGCCCCCCCCCCCCCCCCCATGTGCTGATCCAGAGTGAAGTGCTTTGAGTCCTTTTGGGGGCGTCGGCGTGCCCAGGCTCTGCAGGAGAAGTTCTCACCTCCTTTTACGAAGTCTTAAATGAGTAATCCCTTTATTAAGTTGTTAGCTGCAGATTCCCAGAGTCTGGGGCCTTGGACTGGTTCAATTTTATGGGGTTGTCGTGAATGTTGGGCTGAGCCAGCCTACACTTATTTCCCGGGGAGTCTGTTTCCTGTTCTTGTTTTCTCACCTCTTCAGCCCAAAGGGAAAAGCTTCGCACTTTCAAAGTTGCCCTTGACGCTTTCTTGGAAGGCGTCAGGCCTTTCCAAGTCCCTCGCAGCCAGCTCCCTGACCTGCCTGTGGATGGGCGACCTCCTCGTCTCCGTTGCCGTAGGGGCTGTTGCTTGTTTTCCTATCTGCTGCATTCTCCAAGCCCTTCCTAAGGCCTTAGTGGCTGGAGAGTCTCCCGTTGGGTCTCGGGGGCAGGAGCCCTGCCGGGATCTTGCCTCTGCCCTGACCTCAGGAGACCGACTAAACGTTCAGAGAAGTTCCTGATGTTTATTGGCAGCAGCCCCCCCCCCCCCCCCCACCCATAAAGGCCCCCAGAAGAGTTGTCTGTCCACGCGGGCGCCGTGGAGTTGTTCTTGGATTCGTGGACTTCAGCAGCGCCTTATAGGATTTTGATCCATTCCAAGACCGTATCTGTGTATGGAAAGTCATTTACAGCGTCCCCTTCTCCCGCTGCAGGGGCCGGTGGGTGCCTCGGGAGGCCGCCAGGGAGAAAGGATGCTGCGGCGAGCCCCTTTGGGGAGCAGGGAGAGCGGGCTCCGAAGATGAAGGACGGCACCCTAGGAGCGAATCTCTCTCCACGTTCTCTCGTTAGGATGATGGCCAGAACCTGACGGAACATCTCCGGGGGCTGGGTCAGAGCTGTGGAAGCCTGGCTGGGTGAGAGGAATGGGGGCGAGCACACGTCCTTGGGGGCCCCCCAAGGTCTGCTCTCCCGAGGAGCGGACGCTCACTTGCTGGCGTTTCGGCGGGAGTTCACACGACTTCTCTGGGCTCTCCCCACGTCCGGAAGGGTCCCTGTTTTACAGCTGAGCATCCCAAGGCCCAGAGGAGGACAGGACTTTGTCCCGCAGTACGAACCCAGCCAATGAGTGGCGCTCCAGGAATTAAAACCCGGGGCTTCTGTCCACCGAGAATCAGACCAGGGTTAGGGAACTAGCTTGCAAGTGAGAGAGTTCACGATTTCCCCGAGATGGTGGTCAGTTTGTCATAATTCCCGCGGGGGCCCGGATTCTAAGAGAGGCTGCCCGGAATTCCACTGACAGCTCGTTCAAACTCTGGGCTTCTCCTTTTAAAATACAAAAATCAAATGCTTAGAGCAGTTTCAGATCAAAATTGCACCCATCTTGCAGAAGGCAAATTGAGCAAGGTGGTCTCTGGGCCTTTTTCAGGGCTGCCCGTAGAGTGGGGCCCTCCCTCGCCCAGAGGCCTTTGGGGGCTCATCCCCCGACCAGGATGCAGCCAGCCTTCCGCTTCTGCCCCTCTGGTGCGGGGGAGCCCGCTCTCGGAGCAGCGGATTCCTCATGGCCTGTCATTCCTGGTTCTTGGTGCTTGCATGAAGTGCTGTTGGGAATTTGCGCTCAATTCGGCCTGTTCTGGCTATGGGAGCGCATGGAAGGAACTTGTATGAGAAAAGTAAAGTGCCCGCAGTACCGGCTCCTTCTGGAAGGGTTCGCCCAGCTCCGGAAATAGAGGGGCGACTTTCTTTTTTCAACCCCCACCTTCTGCCTTAGAATCAGCTCTGTGTAATTGGTTTCCAGGCAGAAGAGCGGTCAGGGCTAGGCCATGGGGGTGAAGTGACTTGTCCAGGGGAAACAACTGACTTTTGTCCTCTCTTGGCAGGTAAGTTTTAATACCAAGCTTTGATGAGAAAATGAAGCCAATTTGAGCTTTCAGCAGTTGGAGGTTTCCTAAATGCCACACAAGTGCAGGACGAGGAATTGCTGGTAAGTCATTTCCTGATTCCCTTCTTTGCTTTGTTTTTAGGATTCGATGACTCTGTTTCATAGCCTGGCCAGGTGTGTGAAACGCTTTACATTTCATTCTGGCTTTCCCAAATTCAGGAGAGACTTACTAGGAAGGTGAATAATCAGAGAGGATACAGACTGTCGGGAGGTCTGAGGGGTCACCTAGCCAGTAGGCAGCCGAGGGGCCGGGAAGGGTGTTTGGCTCCAGTCTCCACCGAGGTCCTAGGATTGACCCAGAGGCTGGGCCTGAGGAGTCCACCTCAGGGGAGCCGTCTTTGAATGGTCCTGAAACGGACTTTCATCTCACGGAAGATCTTCCTGGTGTATTTCTGAACCAAATTGACTTTGGAGGGGTTGAAAGGTTGGCTGTCGGCAATCATTTTTATGATCAACCTACGGGCCTCCCTGGGGGCATTCATGTACTTCCCATCAGTAAATTTCAGTTAAGTTTTGATTTATGATTTTAGTTAAAATTACTTTTTTACATCCATGGTGAAGAAATTAAAACATAATTTTTATAGATCCTTGAAAGCATATGTGGACACGCTCTAAAACCATATATTTTTAAATACATGTAGTTTGTTAATGTCTACAATTTCCCACACTCTCTGTTGGCCCTCATTGAATTGAGACAAGTGATAAAGAATTAACTTTTTTCTTTGTCCTATTTTACTTCCATATAGTAAAGGGGAAAATGAATATTCCGGTAAGCTGTGTTTCATTTGTGTTCTGACTTGCGATCACTGGGAAAGGGCCATCATCTGTGGATTCAAAGGGGCCTAGAGAGCCTTGAGATAGAATTTTACTTTTTATGGTTGCCATAGCAAGAAAGAGAACATTACTAGTAATATGCACTCAAGTGGAGAGAGACCCACCTTTGGCTTTGTTTCTGGTATTTTGTCATAGATAATTCTTAAGGCAGTTAAGATTTAAGACAATCTTACGATGGTCCGTACCTATAGTCAGTCAATGGTTTAATATTCCTGTGACTGGAGTAGGGATGTGGAGGCACAAATGGTGACTACTGTTCAACAAAAGTCCTCCCTGTTAATTTTATAATTTGAAAGAAGGGATGAATTAAAAGACCAAAGAGATGCCTGAGGACTCTCCTTTTCCAGCTGCCTGTAATCAGGTCAGCACTGCAGTCAATTAGCAGTCACAGTACAGGAAGAAGAGTTTAACATAATTTTGTTTTAGTTGCTGTAGTTAAAGTGAAATTAAATCTTAAGAACCCCCTAGATTCAACGATCCTTACATAAACATTTACTTTCTATAAATAACCTAATCCTTTTCCTTAATGGAAAAAAAAGATAATTTAACATTTACATGTTTTTTGTGTTGTTTATTTTTAGAAATAAAGATATCCATAGGTAATGATATGGAATTTGGAAGTTAGAACATCTCTTATGATTTCACTGCTCAGCCTCATTCTAAATATTTTCATTGAGGGCAGCTGGGTAGCTCAGTGGATTGAGAGCCAGGCCTAGAGACGGGAGGTCCTAGGTTCAAATCTGGCCTCAGACACTTCTCAGCTGTGTGATCCTGGGCAAGTCACTTAACCCCCATTGCCTAGGCCTTACTGCTCTTCTGCCAATATACAGTATTGATTCTAAGGTGAAAGGTTAGGGCCTAAAAATAAATAAATAAATAAATATTTTCATTATGTGATTCTTTGTTTTATAATTCCTTTCTTTTCTTCCTCTTTTTTATTTTTAACTTTTTCTTTAAAGAGGTCCCCTCAATTAACTACTGCTGCTTAGAATAAGCTTTCTGTATAATTTCTCTTTTGATCTTTGCCTTTTATTGAGTCTTCAATTTACAGAGTCTGAAATCTGGCTCCAGTATTAAAACTACACATGTAGAGAGGTTCAAGATCAAGTCCCTCTTTGTCTCCTATAATGGTCATGGTTGGGGAAGCATAAAAGTGAGTTTCCAGTGGCTGTATTTTTACTAGATGATTGGAAGATGCTATATTATATTGTGTATTCCTCAAACATTCACTGCAAATGGTTCCATATCCCCTCAAACTCTTACTCTCAATATGCTGATCTTGTTCAAGAACAGATAAATATTCAGGCTAGGTAAAAAAAAATGAGTATAAAGTTGGATTTTTAGTCTTGAGAAGTTAATAAAATTAAACCTGCTGTCATTCTGCTTAACTTTCCCCATTCATCAGGGCCTGCATTTACTAATGCTTTCCCTTCAAGGCTTCCCTGCAACATTTTGTTCTAATCTTATTAGTCCAGATGAAATGTTATCTACAATTTCTCATGAAGTTGTGGAATGATTAGGATAGAGAGAGACACCTTCCACATGGCCCTGCTGCTGAGGCAAGGAAGAGACTGTCTCAGTGATGGAAGAGCAATTCCCACAAGATCCCAAGAAGCTGTGACCACGAAGTTCTGAAAAGCCCTGAAATTAGGGTAATAGGACCCAAATATCTGCCCATTACAGTTGTGCCAAATTCTTTCCCCCAAAACCTATTCCCTTGAGAAGACTCAATTTAATTCAACAAGCATTTATTTAACATGTAGGCATAAGCTATACATGTATCTGTACAGTAGAGATAATGAGGATCAGGCTGAAAAATGGTCCCTGGCTTCCGTGGAGCCTCTTACATAGGGGGTGCTACATATGCACAAATAAGTGAACAAAGGAATTTGAGGAGAGAATGACCACCAACATTTGGAGAACAGCAAAGGCTCCCCATAGGAAAGGGCCCCTTGAAAAAAGCCAGGGATTTCAAGAGGTAGAAATGCAGAGCCAGCATTGCAGATGTAGGAGAATCTGTAGAAGCCTAGTGTCAGAAGATGGAGCATCAGATTTGGAGAGTAGCATGTAGACTATTTTGGCAAGTGGAGAGGGAAAAGACAAGAGAAAAAGGCAGAAATGAAACAGTTCATTTTTAGTATATTGTTGATAGAAACTTAAACAGGCATCAATATTTTCCTGGCTCTTGATTCACTTAGAAGGTAAATAATTACCTGCTATGGGTGGTCCAGCAAGAACAGCCAGTCCTGCAAAAAAGGCGGAAAATCCCAAAAACCTGTTTAATGGACAATTCCCAGCAAAATCAACCTGTCAGAATCAGAACATCTTTGTTAGAGCATGTAAAAAATTGTTTCTTACGAAATAAAAATGTGTCATCCCAAGTTTTGTGCAAAACTAAAAAAAATATTTTTTTTACACTAGGGCTTAAATGACATTTTCAGAGATGCGTGGCTCTGAGTGCTGAATGGTCACAGTCTGATTTCTGGGGTGTGTTTCATCAAAAAGAGTTGCCACCTGGAAATCCTTGAAGGAAGGGCTCACCTCCGAGGTGCCATGTCCCATTTCAGGGAGCTAATAAGCAGGTGGTCTCAAATGACTGGTAAGTAATCAACTCAGAAAAGTTGAGATTTTAGCTAGAGCGAATTTGAAGCTGCTGTAAATAACATTTTCTTGTGCTAACAGCTAGAGATACTGTCTACAGAGAGAAGCCAAGGTAATATGGGCAGGACTTCCTGAAACTGGAAAACTGGTACACAAGGACAGTCAGTACCCCTTCTTCTTCTTCTTCTTCTTTTTTTTTTTTTAACCCTTATCTACCAGAAGAGTGGTAAGGGCTAGGCAATGGGGGTCAAGTGACTTGCCCAGGGTCACACAGCTGGAAAGTGTCTGAGGCCAGATTTGAACCTAGGACCTCCCATCTCTAGGCCTGGCTCTCAATCCACTGAGCCACCCAGCTGCCCCCTAGTACCCTTTCTAACCCACCAATATCTCCTTGTCAGGGCCTACCTATACCTCTGAAGCCATAGGAGCAAAGTAGACTCAAGATGCCTCTGTGGTGGTTAAAAAAAAAACAGTTGAGGCTCTTTCAGGGATTTCCTTTTTTTCTTTAATTTCTTCCTTGCCTTACCTGGATAGAATAATTCTCTCTCATTATCTAGTCTCACCCAAGATGGATGACTGGACAGATCATTGACTGGGGTCTACTTAACTATTATAGGCCCCAGGGCAGTTTTCTCTGGCCACCAAATCAATTTCTAACCTCATTCTGTTTAGGGAGATGGAAATAAAACGTTGTCCTTCCTGGATGCTTTTTTCTAATTAATGAATGTGTCTACTCACCATTACAGGGAACACCACTGCCATATAACAGCCACAGAAAATGCCAAAGAAGATGGAATAAGTCATGAGTAGAGGAAATGTGGTGGCTAAAGGACAAAGCAGGTTAGTGATGCCACAGAGGATGAGGTAAGATTTGTAGAAGTTGTATCTCTTGATCCAGTTTTGATCAGCAGCCCATCCAGACAGTGGCTGCATGACTGTCTCTGTGATACCTGGAGAGGCATGGGAAAAAATCCACATGAAAGCCTGGACCCAATTTCCTCATCTCCTTTGAAGTGAGTGACCACCTGAAACATCTTTGCAGATAGTGTTTGGCTCAGTCTTTGGGCCAGGTGAGTAATGTAACAGCTTACTGGGCAGTGAGCCCCTGAGAACAAATTAGTTTTACTTGTTTTTCCATTCCTATCTAGCTTTCACGTAGCTGCCCTAAGCACGGCCCAATGAAATCTATTAAGAGGAACACCTCGAAATTGATCGATAGTCACTTCTCATCACCTCTAAAAGGACTCGGGGCTGCAAAATTTAGGGATGCCTCAGGATACCCATTAGCTCCCTTTAACCTAGCCTTCCCGCCCCAAAGGGATCCTCTCTGTAGAGGAAGACGCGGAAGCAGGACTCTGGGGAAACTCGTAGAACCTTCAAGTCAGTATCCTGTTGGGCTCGGGGGGGGATGTGAGATGGAAAGGCTGTTAACGTATCATTAATAAAGTTTTATAAAAAGGAAAATTGAGACTCGTTCTTAAGACCTGTTGTAAAATGTTGGTAACCTTTCATTGTTTCCTGTGAGCTCCATGTCATTGTCATTTGCAGGTACTTGGGGGTAATGGATATCTCAAGCAAGACCCTGGTAAGAAACCAGAAGTGCATTATCTTGCAGAACACTGGCTCCTTCAGTGGGATCTCCTGAGAATTGATTAGGAGGCTGAAACATAGATTGCATTTGTTTGGTTTTTCTCAGACTAGTAGAACCTCATAGGCTTTCCTCTTGAAATATTTATCCTGTTAGGAGTTTATGTAAAATCAAGGCATTCAAATCAGGAGGTTCATAGAAAGAAATCTGAATAGTATGTGGTGTTTTTTACTGTAAACTATTTCTAGTGTGGATGTAACATAGGACTTACTCGCTCTAGGAAAGCTGGTTTTTTTAAAAGCCCCAAATCTACACTTTTTATATCAGCTTCAGACAGCCATAGGTAGTAGAGGAGTCCTATCAACAGTTGACCCATTTTTGTGTGGCTCAATTGTTTATTGAAAGCCTAAATGTAAATTTACAAGATGTATGAAAAAATCAGTTCACCAAACACTTATGAAGTATCTGTTCTGTGCAAAGTACTGTGCTGGGGCACTAGGACTGCAAAGACTATTAAAAAAATAGGCTCTTTAGTCAACTAGCTTGAATTCTACCCAGGGGATACAACAGTTGCATAGATAATGAAGTAAAAGTTATTCTGAGGGTGAGAACAGTAAAACTAGGAGGCCAGTGAAAGCAGTAACAGGTAAAGGGATCAGGAAAGGGTTCCTTCTTGTAGGAGAGAGAGAAGATGAGCTGAACCTTGAAGAAAGCTAATGATACCAAGAGGCCGCATGGAGCAAAGATTCCAGCAGTAGGGAAAGCCTTGGAGCTGAGAGGTGAAAAGTTGAGCGGAGGAAGCATCAGGTCCCTTAGTAAGTGAGCTAGTTGGCCATTTATGGGGATTGTTTTTCTCTGTGAGTGTCTGTTAATCTCGTTTTGATCTTGAAATAGAACCATTATCATATAGGAGCAGCCAAAGCAGGAGGATATGGATCATCAAGATAATAATTATTATTGAATCAGCCTTGCAGATTAGAATGATCAGTCCTGCATATTCACTAATGGCTTTGGTAAATTGCCATTTCTGTATACTATTTCATATTCTAATGGGAGCACCCTAGTGATTTTGCTCCAGCAAAGAGAGTTCAGATAAGTGCTAATACAAAATGTACATGGGAAAAGGGCATTTTTAAAGCTATTATGTGCAAATAACCTTTGCTTACTGTTGGGGTTATAAATACAAAAACTAATTTGTATCTGCCCTCTAGAAGCCTACCTTCTAATAGAAAGAGAAAACCCCCAGGGAAGTGGTAGCTAGAGAGGAGTGTTTTGGTCCAAGAACTCACAGGGATAGTGAGTGGAGCCCCAGAGGAAGCATTCAGTATACCCTTGCAGAAGCAGTGCCTGGACTGATTTGATTACAGTTCCCAGAGAGACAGATGAAAAATTTATAAATGAGTAGATGAGTTATAAATGACATTTACAATAATCATAAGATCATTTAAAGTTTGCAGAGTGTCTTACATGCAGACCTGAGGTAAGTACTATAGCTGTTATCCCCCTTTACAGCTAAGGAAATAGACTTGAAGAGGTTGTGATTTGTCTGTGGTCATATAGCTAGTAAGTGATAAAAGGCCTGGGCAAATAATAAAGCAAGCCTTTGTTATGGCTGGCTTAATTGTCTTTTTTTGTTTTTTTTTAAACCCTTACTTTCCATCTTAGAATAAATACTATGTATTGGTTCTAAGGCGAAGAGTGGTCAGGGCTAGGCAATGGGAGTTAAGAGACTTGCCCAGGGTCACCCAGCTGATAAGTATCAGGCCAGATTGGAACCCAGGACCTCCCATCTCTAGGCCTGACTCTCAATCCACTGAGCCACCCAGATGCCCCCCAATTATCTTGGTTTAAGGAAAGGAACACTGGGACCTGTGGTCTTACTGGTCCCACTCTTTCACTAACCAGTCTTGAATAAATCACTGATAACAATAGGATTTCAGTTTTCTTCTTTCTAAAATAAGGGGGCTCAGATGAGAAGATGCCTGAGTAGTTTCATCTCCAAAATTCCACAATTCTATATTGGACTATCCTAAGTCAATGAGGAATCACATAATGATTCAAGGCAGAAAATATGTAGTTATAAATGGGTATTGGTAGCTAATTGAGCAGATTGCCTGGCACAGAAGCCTCAGATAAACATTGGTGAGCTTGACTAACTGGAGCTCATTATTTAATAACATGGTTTCTAGAGATCTATGTTTGGGGAAAATCTTTAGTCAGATATTGAGAACTCTATTCTAAACCATAACTTATTCTTTTGTGGCCTTCCCTTTTTCTCCTTTCTTATAAGCTTTTTTGTTAAGAAAACGACAGTTTCGTTTTTTATAGTTAAGCTTATCTTTCCTTTTAATTATAAAGTTAAGAGCCTGGAAAACAACTCCCCAAAATTAAAATCATAATTTTTCTTACCAGCCACTGAAATGAAATAAGAGGCATCCAGGGTGTCAATGCCCAGAGTTTTAGCTCTGGCGACCAGATGGAAAGTAGGGATGAAGTATGCCAACTGGCCAAATAGAAAACACCAGGTGAAGAGGTAAAATAAAGGGTTCTTAAATAGGGAGAAATCAACAAGCTGTTTGTGGATCCCCGGGACAGCATTTTTGTCATAACGTTGAGGCTCGTTGCTAAAGACCTCTTTGTCGTCTGGGCATCCTGAGATTGCCGCACTTTGACCAGTCTGTTCATCCTTACTGACTAAGCAGTTTTCAGTGGGAGGCTGCTGTCCATCATTGCTGGATAGAGCTTCCAGTTGGCTTACGGCATCTGGCCTTCTCATAGTCGGTCTGCCTTCCCCTTTGGTAGACAAGTGCTTTTCCCTTTTGTTGTTGATGGGTCGTAAGAGCATACTAGAGGGCACCAAATTTAATGAGATCGCTCCAAATATTAGAAGGGTGCCTAAATAGAAAATGCAGTTAATATTGTAGGTTTGATGAAGATTTCATTGTTAAACGTTTCGAGCTGAAATAGTCATACCCCCAAAGTTGATTTTAAAAATTCTTTGTAACTTGAAATTATAATTTGATGGTTACAAGGAACCCTGCTGGTTGCCCTTTTGGAAGAAGGGACTCTAGAAAGTGAAAGAGGGATGGAAAATGGTAATCGAAGGTGCTTAGAAATGATTTTCTCTTTTACTTCATCTCTCCCCACCAACCCCTTTTCTAGAGACCAGATAATAAAGGCCCAAAATAAGCCTCTTTTTTTTCCCCTTCCCTCAAAAGCCCAGAATAGTCAGGAATAAGGGGGGAAATTTCTACATGCTACTAATTAGGGAGTAATTCTAACTTAAAAACTTTTTAAAAAATTAAGCATATTTAAACAAAACATAAGTCATTTTATACTTTATTGTAAATTATTTTAATCTTCTTGTCATATAGTGAGAAGAGCTCAGTTTTTGGACAGAGAATCATGGTACTAGGAATATCTGTAATTGATAACTAGGTGGCTGGGGTCCTGGGAAGTGAGGGGTAGGCTTCAGGGTACCAGAAGTAAGAGGATTCAGAAGGGTAAATGGAAAGTGGCTTCAGTCATGTAAGGATTACTGAAAATTATTTAATGTGTTCTCCATTAGTGGCAAAATACATTCTTATCACACAATAGACATGTGAGAATTAGTGTAAATTGAATTGGGTAACAGGTCAGATCCTCCAGTTGGGTGAAGTATTATGACACCTGGTCCTTTAGTACTAATGTGAGAGTCATAACCAGAGAATAAAGCATGTAGGTTTGTGATCATGGCCAGATCTGTCAGAGATCTGATTTGGGGGAAGTCTTAGTTTATGCAATGCAGGTTTCATCAGAGTCATGTGTTGTGTAATAGTAACAGAGTTTCAATTTAGGAAGAATTAAGAATGCGAGACTAATATTTTTCTAAAGAGTAATTAAAAGGAAAACTTTGAGGAGAATATTTCAACTAATACTTTTGAGGTAGGAGCATATTGGAAGATCTTGACAATGTGGCATTAGTTAACAGGTTCCAGAATTTTTGGACCATATATAGAGGTGACTGCTTTTCGTCTCGTGCGTTTTGAATTATTTAGAAAGAAAACAAGCGTCTTCAAAACTCAGCTGTTTGTTTCAAAATGTTCAGACAAGAAGTGTAAAATTCACTTATCTTAATTTTGTGCAATGCTTTTAGAGATGCCAGGTACTAGGTGTTCTGTTACACTTCTCTTTGGAGAATGCTTATTGAAAAAACAGCATCACGAATGAGGCTCTTTTGCAGAGCGGGGCCTATTGAACCAGGTCCTCTGGATGTTTCAGATTGATGGATACCTTGTTTTTTACATCAGCAAATTCCCCATGAGTATTTCTTTATAACAAAGAAAAACAGTTAAGCAAAACCATGGCACATAAGAGTCTGCAGCTGACAATGTTGCTTACATTTTGTATTTGGAGTCTTATTTCCCCATGAATAAGGGGCCGTTTCCTCCTTCTCCAGGGTTGTGCTTGTGTGTATGTATCCTCTTTCTTCCATTTGTAAAATGTATGAGCAGTAATAGCTAAAATAAATGTTTGCTTACTATTTTTAAGCTTAGGATCCATTTTTTCTTTTTCCTTTATTGCCAATTATAAAGAAAAAATTATTGGAAACTATCAAATGCTCTTTTTTGCTTGGTCATTTTCACTGTTGTCTATTTCAGTTACATAGTGTTTCTCCCTGAGGAGAAACCCCTGCTAGTTAATAAGAAATTGGTAATGAACTCTAAAAGCCTCTGATGCCTGTTGGTAAGCATTGTGGATGCTTAGAGACCTATCCCATTAGGCCCATCTCTAGGGAGTAGGAAATTTCCTTGTTTACTTTAGACAGTCTTTTAAGGGCCTTTCTGCTACTCATTTCCCATTAAACTATCATCCAGCCATCAAGTCACTAAGGGAGAAAGATTGTATTAAAAAAACACATTGAGTCTTAAAAAGTTGAACGTGTCAGTAGAGAGTATTGGGGTGACTCACCTGGCCAATCATATTCATCAATCAGAATTTTTGTGAGAGGGGCCAACACAAACGTTAGCCCCATCCCTGAGCGGGCAATGGCGATTGAAAGAGCTAGTCGTTTTTTGAAATATTTAGCAATCATCAGAGGTCCTCCAATGTATAAGAGAGCAGAGCCCAAACCTAAAGAAAAGCAAAAGCAAAAACTTGGAATCGCATTCACTTCCATTGAAAACAAGCATGTGTGTAAACAAATGGTCCTCCTGAGAAGAAACTATAACTGAAGTGAATAGTTGGCTAATATCAGCAAATTGGATAGGTTTAGACTCACCTGGGAGAAGTCCCAAAGATAGACAGAGGAAGGAGATGCTTGTGGCCAAGCTGCTGATCAAATATCCAGTGGAAATAAGTAAAGCACCAAGAATGGAAGTAAACTTCTCTCCTACTTTTTCACATAATATGGCAGCCAGTGGAGCTTGGAAAAAGAGAATGAGATTTTTAAAAGAGGTTATTCTTCTAACTAAGACAGCATTAAACTTTGTAGGATAAATTAGGAATGAAAGTGCTCAGCACCATCTTTTTTTGTGATTTCTAGGATGAAGAGGAGTTTGAAGGAAAATTTAAGGCCTGTCACTTCCAAAGTGCATAGGTAGATAAAATGATACCTATGTGGGTTGTCTGGTGGTCTCAAAATCTTGGCTACCCTATTGTTTTCCAGGATGTAGATGTCATGTAGACTTGAATTTTAGGGCTCCATTTGGAGTAGGGTTGAGGGGAGGTGGATTTTATGAAGGTATTAGGAAAGATCAAGAGCAATGAGAGATGGGGAAGTAATTGAATGAGAAGAGTATTCCAGAGAGGAGATTTGCCTGAAGTGTTTTTAACAACAGCTCAAAGGAAATTAGGATTCCAGAAGGTGAATGAAGGGTTTTTTAATAATAGAGAAGTAGAGGAAATTGATAGGGATCCTAGAACATTTGTGTTTAAAAAGGAGATTACTAGTGATCAGGAGCAAAAACCTAGCTCCTCTATTTTATGGGGAAAATGAAGGCAGTCCCTTAAGCTGTCTTTTCATGAATAGAAAGTATGAACCAAGGGGATGACCAGAAGCAAAGAAAAATTTGAAGTTTGAAGAGATGCCTGAGAGGAGCAGATGGAACCTCAAGACCTTGGGGATGGAATTCCAGCCATCTTATCTTAGACTCTTGGGAGCTAGGAGGGAGAACTACTTGGCTGGGAATGTCCAAAATCTCTCAGTCCTTTGCCTGAACAGAAGAAGATCTCAATTCTCAACTGGAGCCAATCTTTGGGATAAAGATTCTCTTTTCCCTTAGCGGAACCCAGAGCTTATTTCTGAAGATTACCTAAGTCAAATCCCCAAGAGCTTTATAGGAAAGATATCTTGGGGATCTCTTCCCATTGTCCTTTTCCATTATCCTTTCAACAACTTATACCCAAATAAATTAGATATCTTGATTTATACTAGAACTTGAATCAGAGGCTATGTGTTAGGAGGAGAGCTTCAAAATCCATCATTACAAGGAGGAAGCTGAAGGAAAATCTGACTTACCCTACAGTCTAGCCAGACTGAATCCAGTGGTAACAGATCAACTTGGGGATAGAGGGTGGAAGTTTCACCTAGTATTCAATCCCCAAATAGCTGAATATTGGTTCCTTCTTTTTCAAAGTCCCCCTCACTAATACAAAAGTCAGCATTTTCTGTCCTCCCCATTTCTCTCCAATCCATCTATCATATCACGCTAGGTTCTGGTGAACTTGTAAGGTCTAGAGTAGTGAAAATTCATTTTAAACCATCAGTGATGGATGTGCTTTTCCAACAAGTTTGTTGTATTATAGCATCCAATCTGTGTCATGGATTAAAGTGGTGAGTGATAGATAAGAGAGTATAGTTGAACATATGGCATTACAAAACTAGATTTTGATTATTTGACCGGGTCTATATATATATATATATATATATATCCAGGGTTTGGAAAAAATACCCCCAGCACCCAAGGACATAATTAGTGGTTCTGGAAGCTGAGCCTGAAACTGGGCACAAGACTTAACTTTAGGCTCAAAATGGTAGGTGGATGAAGTCGCTTTCGATTTGAAAGGACTTGAAGTTGATGAGTCAGTGTGAATTATAGTAAAGATTTCTCAAGTTAAAGGCACCCTTCCCAATGTCTTCCTTTAGCCTTGGATGGCTGGCATGGGGCACCTACCTGTTGACAGAGGCCCTGAGCTGTTTGAGGAATACCTGCAATGAAGCGTAATGATGACATTAAGGATCCAATCCAACCAATCTGCTCTGAAGTGCCACCAAATTCTTCTTGAAAAACCACGAAAAAAATTGCAAAGTTCTTGGTCAGTCCCATTAGAAGCACATTTACCTAAATCAAAGCGGTTCAGATAGTTCTGGTCAGTGGCTAAGCTTAACTATGCAATCCCCAGAGGAGGTCAAACAGAGGTACTTATAAAGTGATTCAAAATTGTGCCATAAGATAGTCAAAAGAGCTAGTATATTTTATTCTGAAGAAAACATGGACAGAACAATAGTTGAAGAGTGAAAAGAGCATTCAGTCCTGGCAAAGATCCAAACTAAGCTCCCTGGGCCTCAGTTTCCTTAGGTGTAAAGTGAGGGATTCAGTTCAGATTTGCCTTCCAGGCCCATGTCCTAGGACCCTGACAGCTCAGGGGTCTACCTCCAGTTTGCTCTCAATTGTTCATTGATTTTCTTCCTTGGCGAGAAACAGTATTTCGCAGGGATGGAGTCAGAGGAGCTGCCAGTGACTAGCTGTGTGACCTGGAGCAAAGGCCTATCTGAGCCTCAGCATCCTTATCTGTAAAATGAGAGAACATACATTCCATGTTCTTTGAGATCTCTTCCAGCTCAGGATCTGGGGTATTTGAATAATTAATTCTTGCTTGTAAATTTTAAAGAAGTGACGGAGACCAGATTTGAACCTAGACCCTCCCATCTCTAGGCCTGACTCTCAATCCACTGAGCCACCCAGCTGCCCCTCCCAATTAACTTTTAAGGAAGAATGGCATTTAACCTAAAGATGATCTTGATTCATAACTCAAAGCATTGCTGGTGAAGGACTTCCTTTCCAGGAGAGATTCCACCCTTCTTCCCTAGCAGGCTTGTGTTTGCTGAGCATGATTAGGGACCTTTTAGCATTGTTTCAGCTGTTCATTCCAGCTTTATCTTTGAAGTCTTGGGCAATCACTGAGCTCTGAGAGCGAGTGGGGAGGGGAATGTATCTTATTCTCTTCTAATATGCACCTTATTCTACATCTTCATTCACCTTCATTTTCTGCACTGACAGGAGACTGGCCATGATGGCATACATGTGAAGTACCTCTGGCTTCAGGCACTATATATCAGCTTTCTTTTCAAACTTGGGTAGAGTTCCTTTCCCCATTCTCCTTTTTTTCCTGCTCTTGGGGGTAGGGAGGGGATAAACTGTATTTGTTTGTGTGCTAGATATATTCCCCCCCCCCAAAAAAAAAACCAGACTAGAAAGATAACTGTAGCCAAGGAATTAAGTGGTCATTATTCTAAATCTGTGATAATCTGATTCTTGTTACCCATAAAAGACTTATAGGGGAGTCTTCAATGATGAGGTATACAGTCTAAGTTGAGTCTTAGAAAGAAGGGAGATAATTTTATAATGTAGTGATTTCATGGGTGAAGAAGTGATGGGAAAAGGGTTATTTCCAGAATTCTAGATCTTGGATGTGATTTTCAGTGGTTCTGGGATATAGTTGTGTCTGTCCATGTTACTATAAATGGAAGACTTAACTTGAGAAATTGAAACTTTGAGAGTCATGTTTGTCACTGCTGCCCTCAAGGATTATGGCAGGGTAACAGATAGACTGATCTAAGTGCCATAATCCTAGAGAAAAGTGGGAGAGTACCCCAGAAACCAGATAGCAGGGAGAAGGAAAGGACAGTGCCATCTGATAGTCTGCCTGCCTCTTCCATGTGCAGCTCACAGCTTGCCTGTGGTGCCTCCTCTCCCAGAAGGCTGCTCCTAATCTCTTAGCTGCCAGTGTTCTGCCTCACTCCCCACAAACTACTTTCTGTTTATTTTTTATGTAGTTTGCATATCCTTAGCTGCATCCATGTTTTTCCTTAGTAAAATCTAAACTGATTGCAGGTAGGGATGGTTTTATTTGTTTGTTTTTAACCCTACCACCTTCTATTATAGAATCAGTGCTATATGTAGTTCCAAGGTAGAAGAGCAAAAAGGGATAGGCAATGAGGGTGGGTTGGGTGCTTTGCCCAGGGGCCATATAGCTGAGAAGTATCTGAGGCCAGATTTGAACCCAGGCCTGGCTTGAGTCACCTACCACCACTGTTCTTAAAGCACACTGGCTTTAATACTATGAAAACATCCCCTGTCTGTCCCAAACTTGAGCAGCCACTCCATTTTTGAGAAGTAGATCACCACTCCTATTTCCTCTTCTTCCTGTTGTTTTCTCTGGGTATTACAGAACTTCCTAACGTATCCATGGTTGGAGATGACTTTGCTTCACTGTAGGGAATCACTTATATACCCTTCTGAAGACTGCTGGTTCAGGAAACAGGTCTAGCTCAGCTTTTCCCCACCTACAACCTGCTGATTTTATGAGGCTTAGAGTATTGTCCTTATTAAAAAGTAATGAAAGCTTTCTTTCCCTAGGTGCTAAACTGTAGGCCTTTCCTTGCTCAGCTACACAAGCTAGGTCTCTGCCACAAATTTCAGCACCACCCAATTTCCTTATCACATGCCCCATGCCTCATTGAGGTCCACTCCCTCACTTGTTAACAACATTCTATTATTCTATTATTGTCCACCTCCAACCATTTCTGTAAAATGGGAGGGTTGGCCTAGATGACATCTAAGAACCAATGTTCTATGCCACCCTAGATTCTGTTAGAAAAATGAGTGTGGATAGATGGAAGAAGATCGAGTTTGAGCTAAATCTTTCTTACCAGACCTGACATTTTTCTCTCTCTCTCTGGCTGGCATGTCTACACTAGACACTTGGACCAAGGATGCTTGGCATTAACAGTCTATTAGAACTAAAGGCAGTTCTGTATTCTTGAGATGGCCTCTGGAATATGCTGACATACAAGGGCTCTCATCCCATCAAACAACCATTTGGACAAACAAAGGGTTATTTCCATTCTTTCCACCTTAGAGCCACTGAGAACAGACTTCTCTGACACCTATTGGCACCTCATGTAATTTGTTAATGAACCAGAGGAAAGGAGGGAGGGGGAAATGGGGAGAACTTTTCTTGAAGCCACCAGCCTGTACCTCTTGCCTGCTTGGGACACCTTTAGTGTTCGTGCAGTTTTGCCTTGGTTAGAAGGGTATCACTTGCCCATAATCTTGTTATATAGGGACCTGTTTATTACACTCCTGTTTTCGTCACCAAATGGAATGATCTTTAGTGATGTCAGGCTAAAACCAAAGGGTTTAGCAGGAAACTGAAATCCATGAAAGAGGAGTATCTTGCTGTCTTGGATGAGTCAGGTCATTTGGCCTGAATGACTAATATCTACTATGGCTACTAAGAGAACTGATGTGATTGCTAAATTGCTTTAGATCGTCTTTGAAGCACCATCTGGGAAAGGAGAGATCCTGCATAGCTGTCATTCACAAATCTGATAACAATGCTTGGGCTGGGGTAGGCCAGCTAATAATTACAAATCACAATTCAGATCCAAAAAAGTAATTGTGATTGTTTGAATCTAATGAAATATTTTTTAAAAAGCCCTGGGTTTTGGTTTAAAAAAAAAAAACTCAATTGAATGAGTGCAAGATGAATCAGATACAGCTAGAAGAGTTCATAAGAAAAAACTTGGAAGTTCTGTAAGTCAGGAAGGTGATAGGCCAGCCTCACAAAAGCTAATCCAGTCTTTTGGTTCATCAGTAGAAATACAGCTTCCAGAGTAAAGGGTAGGACAATCCTATGTAATCTATCCACTGCATGCAGTATTTTTCCAGGTTCTAGGGGTCACCTTTTAGGGAAGGACACTGGATACACTGGAATTGATGGGGTCCTGGATGACCAGGATGGTGAAAAGACTCACTTGTGTCATAAGAGGATGGATGGAAGAAGCTGGGGATGTTTCTCTTTAAGAAAACTTGGTGGGCACGGGAGCATTCTCTTCAAGGATTTAAGGATCTCCTTCCCTAGAATGACTACTGGCACCAAACCTTTTCTTCTCCCCTCAGGCTTCAAACTGCATACCTTCCCTAACTCTTGCAGCAGAAGACTCAGTCTCTGTCTTCACTAATGCCATTATTAGCTACTTTGTCGTGGGGCATCTATCTTGTTGGCTACATGTTGGATTAGATGGCCACTTAGTAGCTTTGAATCTTCTGTGAAAGTGAGGAGACCTGGTGAGGGCTTCCTGAACATCTTTGTCAATTCTCTCCTCCTTCCCACCCCTCACCCCCACTCAGAGGAAGAGATACTCCCTAGCCTGTAACCAAGGATTCAAATTCTGGGTGCCACATTTTAGGAAAGGTCATTAACAAAAGGTACAGAAGAGGGTGAAAAGGCTCACAACTGCCCCAAGAGAATGGGCCAAATGACCTCCCTTGGAATACATTGTCTCTTCCTTCCTCCAAGATACAGCTGCAATAGTTATCTCCCTCTCCACTGGATCTTCTCATCTCCCAATAAATATATTCAGGCTCCCTCAAACAGAATGCCTCCTTTTGGCCTGTGAATCTTAAAAACTACTCAGACTGTACCATAGATTTGGTTTAGCTATTCCCTTATTGTAACAATGGAGATACTTGGTCTAACAAGAATAAGGAATGTATTGGGAACTTTTAAAATTACTCCACCCTACTCAGTGCCTTAGGGGAAGATAAAGTTGTAAATTCCTGATTGAACAATGAAAGTCCCTAACTCGTACCATATAGTGAAACTAGAACCTTAAGCTAGGTCTATGTTTAGATCCAATACAAAAAGGTGTTAAGTACCTGTAAAGGTTATATTAATCACAAAAAGGTCAAGTAACTTACAAAAGGCAAGCTTAACAAAGAGGTGTGAAGTACTCAGAAGATATAATCTAACCAGAGAAGGTGAGAACTAAGAATGGGCAGTCCTGGAAAAAAGCATCTACTGTGATTGGTAGATGTGAAAATTTAGGGGAGGTGACATAAGAGGAAATTCTCTTTAAATGGAGGCTAAGGAACAGTTCAAAGGGAGTTCAGAGTTGAATTGAGTTAGATTCTGAATTCAGTTCAGGAGATTCAGTGGAGGACTTGAGCTTGCTTGGAGACGGTTTTGTGGTGAGTGACTGACTCCCTCTCCCTTAGGCTCAGGGCGGTCACTTTGGCCAAGGCCTTTAACTACTGCTTGGCTCAGCCTGAGCCAGAGCAGTTTAGATTAATTCTCTCTCTCTCTCTCTCTCTCTCTCTCTCTCTCTCTCTCTCTCTCTCCTTCCCTTAATTCCTTCATTTATATTAATTAAAATCTATAAATCCCCAGCTGACTTGGGTTATTTTCATATTTGGGAATTTCCCATGGTGACCACTTATTTAGATTTTGAATTAAAACACTAAAATTATCTTTACAGGCCCTTCTATTCTTTATGGCAAGCAACCAAATTTTTGTATCCCTTAGCTGCCTCTACTTCCTCACCATCAACTAACTCTTGAAATCTAACTTCTATCACTGTCATTTTACTGAAATAACTCTTGAAGGTCACTAATGATTTCCTGATGATCACATCTGAGAGCCCTTTTGAAGTCCTCAGCATCTCTGCAATCTGCAATATTGAATACTCAAATATCCCCTTAATATTTTCACTTCCCTTGGTTTCTAAAATGATCGCTCCTCAATTCAATAAAGATTTAAGTTCCTATTTTTATAAGACACCATACTAGCTTCCAGGGATACAAAGATTAAAACAACAGTCTGCCACAAAGCTCACACTGTAACAGTCGTAACAGTCGGCATGTGAACTGTTCATAGATAAGCTGATAGAATCCAGAATGAAGTCTGAGGTTATTATAGCTGGAGTGGACCTACAAGAGATTTCACACAGGGCACAGCAAGTAAGCAGAGCCTCAAAGAAAACCAAGATTTAATGAGATAAATGTCAGTAGTAAGGCTTGGCCAGGATGCAAAATGTATAAGGAAATAGAGTGAAATGATATGGGGATAGGAGTACGGTAAGTTGGGGCTAGGTTGTGAAGCCTTAGAATTCCAAGTTAAAGTTTATACTTAAAATGTTAGTACTTTTCCTGAGGGAAGGGAAGTAGATCTGTTTTACCCTGTCAAGCAGATAAAGAATCCCAGAATTGTAGAGCTCACAGTGGCTGCCTTCCAGTTCTCAGAATTTTTTTATAAAAGGGAACTCAAAGTATGGTCTCTCCAACCCCCATTTACAGTCACCTCAGCTCTCATGGCAATTTCATTTACTCCCACAGTTTAGACAAACACCTCTGCAGGTGACCCTCAGATAGACAGAATCTCTATCTCGTGCTTCTTTTTGAGCTCCAAGTCCATGAAGGATGCCTGTTGGCCAGATCAGGATATGCACTCCTGGATTGATTGCCCATAAAGCTGAGCTACAAGTCTGGCAGCTTGGGGGGACCCTGCGGTTCAGCACTGAATAATAAGAGGAAAGGAATGGACCATCGGACTTTGGGGAATTCAGTGGTGTCTGTGACCTAAACCACTTTTCATAAACCAAGTCCTGTGTGGCTCATTTGGGCCCACCTATACTAAAATGCTTTCCTGTGGCTGTCAGCTTACATTTAGTCCAGCTTTGCCATTTTGCCCCAAGTTGTTATCATTTGGACAGTCACAGCTGTACTTTTCTTTTTTTCTTTTTCTTTTTTTTTTGCCTCCTGCTGGTGATTTATAGGACAGCTAAATGAGCATCTGGAGCTACCTGCTTCCAAAAAAGCACGGTTCCTTGGACCTAGCAGCGCTTTCTGTGTTGAGGTTTTCATTTTAGCTTGGCAGCTCTGCAGCAGTGATTCTCAGTTTAACTTACTATTTCCTGGTAATTCAGTTAGGTGAGCATCAAATAGAATAGCTGCCAGGGATAGTCCTTCCGTTTTTTGGAAAAAACATTCAGGTTTACTTATGAATAAGCCAGTTCTCTTGGTTTGGCAGCCACCCTGCATATCCTTATTCCTTTCCAGGGGCAGGATTTGTTAAGTTTAGTTTAGTATTTTTTTTTAACCCTTACCTTCCTCTGAGAATCAATCTTATTTATTGGTTCCAAGGCAGAAGAGAACTAAGGGCTAGGCAATGGGGGTTAAGTGACTTGCCCAGGGTCACACCTAGGAAGTATCTGAGGTCAAATTTGAACCCAGGCCTGGATCTCTATCCACTCAGCAACCTAGCTGCTCCCCACCTTAGCTTTTTGACACAAGGCTTCCCCATCTAGTCCTTAAGCTGGTCCCCCCCAAAACTGGAAGAGGCTCCAGAAGGGCATCCCTGACCTCTGAGAGGTAGCGCCAAGACCAGTGAATGGTGTCAATCATTTGAAGATGAAGTCAGCGGGCTCTTAACGTTTTGGGTCAGCAAGAAGGTGATGATACTGTACAAACAATAAAATATCTTTGGAGAAGTTTCCCTGAGAAGTAATGCGTTTATGTTTCAAGTAGGGTATCATGTTAAGCTTTTCTTCAAGCTGTCAAGGAACATGGAGGGGGACATTCCCAAGTTTTTTGTTTTTTAGTTAGAATCCTGTAATTTATGAAGTTTAATTGTAACATCCTTCTGGGAGGGTGGGGGGCGGTCTTCCCTCTAGTAGAGAGGAAAATGAGTGAAATCTGCATTTGACACATTGTTTCTTCTAAGGACAATTTAAATTTAATCTTTAGTTCCCAAGCTTCTGGTGAGTCTCTCTTTCCTGGCCGATTTAGCAATAACCTCCTAATTGTTCTCCTTTCTAATCAGTCCTTCCTCCTTCCAGCAGATCTGACCACCACAATCCTGGCCTCTTGGAAGCTTTGGTAGATTTCCACAGCTTTTAGGCAGAAATGCAAACTCTTTTGTTTAGCATTTTAATCCCTGGCTCTGGGCTGTTTATCCAAACTGATTATAGGTTAACTTAGTCTCCTGCGGTGCCATAGCCAAAGGGACCTTATTGATGCTCCTACGCACAACATCTGTGCTCCCTCTGGCCCACAGCCTCTTCTGCTGGCTTCAGCTCAAGGCTAACTCCTCCCAAAAGTGCCTTTCCTGAGATTACAGTGACCTGAGGCCGGACCCTCATCACTGTTTGTTTTGGGTATAGCCTGGATCTCTCTGGCAGAATACAAAGTCTGGAGCCCTCCCCTTAGTGCTGGCCTGCTGAATAGATGCTTAATAAAGGCCCATTGATTGAAGATCCCACCCAAGGAAAACCTCTCCTCCTTGTGGTTCATTTCCTTTCTTTCTAACCTGAAGAGAAGCAAAGGTGACAACCCTGCAGAGGACATTCTGGTACTCACCATGGAGAATCTGCTTTGGACTTTTTTGCTTCTTAAATACATTGTGGCCTGCTTACTCTTGGGCTGAGCTAAAAAAAAAAGGTCACCATTTGGATCTGAGCATTATTTTATTTTCTAATTGTATCCTAAAGCCAGATGGAAATTCTTTGGTCCTGGGTTCAAATTTGGCCTCAGACTGACTATGTGACCTTGGGTGAGTCACTTAACTCCTACTGCCTAGCTTCTGTGTTGGATACTGAATTGAATCTGAGATGTAAGGTCGGGTTTAAAAAAAAGTTTATGCCTGTGTAGAGATCAGTTACTTTTTAACAATGGAAAAGATCAGTGATGAAAGGTCAAGTGTCCTAATAAGTTTTTTCTTAACTGGGTAGCAGATGTTGTGTGAATATTGACATCTAGTTCCAACTCACTAAGTAACTTCTCTCTTTGCCACTTCCCATAATGCTGCTGTCCTGCATGCACACTTGGGGAAGGGAGGCAGGAATAAAAATTTGCCATGGAAGTAATTTTTCAATGAATATTCTTGTGGCATCCTTTAAGTTGTTCCCAGAAAAGAACTAGCCCTACTCAATGTATGACATCTCCATGTCCCAGCTGCCAGGAAGCTGGAGTTTAGCAGTTGATCATTGGCTATTCTGGGTAATTTAAAATTCTCCTCATCTCAAAAACCAAAAAGTGAATATTTTTTTGCATTCTGGATTAAAATGAGAAACTGACCCTAGTATTTCTACCCATTGACCTTGTCTTCCCCCTCCTCTAGACTGACTTCCACATGTTTTTTCCCACTGGAGGCTAAGGAAGAAGTATAATCTCACAAATATTTACCAGGAAGAAATGAAACACTATCATCCATCCCCATCCTCCATCAGGGGGTTCAGCATTAGGATGTAACTTTGTCTCCTTCTGCATCACTATTGGTTCTACTTTTTTCTCACTTGTAAAGAGAATCCTGTAAGAAAATGGCCATTTTCTCATGAGTATTTTAAGCTTTTCTTGGACTCAAGAAAGCTTTTCAGTCCCATCCCTCTTAGCGGTACTCTGCATCCTACTCATTTAAAAAAAAAAAAAAAGCTTATCAGCTTTCTAATTTACTTGCTCTCTTTTATTTCTGAACTTATAGCATAGGTTCTGTGATCAACACTAACTTAAAGAAATAAACATTTTCTGCAGTCCTGTTCATCTTTTTGTTTGACTGACTTACCTGTAGTGGTCCCTGGAAATTGTGCTCATTTCCTTATCTGTCTATCAGTGGAGAAAGGGATTATTCAGTCAGTGGAATATTAAAAGCCTGGTCATGCAGAAAAATCCTTGACCTGTCCACTTCTTCCTTGAGGAGAATGAGCCCTGACTGGCACCATCTTGGATGAGTGAAGAGCAGAGTCCTCTGACACAGGTTCCTTTTCACACTAATCTCCCACAATCCATTTTGGCCAAACCAGTTCTCCTTTACTTTCTCATGATGTTAAGTGGCTTGGGAGATCATTGAATTAAGAACAACACCACAAAACCACCACCAACTGCCCGGAAGTGCTTCCAAGATGCAAAATGATAAGCTTCTCTCTTCTCACTTGTATCCTTAATAAAATCTAAGGGTTAGTTAGCCCTTGCTCAGCCTCTAAAAGGACTGAGGTACCTCAAGGGATCTCCAGAATGCCCTGTGTCTGTTAAAAATGATAAGGTTACAAAAGGGCCCAGTTAGCTCACTTGCACTGACAGGGAACCATTTATTGGTTCCCCACAGACCAGGATGGGTGGAGGGGCTAGTCAGATAGGACAGATGGAGGTTTGGGGCAGCATGGTAAGCTGGTGGGCTGTGGGGGGGGGGAGGGATCCTCACTGTTAATCAAATGAAACACAAAATGCCATTTTCATCTTACCTTTTGATGTGAAATCTGGTAAAGCCTGGAATAAAGCAGTTTAAGAAGAAAAGAAAATTATACCATGCTGTGGACTTTTACTCCTTTTCAGCAGCTTGCTTCAGCATACTGCAGACCACAGACCAAGAGAGCATTATAAGAGCTCTGAAAGGAACAGACAGGAAAACCAGACTTCGTTCCCAATGGACTTTACTTCCTGAAGGGAGGAGCAAGGTCTGTCATTTGATCCGAGCAAAAACTCTTCCCCCCCTGGCTTCTTAGCGTTCCTCTCTGTGCAGCCCTGAACTGTCCTGCCCTGGCCCCAAAGCTCCTTCCCTCTCCACCAGACCAAACAAAGTCCCTTTTCATCACCTGGATCTCTCCCTACAAGTCCCTTTCGATCTGTTCCAGTGCTGAGGGCTGTCTTCATTCCCTTCTGGGGCCAGGCGGAGAGTCAGCACACTGCTACACCACACTGAAATTCATCCTGTTAGGTTATCCCTGCCATTGGGTACCAGCCTCGATTGACTTGAACAAGGCTGGACAGTCTCTCTCCATCCCAGGCCCATCTTCGTCATTGGGACTCATGTGGATGACCAAACATCCTGGCCTTCAAATTTCATCAGCTTCTCCCTCCCATCCAACTCGTAGGCCCTTGTTCCAGCCCACTGTTGACTGATGACAGGATTGAAGCTGTGATCAACCTCCTCTAACTCTGAATTTCACATTGGCCGTTTCATGTTTCTATATGCTCTTTTCCCCATGGCTTTTGTGATGTTGCTTTCCATGTTCTGCTCCAGTAATAGATCCCATTCCTTGGTAGGTTCATCATCCCGATCCCTAAGCATGTCTATTCCTTTCAGGCTTATTTTCTAGATTTTTTTGCATCCCTAACACCAGATATAGTGCCTGACCCACAGAGGCCCAAGAAATGCTTACTCTTGCCCCATCTGCTTCTGGAGCGGTAGATAAGTTCTTTGCAGATAACTCCTCAGTATGTTTAGCCGTCCAGTTTGGCCCTTGCCTATTAAAGATTTCCATGGATGGCCTGCCCCAAGTCTAGTTTTGTCCAAAACTAAACGCATTATCTTTACCAATGGACCTGCCCATCCTATTTCCATTGATAGTAGTACTATTCTTCCTCATGCTTGAAAGATTAGTATCAGCTTTGCTGCCTCCTACCACTTTACTCATTCAGTTGGCCATCCAAGTCCAATGGATTCTTGCATCCAACCCCCTCACCTCTCTACTCACTCTGCCTCTATCTTAGTACATTTATTTTTAAATTAATTTATTTAGTCAATTTAGAACATTATTCCTTGGTTACAATAATCACATTATTTCCCTCCCTCCCCTCCACCCACCCTTCCCGAAGCCAACTTTCATTGGGTATTACTTGTGTCCTTGATCAGAACCTATTTCCATGTTGTTGGTGTTTGCATTAGGATGTTCATTTAGAGTCTACCTCCCCAATCATATCCCCTCGACCCATGTAATCAAGCAGTTGTTTTTCTTCTGTGTTTCTACTCCCAAGAGTTTTTCCTCTGAATGTGGATAGTGGTTTTGCTCATAGATTTCTCCAAGTTGTTCAGGATCACTGCATTGTCACTTAGTACATTAAAAAAAAAATCCATACCTCCCATCTTAGAATCAATTCCATGTACTATTTCCAAGGCAGATGAGTGGTAAGAACTAGGTGATTGGGGTTAAGTGACTTGCCCAGGCTCATACAGCTAGAAAGTTTCTGGAACCAGATTTGAACTGAGGACCTCCTGTCTTTAGGCCTGACTCTCAATCCACTGAGCTACCTAGCTGCCCCTTTAGTGTGTTTGTTTTGTGATTGCTTGTAGTAGCCCATTCTGATTTACTCCTATTTTTCCACCTCAAGTAGGCCAAGAGATGAGATTCTGGGTTTGAATCTAGTCCCTCCTAGCTGCCTTCCTTAGTACATATCTCTTACATGAAATGATAAAATAACTAGCATTTCTTACTCCAGTTGTCCCCCCCCCCCCTTCCCAGCCATCTACTAACAAAGCTGCCAAAGTAATTTCCTTAAGGTACAGCTCTGGAATCACTACTCCTCTTAAAAGCATTCATTGTTTTCTCTTTAAAGAGTTCTCTTTAAGAATGTAGATTCCATCATGAGGCTGCTCCATCTGTCTCACCAGCTTTCTTTTACCAGTCCTTTATGTAGTCTGTGCATTTGTCAAGGTAGTGTCCCAGGTTTTATCCTGAACTTAGTGATCCTCTGTATATTCATGTAACCTGTCCATGCCTAATAGGTACTCCCTCCATCTCTCAAAAACTTATCTTCCAAGATTTATCTTGGGTCATGTCCAAAATCCTTTTCCTGGTCGGTGTTATTCCTCCCCTTTTCTGAATCCTTTCTTTGCCTCCTTAACTCTCCATTGCATCCTAATTACTTGTCATTCTTCCCCTTTTAAAATGTATGGCCCTTGTGGGCATGGGCACTTTATTTTAGTAGCCCCAAGTGCTATTTCAGTAACTCATCATGGTGTGGAGGTGACTGAGTTCTTGAAGATGCTGCTAGCAGAATAAAAGTTCTAATGAGCTAATAAGGCATAATGGTATAGTCCAGTTGGGTATTAGCTTGGTTTCAGTGTGAACAGGTTCATAATCAAGTTGGCCATAGGGTGAAGAAATGTTTTGTGGTCTTATGACTCCTGGAGTGTGTCAGTGTTAAGCAGTACCCACCGTGACAAAAAGCTCAGATCCTCTGAAATATTTCCTCTTGCTTCTAATATAGCACATAAATGTTTAATTGATCTGAAGTACTCCGTTCAGTAAGTCATGTTTAACACCTAAAAAAATATCCCTTGTAACAACCCTGCGAAGTAGGTGATGCATCTAGTTGAGTTTAAGAATGTGATGCTACTAGAAGCTGGTACTTTGAAAAACCAAACAAAATAGACAAAGTACTGGTCAATCTAATTAAAAAAAGGAAAGAAGAAAAGCAAATTAACAGCATCAGAGATGAAAAGGGGGACATCACCTCCAACGAGGAGGAAATTAAGGCAATCGTTAAAAATTACTTTGCCCAATTATATAGCAATAAATATACCAATCTAGGGGATATGGACGAATATATACAAAAATACAAACTGCCTAGACTAACAGAAGAAGAAATAGAATTCTTAAATAATCCCATATCAGAAAATGAAATCCAACAGGCTGTCAAAGAACTCCCTAAGAAAAAATCCCCACGGCCAGATGGATTCACAAGTGAATTCTATCAAACATTCAAAGAAAAGTTAATCCCAATACTATACAAACTATTTGACATAATAAGCAAAGAGGGAGTTCTATCAAACTCCTTTTATGATACAAATATGGTACTGATTCCAAAACCAAGCAGGTCAAAAATGGAGAAAGAAAACTATAGACCAATCTCCCTAATGAATATAGATGCAAAAATCTTAAATAGGATACTAGCAAAAAGACTCCAGCAAGTGATCAGAAGGGTCATCCACCATGATCAAGTAGGATTTATACCAGGGATGCAAGGCTGGTTCAACATTAGGAAAACCATCCACATAATTGACCATATCAACAAGCAAACCAACAAAAATCACATGATTATTTCAATAGACGCAGAAAAAGTCTTTGATAAAATACAACACCCATTCCTATTAAAAACACTAGAAAGCATAGGAATAGAAGGGTCGTTCCTAAAAATAATAAACAGTATATATTTATATCTGCAATGGGGATAAACTAGACGCATTCCCAATAAGATCAGGAGTGAAACAAGGATGCCCATCATCACCTCTATTATTTGACATTGTACTAGAAACACTAGCAGTAGTAATTAGAGAAGATAAAGGAATTGAAGGCATCAAAATAGGCAAGGAGGAGACCAAGTTATTGCACTTTGCGGATGACATGATGGTCTACTTAAAGAATCCCAGAGATTCAACCAAAAAGCTAATTGAAATAATCAACAACTTTAGTAAAGTTGCAGGATACAAAATAAACCTGCATAAGTCATCAGCATTTCTATATATTTCCAACACAGCTCAGCAGCAAAAACTAGAAGAGAAATCCCATTCAAAATCACCTTAGACAAAATAAAATACCTAGGAATCTATCTCCCAAGACAAACACAGGAACTATATGAACACAACTACACATCACTCTCCATACAACTAAAACAAGACTTGAGCAATTGGAAAAACATTAACTGCTCATGGGTAGGACAAGCCAATATAATAAAAATGACCACCCTACCCAAACTTATTTATCTATTTAGTGCCATACCCATGGAACTTCCAAAAAATTTCTTTACTGATTTAGAAAAAAACCATAACAAAGTTTATTTGGAAGAACAAAGGATCAAGGATATCCAGGGAAATAATGAAAAAAATACAAAGGAAGGGGGCCTTGCAGTCCCAGATCTCAAACTATATTACAAAGCAGTAGTCATCAAAACAATTTGGTACTGGCTAAGAGACAGAAGGGAGGATCAGTGGAATAGACTTGGGGCAAGTGACCTCAGCAAGACAGTATATGATAAACCCAAAGATCACAGCTTTTGGGATAAAAACCCACTATTCAATAAAAACTGCTGGGAAAATTGGAAGACAGTGTGGGAGAGATTAGGTTTGGATCAACACCTCATACCCTATACCAAGATAAATCAAAATGGGTGAATGACTTGAACATGAAGAAGGAAACTATAAGTAAATTAGGCAAACACAGAATAGTATACATGTCAGACCTTTGGGAAGGGAAAGACTTTAAAACCAAGCAAGACATAGAAAGAGTCACAAAATGTAAAATAAATAATTTTGACTACATCAAATTAAAAAGTTTTTGTACAAACAAAACCAATGTAACTAAAATCAGAAGGGAAGCAACAAATTGGGAAACAATCTTCATAAAAACCTCTGACAAAGGTTTAATTACTCAAATTTACAAAAAGCTAAATCAATTGTACAAAAAAATCAAGCCATTCTCCAATTGATAAATGGGCAAGGGACATGAATAGGCAATTTTCAGTTAACGAAATCAAAACTATTAATAAGCACATAAAAAAGTGTTCTTCTAAATCTCTTATAATCAGAGAGATGCAAATCAAAACAACTCTGAGGTATCACCTCACACCTAGCAGATTGGCTAACATGACAGCAGAGGATAGTGAATGCCGGAGGGGATGTGGCAAAGTAGGGACATTAATTCATTACTGGTGGGGTTGTGAACTGATCCAACCATTCTGGAGGGCAATTTGGAACTATGCCCAAAGGGCGATAAAAGACTGTCTGCCCTTTGATCCAGCCATAGCACTGCTGGGTTTGTATCCCAAAGAGATAATAAGGAAAAAGACTTGTACAAGAATATTCATAGCTGTGCTCTTTATGGTGGCCAAAAATTGGAAAACGAGGGGATGCCCATCAATTGGGGAATGGTTGAACAAATTGTGGTATATGTTGGTGATGGAATACTATTGTGCTCAAAGGAATAATAAAGTGGAGGAATTCCATGGAGACTTGAACAACCTCCAGGAAGTGATGCAGAGCGAAAGGAGCAGAACCAGGAGAACATTGTACACAGAAACTAATACACTGTGGTATAATCAAACGTAATGGACTTCTCCATTAGGGGCGGTGTAATGTCCCTGAACAATCTGCAGGGATCTAGGAGAAAAACACTATCCACAAGCAGAGGACAAACTGTGGGAGTAAAAACACCGAGGAAAAGGAACTGCTTGACTACAGGGGTTGAGGGGACATGACTGAGGAGAGACTCTAAATGAACACTAATGCAAATACCAACAACATGGAAATGGGTTTGAATCAAGAACACATGTGATACCCAGTGGAATCACGCGTCAGCTATGGGAAAGTTGGGGGGTGGGGGGAGGAAAAGAAAATGATCTTTGTCTCAGTGAATAATGTTTGGAAACGCTCAAATGAAAAATAATTAATTAAAAAAAAACAAAAAACAAATGTGCCACTTAAAAAAAAATGTGATGCTAGCTCACTCACATTCCCTAAATTTTTTCTTTTCATTATACTCCCCAAAGGACCCACAAATATCTTAATAAGCAGGAATAATGGGCTGAATCTAACATTGTGGTATTTATTTTAGAGTGAATAGTGTATTTCCACTGAGGGGATGGATAAGAAACCTGCAGAATCAGGCAGGTCTTCTTGAGCCTGCTGTATAAATCTCATGTTCATTCAGGCAGAAACTCACCTCTACATGGATGCTTTTTTTCTTTTTTTTAAACCTTTACCTTCTGCTCTAGAATAAATATTTAGTATTGGTTCCAAAGCAGTAAGGGCTAGGCAATTTGAGTTAAGTGATTTGTCCAGTGCATGTAGCTAGGAAAAATCTTGAGGTCACATTTGAACCTAGGACCTTCTGTTTCTATGGTTCTCTATTCATTGAGCCACCTAACTGCCCCTGTGCTAGTGTTTATTAAGAATAAATATGAAATTCACCTAGAATGGAAAAATCTAACCATATAAGGATAACATGAGGATGATAGGAGTGGTGTCAATCTACAAGAGTGGCATTCCTGTCATGTGTTGGTCCTGCAGTAGAAGTGTCTGAACGTTAGACTACATCAAGAATACTGAGGTGACATTGGTTTTTCTTGTCACAGTTCAAGAACGACAGAAGTAGAAAGCAAACCAGGCTAAGACCCAAAATGTTCCAAGGCACGCATGGAGGACTTGGGACTAGTCTTCTTAGGAACCAGGCCAGTCCCCTTCAGGTATCTGGAGGACTGTCTTCTGGAAATCACTTTCAAAGAACCACCTCAACATGAAGGGAATAGAAAAGGAAGAGGGGGAACTGACTTCAGCTTCTTAAACAGAAGATGTTCCTAATAACTTGCAAACAGGCATTCAATAAATATTTATTGCATTAAAGTATATCAGAGAAATATTTCTTCCTAGTAGTGGTGGTAGTTGCTCTGGTCCTTCATTTTAACAAGATCAGACATCTTCTTGCCTGCTTATACATGGTTATGCATTAAGTACCGTTAGCTTATAGAGGGTACATTTCTTACTCACAGAAATTAAATTTAACAGAGAAAACTTAATACAAAAATACTCTTATCCAGCCTGTTCCCAATTTTTAAAATGTAGTATCCTCTGCCAGTGAAATTAAGGTTAATTAGCTATCACAACACCACTCTTATGGATAAGAAATGGGCTTTAGGAAAACTTTGGAAAGATAAGTAGTTGGAAGCATAGGCCTTATTTTTTTTAACTAAATATTTTTAAACCCTTATTCTTTGTCTTATCAATTCTAAGACAGTGCTGCTGCAAGGGCTAGGCAGTCAGGGCTAAATTATTTGCCCAAGGTCACATAGCTAGGAGGTATCTGAAGCCAGATTTGAACCTAGGTTGTCTTGACTCCAGGCCTGCAGTTCTTTTATTCACTGTGCTACTCAGCTGTCCCAATAATAGGCCTTTTAGAAAATAGAAAATGTTGATCCTATATCCTTCAGGCTGTATGATACAAACATTTTGTGCAACCTAGGAAAAGCTCAATGCTTCTTAAGCTATATTTTACTGACCATAACCAAAGTCTAGAGATACATCAACTTAGTTTTGACAAACACCTTAAGACATTACCCTTTCACTAAGTGCTTACAAAGACAATTTAAAAGTAATAAACAGAAAAAGAAGCAGGTATTATATTTAATGGATGGCCCAAGTACTGGCACTACATCATGTAGCAATATAGCAAAATGAGATGGAAAGATTGGTCTGAGTTCTACACTTGTTTGGAGAATAGATCTGAGAGGTCAAGATGCCATTTTGTGTACTGCCACTGTGATGCCATCACGTTTCTGGATCATTATATTCCTGAAAGGCAAAGCAAAAGAAATTTGATGATGTTAGACCCTTGGAACTTCCCATTTTAATAAGTATTATCAGAGAAAAATATCATCTTTTAGGATAATTTTTTTTTTCTTTGTGCTGGCTGCTCATTTCTTAGTTCAAGAGACTATCCGGTCTACATTTATACATAATGTATTATCAAGTCTATTTTAGTACCTTTAACCTCTTTTAAGTATTTAGCCTGGCTTGCCAATATGGAAACTGAGGTTTTAAATATGAATAAAATTTGTTTAAGATAATAATGGATTAACAAAACTAGTACTGAGCATAGATTAAAAACTGCCAAGCTATTTACTATTCGTGTGGTTCTAAAGCTGAGGTTATTAATCTGAGGTTCCAAGAGATCTGTGAATATAGATTTCAGGGGGATTGTCAATTTGGATGGGAAAAACATTGTGTGTCTTTACTTTCACCAACCTCTAAATTTAGCATTTCCTTCAATTATGAATATGCAGGTACAGCCAGGTGGCTCAGTGGCTAGAGCACCAGTAAGGAGGTCCTGGGTTCAAATGTGGTCTCAAGGGTTTTTTTTGTCTGTTTGTTTTTTTTTTTAATAAGGAATATAAAAAGAAAAAAAAGCCACCCTTATTCTGAGGAGTCTGTATCTATAGCCATGTTGGCAAACTTGTGACATGCATGCTGGAGGGGGCTGCTCCCCATCCGTTCTCTACACCAGCCCCTTGGCCCAGCAACCCAATGGGGGCACTTCTTCCCTCCCCCATCTGGATTAAGGTGTGAGAGTTGAAGTTTGGGTACTTGGTCTCTGAAAGGTTCAAAATCATTGATCTACAGGATTCACCAAGGTGTCAAAGGTATTCAAAAAACACAAGATTAAAAACTCCTGCTTTAAAGGAACAAGTAAAATCCCCTAAAAGACATTTGGAAATCAGTCCAGTCCTCAATGCCATGTGTGAATGAAAAATGGAGGGGCAACTCTGATTGGATAAATAATTTCAAATGAATAAACACCTAACTACATATACTTACCCATTGTCTGATTCTAGGCAGACCATAGGGATATCTGTTGGGTCGGAGGTTAGTTTAGCTGCTTGCTGGGCTAGGACAGAGATCACCCCAGCATGTTCATCAGACAGGGTTCCACGACCTGGAAGATACAGAAATCACCAAACTAAGCATCTACTATTTGGGATCAGGATGGTAATGAATATATAGAATTCCAAGAAAGTCTCGATTATCTGCCTTCCACACTAACCGCTGGCTATATCTGTACAATCATGAGTTTTTAAACTAAAAAGCCACTGGAAAACTGCCCTAAAATTTCATGACCAGTTCTGATGAAGGGAAAAATGCCATCATGAATACTATCATTCAAATCAATCCTGCATATATGTTCAGTCATGAAAAATCAACTGAAATACATGATAAATTTAGATAGATCAACTAATTTCTTGGGGGTGACTTGACTTCCTTTAACTAAACTCAACCAGACATGCCCCTTAAGTCTTTCATCAATAAGGCCAACAACAAGGACTCAGTGTATGTCCTCTCTGGAGGCAGTTTCTTTGTCTTTGTTTGAATAAACTGAATTTCCTAAGGCCAAATCCTCCTAGAGTAAGGAATGCTAAGAGAATTGGATTTTGATTGCTGCTTTATTTCAGTCTCGGGATAATGTTAAGTCTCAGATCCTACAAACCAACAGTAAGAAACAAGTTTACTTTGAAATATGTTGGCAATCACAGAAACAAACACAACCTAAAGTGCCAGGTTATCGATACCAAGGATGAAACAAAGACCAACAATGTAACACACAGGAGGGAACTGCAGTTTGGGCTCAGCACTATAAAAATGGCTGGGCCCGGAGTCTGGGGCTTGCAGGCTTTTTATACACTTGTGGTAGGGGGAGTGCACAGGAATTCCTGGGGTGGGGGGAGTGAACAGGAACTCCTGGGGCTGGGGTCCTTATCAGTTAGGGTTATTATCAAGTTCCTGGAGGGGGTGTGTGTCAGGAACTCCTGGGGTTGGGGTCCTTATCAGTTCCTAGCACATTCCAGGGTATGGTAAATGGTTCTTCATTAACTTGACTGCAGGGGCAAGGGAGTCAGGGAGAAAATAGGTTCCAGGGCTTGTCCTTTATTCCCCACTTCTTCTGTTGTACATGAGGAATCTTCCTCGTGCTACTGTATCCTCATAAGGGGATTCGGTAGGAGTCAAGAGTTTGATATTGCTGGTGAAGGACCATTAGCTGGACAGTATTAATGCGATCCTTGGCTATTAGGCGATTAAGAATGCATGGAACTAGCTCTGTATGATTAGCATAAAAGCAAAGAACAACATAGGATCCTTTCCAGTGAGGCTGGAGGTTCCCCTTCCTATACCTAGAGTAGGTATTTGGTCAGTGGCTTGGTCATCTGACTGGGGTCTGCCTGGAGACATAGAGAATGACCCTCATAAAAGATTCTTTAGTTTTAGGAAACAGACAGATGTCTGAGATGTAGCCTGATAGAATTGAGGTGTAGCCTGGAGGTGCATCTCTCTGTCCATCTTAAATCTAAAGGAGGATCAAAGGAGGACAATCATCTATAGGGGTCATTAGATGTTTTAGGCTAGGAGTCATGAGGATGTAAGGGAGCAAAGGAATTTCCCTGATAATAGTTTGCCCTAGTTTCTGGGGGTTCAATGCCCATGTCATCTCCCCCCTCTCCAAATAGCTAAGGAAAAAGGGGTAATGGTCTCAGTTTTCTGTAGCTTCTTCAGAGCCGAGAATGGTTGTATAGCTGTCCCTGCCTATTGTCAGGAGAGAGCTACTGACTAGGCAATGTCCAGGGCTTTAGGTTGGAATAGTTCCCGAGGTTACAGTGGCATCTGGGTGACTCCCAGAAGTGCTTCTACCCTAGAAGCAACTAGAGAAGTGACAAGGTTACAAATACAAGGTTCACATATCCCACAGGGGAGTAGCCAAAACTTGAACAGGGACGGAAAGGCTGTATGCACAGGGTCTTTAGGGGTGTGTCAGTGAATGCCTGGGTCCTGGGTAGGTGGGGACCTACTTGGAGATCTGAAGGATGTCTTGCGACTGCTTCCCCTGATTGGCAGACAAGACACAAGGGGGAGAGTCAGCCCCTAAGATAGAAGTGTAGAAACAAGGACTGGGGCAAAAACTAGAGCAACAGATATAAACAGAGAAAATTAATACAATAGTAATTGATATTATATATTTGCATTTGGGTATCTTAGCCAACAGACTCCATCTTCAGAAATCATCTTCTGACAGGAATAGATTCCCATTAAGAAATTGGATTCCTGAGTTAAAAGAATATCCTTTTACAAAGTACACATTAACTATTAACATCTATAAACACTTGAGTAAAAATATTTTGCAGATTAATTTCTTTACCCCAGATTCTGGGGGAAATTCAAGAAAGCTTTGAGCTATATTTCCAAGCTCAAGATCCAAACTTCAACTGTGGTAAATTAAGGCTACAAATACAAGCCATCTATGAATAAACTTCACCTACTTCTCAAAGTATGTTCCCTAACAATTTAAGAATTTTCAATTATTAACCTAATAGGTTATTTGGGGAAATGGAAACTTTAATTTTACAATTTGCATTATGTGCTGATTATGGAAACCTGTCACAAAGGAAAAGGGAGACAGGGAAAATATTTCCTCATGTCCCAAAGGTCACAGTGAGTGGCTTCATGTGCAAGCCAAGGCTGTCACTGGCTCATGCCATTGCTTCCCTCAAGGATTAGCAGCCTAGATGGTCAGGAAAGTCCAATCCAGGGTGAACCTTGTATTGTTTCCCTAAAGGATTAGCAGCCTAGATGGTCAAGAAAGTCCAGTCCAAGGTGAGCACCTTGGGTTGCCTTCTCCAAACATCTTAGGACTTTCTCCTTAGAGTACTTCATCACCACTGGATCCTAGAAGCCTTTCTGCCTTAGCAGACAAGTCTTACCCATTTCAGCTGATTTCTAAATACCTCAAAACAAGCTTTTCTGACCATATGCCCTCTCTAAGGATTCCTTAAAGCCTATGAGTCTACATTATAGCAGTTATTCTTACATATTTTGGCAATAATTAATTTATAACAATTTAGTCACAAAACCTGAACAGGAATGTTGAATTCATTAGCTCTACAGTAAATACAAATCAGGGCTAGATCATATCCTGGCCTTAGGCCATCTGAAGGAACTAAGACAAAATCAGTCAGGAATCACTTCAGGGTAACTGTTCAGAGAAATTATGGAATCATTTGTGATTTTCCAACAACACATACATTAATTTTAGAAATTATCCCTAGGTCAGGGATCCAAATATAAGAGGAGAACATCTCTCTGTTCTCTTTCACCTCTCTACGTGTCTCCTTCTCCCTCTCTCTCTTTCTTCAAAACCTCTGTTTAAAAAGCAGAGCAAGACTTCCATTCTTCCTTCACACACCTGCATACTCAAGCTTTATGGACTTTAGAGCAAAGTCCCTCTTTCTTCTGAATCCAAAACCAACTATCTTCTCTACCTTCTCTGACTTGCTTTTATTGTCATAAGTCAAACAAACATTCCGTTGGTATCACTTCAATTGCTAATCGGTAACCCAAAAGAATTCTGATTTAAAGGATTACATCATTGAAACACTGCATCTTTAGCATAGTGCTCATCAATGATAAGTTTTTGCTCATTTTAGCAGCAAGTCACATAACTCATAAAATTCTGAGCGAGCATTTTTCACATATATGCCATTTTTAACATCCTACCCACTTCCTTGGCTACTGTTTGCAACATATATCTTTATACAGATCAAAATATAATCAAAATATCAACCAACATATTCCCAAAGTTCGTGTGAAGTAACTTTTCAATTATGTATCAGTCAATTCATTTTATCATTCTGAACATGGAATGTTTGCAATACAGCTTCAAACAAGCTTCTTGGTCAGACAGGGCTGGCAACGCTTGCTTGCTTGAGCATCTTAAAACCTCCGAAATATACAATTAAAATATACTCATCTTTAAGTTCTATCACACAGTGGTAGTCAACTCTTTGAAGTCCCTATTTCAGTCCCTAAGTATCAGTGTGGAACAGTTACAAGCACTTCTTTCTCCTTCCTCTGTGCAAGGAAGGGGTTAATATCTTATGAGCAATTTATCCTAAGGCTGCTTGGCTTGATTTAGGTTTTATTGCTTAACAATCTTGTCCCATCCTTCTTTAACAAGTGAGCTTACTACAATTTAAAATTTTGAATGTATCAAACCCCCTTCATAATAATTTACTCTCAGTCGATTTTAGTTTGAACTCCACAACTTCCAAATAACTTTAAGTCCTTTAGCAGTCTTTCAGTGTGTAACCAAACTGAAGTTCAAAGCATTTACCTGTACTCCTCTCAAACTTCTGTTTAAAGTAGAATAGAACCTCCAGTTTAGTTTTCTTTTAGCTCAAAACATTGCTACATACCTGATTAAATTCCATCAACATTATTCCAATTTATAATTTGTTGTATCTATTTTACACTAGAATTCACAGTATCACTTAGTATCTCTATCCATTACTCTTATTTCTTCTGGCTTCTCCTCTTTACCATTATTATAAGTAGAGGAAAGGTACTATACTGAATTGTATTTAATTCTCATGACAAGCCCTTCTTGATTTCAGGGCTGGTCAAATTTGTCTTGTTAAGGACATATAGTTTGCATATCATATATACCCTTAACCTATTTAGGTGGAAAACTTAATTCTCTTCATAATACAAATGCATTTTGTATTAACTCATCATTACTTTCTAGCAATTTGTGTCTGAATACATGTTCATCTCTAGATCACAAATTCCTTCCTATCCATTGTGCACATTGTTTAAAAACAATTCATATAACCTTAGTCAAAGACAACACTGTTTAGAAATCACCTCTTTTGCAAAATACCAAATTCTTAGTACTTGTATTATTAAATCCCATGCATAGATTAGACACTTTAAAAACTTCTTGTGTGTCATATGATTTCTTGTTGCTAGTTCTGACAGCACATACATTAAAATAACATCTAATTTGAAGAAAACCCAAGTTTAAATTCTAGAATAAGTTCTTCTCAAGAACATAACTTTTTCTGGATGACTTTTACATCTATAAAGTAGCCAGTATAATTTCTGTCCTTATAGAATAAAACATTCCCTCTCTGTGTTAGGCTGGCTATCAATCACATTTAGACAATTCTCAAATTCATTATGTATTGCAAGATCTAACAAAACAAACTTCTAACCATGAGTTTTGTTGTGCTCAATAAAATCTGGCTAACATTTCACATTTAACTGGCAGTTACCATAATATATGAAATTACATTTGTACCATATCAAAATTATTAGCAATCCTCCCAAGTTGTATGTATTAACCCTTAGAATTAATCTGAAGTGAAAAGTGCCTCTAACTGTAGAGTAAAAATCTCCCCTTTCTACTCTGAATTTTTCTCTTTTTCTCTCCTTCGGGGGCCCATCCAAAGGAAGAAAGAGGAAGAAATCATTGAATAGATATTTGCTTTTGTCCTCTGCTGAGGATTTTTGATTGTGGGAAGTTCAATCTTGCAACTCCTCCATTTTCCTTTTTGTGAGTGTCCAATTTAAGAATACATAGAGATGAGACTGTGACAAAGACAACGATAAACAGAAATATCCCATAAGTAGGGGTGTCTCACCAGTTGTCTTTCTGTTCAGAATCAACCCTCTTCCTCCCTGTAGCAGAGGAAGAAGACAGATCTGATCAATGAACTGATGGCTTCCTGGTTTTCCCTTTTTCTTTTTTATCATCTCTGCCTGGATTTCTCAGCAGGCCCTTGCCTTAAAATCCAAACAAGAAATAGAGTTTGGAGAACTGGGAGCCTAGTGAGGGGATAAAACTAAGGAGCTTCTGTCCATATTCTGCCCTCTTTCCTGCAAAATATGTCCAATTTCCACCTGGTATTAATTTTGGTATCAAAAAGTCAATTTCCTCCAAGCTATTTAGTGCCAATTTCTTCCAATTATAAAGATCATTAGAAGAAAATGGCCAATGAGATTATGGGCCCTCGCCTTGAAGATGGAGAAATGGGTAGTCATGAGGGAGAGCAGAGTGGACCTCTGGGTTGGACTCTCCCTGTCCCATAATGTCCTGTAGAATGCAAGCAGTAGGCTGTACAAAAAGGCAATGAACACGAAAGCAGACAGGGCAATATGTAACAGACTGGACAGCCAAGGCAGACACAATAAATATGAACGTTGGATTGGATGTGCTCTTCTACTCCCCTCAAGGGGCTAGGGGTGAGTGGTCCTAAAAACAGAGCGGTGTGGCTGGGCTTCCCCTGGAGCCACACCCCCTTCCCTCCAGTGCATCCACTGGGTTTCCTACTTCTAACGGGGGGCCTCTAACCACCCCAACTTCTAACCAGGGGGCCACCAACCACCCTGAATTCCAACCAGGGTGCCTCTAACCACCCTGAATTCCAACCAGGGGGCTTCTAACCATCCCAAATAAAGTAAACTGAAATCAACTGGCCAGAATACCCTGCTTAAGGGAGTCAAGTCCAAGAGATCCTTCCCACGGCCCATCCAAGGGAGAGGGAGTTGGGGATCCTTAGGTGAAGGTAGCCAAGAGGGGTGTCACAGTCTTCATCCACATGCTTCCCAAGATTTCTGACCTACCCCCTCATGGGAAATAGGAACTATGTACTTTCCCAGTTCACACTCAGAAATAGGCGGGCAGTTCTCCAGAATGTGTAAGGCTTGGCAATAGGCCATCCTGAACAGCCCCCAGGCTGGTGACCAGTGGTTAACCACTTAGCCATATGTTGATGACTCAGGAGACCTTACCCCCTCACTCTCACACAACATTCTCCACACATTCATTCAACATCTCCAGAGGCTACTCACCGGACCCTACTGTCGTCCTCCACCAAGATGTGACATGTTCCAGATCCCACCAACCCAAGTTGCCCCAGTGACAACAGTCCCATCCCTCTGTTGGTCATACTGTTTCCTTCATGGGATCCCAGAACGAGCCCCCAAATGAAGTACCCAGTTATTGATCCCAAATATGAAACAAAGACCAACAATGTAAAACACATGAGGGAGTTTATTAAACAAACTGCAGTTTGGGCTCAGCACTATAAAAATGGCTGGGTCCTGAGTCTGGGGCTTGCAGGCTTTTTATATACTTTTGTGGTAGAGGGAATGCACAGGAATTCCTGGGGTGGGGGGAGTGAACAGGAACTCCTGGGGCTGGGGTCCTTATCAGTTCCTGGGGGGGAGGGGGTGTCAGGAACTCCTGGGGTTGGGGTCCTTATCAGTTCCTAGCACATTCCAGGGTATGGTAACTGGTTTTTCATTAACTTGACTGGAGGGGTTCTAGGGGCAAGGGGGTCAGGGAGAAAATAGGTTCCAGAGCTGGTCCTTCAAACTGTGTCTGAGACTAAGCCAGGTAAAAGACATAAGACAACAGATTATGGAGATTTATTGCTGACATGATGCCTACACAAACCAAAGGGATCCAGTGTGGTTTTATAGGACTGGAGAAGGTCTTTTGGGGACACAAAGTTAAATGTCAGAATTCAGGAATTTGAATTCTGAACAAATTGTGCAAATTAATCTAGAAAGTAACTTTATTCCTTTACTCCCCCTACCCCCATGCCTCCCCTTTTAATCTGCCTAGATAATAAATTGCATCAGTATCTCTTCCAAACAGATTTTTCATCCAATACTTTTAGCTTGAATTAAAGGCCAGACCAGCTGGGTCTATTGGCAATAAGTAACATTATCTGACTTTGTGGTTCTTTACTTGTATGATAAATGGGCGACCTCTAAATCTAATTGTTAATTGCTCACATTTACAGTACTACTATTATTTTAGTGAAAACAAATGGCATATGCTACACTAAGGCCCTTAAAAAAGTATTTAAAGACTGAACTTTCAAACAAATAAAAAGAGCATTTCTATATGCAAAGTACAAAGGGCTAAACATAAACCATAAATCTTAAACATCTTAAGAAGAGCTTGGCTTTCCTTAAGCTGTTTGTCCTGCTTGTTTGTTTTCTTCTATGCTATGCAACCTGGATTAAGTGACCACAAAGCTAGTAAATGTCTAAGGCCATATTTGTACCCAAGACCTCCAGACTCCAGGCCTGGAGCTCTATCCACTGTGCTACTTAGCTCCCCTCAATGATCTTCTTTAATAACCTGGTGTAATCTTCCTTCTCACTCACCCTCCAATTAAAAAACAAAACCAAAGAAGTATTTTTTATCTTACTGTGAATAGTTGGCCTGAAACGTTTTTTTTTTTAACCCTTCTAAGAATCAATACTGTATATTTGTTACAAGGCAGAAGAGTGGTAAAAGGCTAGACAATGAGGGTTAACGTCTGAGGACAAATTTGAATCCAGGGCTCCTATCTCTGGGCCTGACTCTTTATCCACTGAGTTACCTAGTTGAGTGTTTAAAGGTTCTAACTAAGGACTTGGTAAAGGTCTATTGTTGTCTGAAAACCATTCAAGCTCATTTGAAAGATGAACAAAGTTAGCTGCCTTTTTTTTTTTGGTTGCAGTAAATCAATTAAACATTTATTAAGCACCTATTGTATACAAGGACCTCAGCTGGGGATAGAATGAGAAAAATACAAAAATACCACCCCTGACTTCAAGGAACTTGCATTATGACAGGTACACAATACATGATAAACGAAAGGTGGAGATTAAAAAGTAAAGGTCTCCCACAGGAGTCGATACCAGAGTTGAACATTAAAGCAAGCTACAAAATTCTAAAGCAATGTTGAGGAAGTGGGGGTGGGGTATGAAGGACCTGTGCAAAAGCACAGGATGGTGTGTGAAATTTTGGAAATAGATAATATGCCAATATAGATGGGATAAAGAGTATGAAGCAGAATAGGGCAAAATAACCCAAGCTGAGGCATAGAGCTATTAGACACCACTACATATGAAAATGTAAGACAAGCAAACCACTGAACCTCTATGAATTTCAGATTGCTCAGCTGTAGAAAAGACATGTAGAGCTTGCCTCACAAGGTTGTTTGGGGCCCAAATGAAATGTCTATAATATATGTCATGTATTACTGTGGGAGGCTTTATGCTCTAAGCCAGTGAACCTTTTAGAGGGGCAGGTGATGTTGGCTCTGAGTAACCCCTCTGGCAAATGTGCCATAGGTTCGCCACCATGACTCTAAGCAATAAGGAAACCAGATTTTTGAGAAGGGCACCTGAATTAGGAAGGGCATTTTGGTAGCTAAGAAGAGAAGATAATTAGAAAGCTATTACAATAGAAAAGTCTAGACAAGAAATGAAGACCTCACCCTCAGCTACTATATTTTGGGTGAAGAAAAGAAGTAGAATCAACAAGAGTTGGCAAGTGATGGGAGGGGAGTGAGAAGGAGAGAGGAAAAGCCAAGGCTATTTAAGAGAGTTGATTTATGGGTGAAGTTCTGTTTTGAACAAATTTGAGATTTTACATCTAGGGGATATCCAGTAGGAAGCTGATAATGTATAACTGGAGTTCAGGAAAAGATCAGATCTAGAAGCACAGATTTGAAAGTCATTAGTGTAAAGATAAACTTCCAGGAGAAACACAGAAACTGGATCAAGACAGCCCTGAGTGCATAACCACATGAAAGAGGTAGGAGATGGCTGGCATTTCAGCAAAGGAAGCATCTCAAAGGATCAATACAGGAAGAACCAAGAGAGAACAATGTCAAGACAGCAAAATAAGAAGAATATATTCGGGAAGGGATGGTCAATAGTGTAAAAGCATCTAAGAAATCAAACTTCATGAAGACTTGGGAAAACCCACTGAATTCGGTAATTAAGAGATCCTTAGTGGAGGAAGCAGTCTAAGTTGAGTAGTGGGGCTGGAAACCTGATTATATGCAGTTGAGAAATGAGTGTCTGGTATTTAAAAAACAAACAAACAAACAAACAAAAAAAAAAAACAGGCCTAGAGTATAGACAATTCTCCCAGTTTGGCACAGAAAAAGGGAAGGCAACTGGTGGGGATGGCAGAGGCAAATAAACCTTTTAAGCCATGGAGCAGAAAAGCTTATTTGTGGGGGGAGGTAGGAGGGGGTGTCAGTATATAGGGAGTAGTTACCTCCCTATCCTACCCAAGTAATCTCCCAAATAATCTCTAGTTACATAACTAAATAAATCATTTCTTGTCTCCCTAAGACTAGAACCAGGGATGATTGAGGAAACAAGCTCTTAGAAGATGAGATTGAGGATGTATGTAATAGGGTTTGCCTTTTTAAGGAGGATTGTGTCTTCCTCAGACTGAAGCAAATTAGGATAGAAATAATGGGTAGAGATGTCAAAGAGTTTTAGGTGTAGAGGAAAAGAGGGTGGGGAGGGTACGGAGTCCTTATGTTGATTTTCTCAGTTAAGCTGGAAACAAGGACACTTGCGAAGAAAGGCAGTAATGGTAGTAACTGGGGAGCCTTTATAGAAAAGGTTGCTGATGATAAAAATGGGACAGAATCCAGGAAAAGTTAAAAGACTGTTTTAAGGGCCCAATTGAGATTATTTAACAAATCAGTAGAGAAACCAGTTGGAGAAACTTTTTTTCTTCCAGTAATGATCCTCTACACTAGGTTGAAGATTCATTTTCAACATCAGAAAAAGTAGCTACATAATGAAACCACTGAGTTGTTTTTTTTTTAAGTACTGGAAATTCTAGTAATAAGAATAGTTCGGAGAGACAAGGTAGTAGATAGATGTAGCTCCCTTATCCCCTTAAAACATGGAATGACATCAATGTCAAGAACACTGATCATCAGTAACAACTGTACACAGTAGGTACACCTATCAACTTCTTTCTTAAAGAACACTTCTTTGGCCAATGAGGTACTCTAAAAATCTTGTGGTCTTCTTGCTATTCTCACCTACCACATTCTATCACCTGAGTAAATGCTTTTTCAATGGTAGTTTCAGCCTAGAATGCTCTCCCTCTTCACCCCTACTCTTTCAAGGCAAACTGTATCTTCTGCAAGAGGCTTTTACCTTTCCTAGGAGGATTACCTTCCATTTAAACTGTATGGGTTTTACATCTATGGACTCGTTTACATGTTGCTGTCCCAGATTAGAATATGAGAATATGAGATTCCTGAATACACAGTACCACATTTTTGCCCCTTTCAGTATCCTCAGCGCTCAGCACAGCACCTGGGTCATATTAAGTCCTTCATAAACGTTTCATAAAAGTATCGGAAAACCAGGTGCCCCTGGTCTTCCCCCCTTTCACCTCCTAAGCAGAAAACGGCTCTTATCAGATGGGAGAAGCGCCGGTGCCGCTCCCCCCCCCCCCCCCTTAGTTGGGATAACAAAAGCTGGGTAACAAGCGCGACCTCGCATGCGCTACTTACAGCCCAGGTTCAGTCCCTGAGAATCCGTGCACAGAACACCCACGATTGACGGGTTCTTCATCCTAACACAGAGCATACACACCAACGTTAGGGGACGAATCATTCGGGGCTCAATTTAAAGCCCTTTTTTATATCAGGCTCCCCACCACGGGGCCGCGGCCAAAGCACCACAGACACAGTCCCACAACTCAAACGGCGATCGGGGACGAAAGGCACTCGAGACCGGGGCTGAGGCCAGATCCCCTCGAGCGGAAGCAGACAACACGCCGCCGCCCCTGTCCCCTCCCTCTCAGGCCGGGTCTCCAGGCTGCCACCGGCGTGCTCAACCTGCTTGTGCCCACACTACCCACGTGTCTTCTAGGTGCTGCTCCAGGGTCGCCTCCATCTCGGGTTCGAGAAGCAGATCTCAGTGCAGGCCGCTCACAGATCGTCGCATCACGTGATCCACCCCTCTACCGGGTAGTGTAATCACGTGCCTTCAGCGGCCCATCGCCACAGTTACTGGACGGAGCTGCCGAAGGGTCAAAAAGACATCAACGCGCTTTCAAAATAAGCACTTCTTTTTTTCTCATCTCACCGCTGAGTCAGTAGAATGGGCCTGGTTCAGATGCTGCGGAACCGAGCACTGTATCCATGGGGGCTTCAGCAGGCAGGGAAGGGGACGCCACCTCCAAGACTTAGGAATGCGGAGGAATATCTGCTGGTGTCGGGACCTTCGGTTGTCATGGTTACCCACACACGCAGCGCTGAGGGTGGTGGGGGAAGGGAATGGGGAGCGGTGGCACGTTGCCTTGAATCCTCCCCACCACTGTGAGAACTCCAAAGACTACGCCTTGAACTGGTGGAGGGGTGTCTAGAATGGGCTTTGACCCTGGCCAGGTGACCTTGGGGAAGTCACTTATCTGGCTCTGCCTCTGTTTTCTTCTTTCTTTAAAAAAAAAAAAAGGGAAAGGACCCACTTGTACAAAAATATTTATAAATACTGTTTTTGTGGTGGCAAAGAATTGGAAACTAAAGGGATATCCCTCAATGAGAGAATGGCTGAACAAAATGTGGGCTATAATAGTGATGGAATAGTTCTGTGCTCTAAGAAACAGTGACCAGGATGATTTCATCAAGAACTGGAAAGACCTATGTGCTTTATGCAGAGTGAAATAAGCAGAACCAGGAAAACACTGTACTCAGTAACAGCAATATTGTGGACTGGTCAAATGTGATAGACTTAGTAACTCTCAGCAATACAATGATCCAGGACAATTCTGAGGGATTTATGACAAAGAATGCTATCCACTTGTAGAGAAAGAACTATTTTCTTCTCCAAAATGACTAGAACAAGGGTTTTTCACCTTTTTTTGAGCTCTTTTTTCACCTCTAACCCTTCTTAGGTTTATGTTAAGTGTATAAACTAAGATACTCAAAACTACACAGGAAATCATGGAAAAGTAAGCAAGTATACTTAAATATATTATATATACATATATTTATGCACATACATATTTTAAAAATAAATATATTTAATATAGAAATAGAAAAAAGTGAAAAATTTTGTTCAGTCATGTCCCCCTTCATGACCCCATTTGGGATTTTTTTGGCAAAGATAATATAGTGGTTGCCATTTCCTTCTTTTTCATTTTACTGATGAAGAATTACTTGGGCAAATAAGGTTAGGTGACTTCCAGGGTCATACAAGGTTATAAGTGTTGGAGGTAAGATTTGAACTCAGGAAGGTGAGTCTTCATGACTCCAGGTCTGGCACTCTATCCACTGGGCCAACTGTCTTGAAGTCTCTCCCCCCCCCCTCCCAAGACTGAACACATTCTTTCAAATGTGTGTTCAGTCATGTCTAACTCTTCATGACTCCATGGACCATAGCACTTGAGTACTCCATGGGATTTTCTTGGCAAAGATACTGGAGTGGTTTGCCATTTCCTTTTCCAATGGTTTAAAGGTAATAGAGGTTAAGTGAACTTGCCCAGGGTCTCAAAGATAATAAGTGTCTCAGGTGAAACTTGAACTCTGGTCTTCCTGAGTTTAGGCCCAGTGCTTTATCCTGGCTGTCCCCATTCCCTGGTACTATAGTATTATCTTTAGTGACCCTAACCCCTCCATTTGACCATTAGATTTAATGATGAGATTGATTGTTGGGAGCTTTGAAGAGGAAAGTTGGAGTTGAATGGTTGAGTTAAAAGTCAAAGGCCTTTATTATTCTTCCTTCTGGGCCTTTAACCTTCCTTACCTTCTCTCCTGTTCTCCATTTCTTTGATGGCTCAAAGGAGCCTCTGCTAAATAAAAATAAATTCAGGACCAAGGACCAGAGAAGTTCACAGAAATCATGCCTTGATGTCTTGTTTATGAAGTTAAGAATTGGGTTTGAAAAAGTTCAGACTTCTTTTTTACCTTCTGTTTTTCTTTCTTACTTCCTTTTAAGTTTTGACATGTTTGGGGGGTTTTGCATTATAATAGTTTTCCAATGTTTTTCCCATGCCTCCTTGAACTTTCCCTTGTAACAAAAAAGAAGTTAGATTAAAAACTAATTCATGAATGATTTGTCTAGTAACATAAAGTAATTAGTACCCACAGACCTTTCCCCCAACTAAACATTCACACCACCAATTCTTCTCAAGGGTGAAGATGGGCAATACCCTTGAAAAGAATTCTTTCTTTTGTGTTGTTTTCATTTACCTCTTCACTCTGTCTCAAGTCATCCAAGTCTTGCCATGTTTCTCTGTGCATATAACCAGCAGTGAGATCTGAGTAAAAAAATATGAACATTTTGGTGGCTGTTTTCACACAATAAATAGTTTTCTAGAATGTTTGGATCAAAGAGGCTGGATTTTTAAAATGCCAGGTCCTTAGGAGTGACAAAAGGTAATTACAAATCTAGAGCCTAAAAGATCATTTTACCCAAGTTTTTTTCACAGATGAGGAAATTGAGTCCTGAGATATGTGATTTGCCAATAGATAGACAAGTCTGGCATTTGTTCCAAGCCTTCAGAATCCAAACCCAGTGCCACTGTATTGTACTGTACTGTAAGTATCAATTTTCCCAGAGATATACCTACCTTTACCCCTGACCTACTTTTTGAAGTTCCTTTACTTTTATAAGCGAATAACCCATTTACACATTGTTAAGGATGGATACTAGAGAGCATCTTCTAGGTGGAGGGACTACTGTTGTTTTAGAAGCTGAGATGTGCTTCATATGGATGGAAGGGAATGTGACCCCACTGTGCCACCAGAGGGCACTAAGATCATGGCCAAAACCCAATCCACTCAAAAGGAGGCTGCTGGCTTGAGAGAAATACCACCATTCTTTCAGCGAATCAGAGAATATTCCGGCTATAAGAAACCTTTGACATCATCCAATTAGTTCAACTCTCTAATTTTACCTCAAAGAGGAGAAGTCACTTGTCCAAGGTCACCAACCTGGAGAACAAAGGGCACAAGTGGAATTCTGTGGTCTGCCTTTTTTTTCTGTCAAGCACTCTTAAGATATGCTGGGCTTGTAGTGGTTAAAACATAAATTTAAGACTCTGGTCTTTGTTCTCAGGGTGCTTACACCAAAGCTGGGAAAATGGGGAAAAAAGAGAATTACATGGTAGTTGCCCAATGAATATTGAAGCTGTTAGTCCTTCCTTCATCCCATGTAATCCCCTTAAAGTTACAGATACTTAGTTTTGAGGATCAGCATCAGTTTTGTTCTCTTCCTTTTTTAAAATCACAGTTCCTCATGGCTAAACTATGAGAATATAATAAAAATGACAATACTATAAAAATTAATTTATACCTTTAATGCGACCCCAATCAAAATACCAAGAGGTTAACTTACAAAGTTTGATAAAATAATAACAAAATTCATTTAGAAAAACAAAACATCTATAATATCAAGGGAATGAAAGAATAGGGATGAAGGGGGATGGTAATTCTAGACCTTAAATTACAAAGCAGCAGTCATCAACACCATCTGGTATTGATTTTAAAAAAGAGACAAATTAATGAGAACAGACTAGAAGAGGGAGATTGAGAAACAATAGAACTCAATAATCCAATATTTGATAAATGAAAAACATAAGTTGCTAAGGGAAAAACTCCAGAACTACTGGAAAAACTGGAAAACAGTCTGGCAGAAATTAGGCTTAGACCTACACCTTACACTACACCCTACAGTTCATTCTAAATGGAGGTAGCCTTAATAAAGGTCATACTATTAAAAAATGAGAAGAGAAGCAGTACCTGTCACAGCTATGGGCAACATATAGTTTTAATCAAGAGATAGTGGCAATTTTAAAACATAAAAGAGATCATTTTGATTGCTTGAAACTGAAAAGTTTCTGTCCAGACAATATTAAATTATCTAGGATAAGGGGAAGTGGTCGAATGGGTTAAAAATCTTAGTATCAAATTTCTCTGACAAGGGTTTGGTATCCAACATATATAGGCAATCAATCAACCTATATAAGACTAATAGCCATTCTCTGGTAGAAAAATGGTCAAAATTATTTTTTTTAAATACAGTTCATGAGACCACATCTAATGTTTGTTTTTATCAGATGAAATTAGAAGATATATTCATTAAAAACAAGATAAATAGAGAGAGAAATAAGGAAAATATCTTCCCTAATATACATAGGAGACGACCTTTCTATAGATTTCTAGTGGAAGAGAGAGGAACACACATGAGAAAGGGAACATGCAGAGTCTGGACATCTAATGCTCTTAGGACATACCCAGCTGAATATTGTTCTGGTCAAGCTCCTACTTAATTGCTTTCCTGCAGAATTGAGGATGCCTTGGGCCATGGCTTGCTGAAGTCACCCAGGGCTTCTTTTGTCAGCTAAACTGCCATCTACTGGTTCTCTGCCAAGCTGCTACTGCTATTTTTGTTTGTTTCTCCAAATTGGTTTCCATATTGGAAATCAGGTTACAAGTGAATTAAGAGGAAAGTTGAGAGGAGAAAAAGAGGATATGCTTTGATGGTTTTCTCAAGGAGTTTTGTTGAGAAGAGATGAAAAGAAGAATGGGTATGGAGCTGACTAAAATGGTGGTCTTGAAGCATTTAGTTGTGTTAGAAGGTGAAGGAGGTAGGGACACTTGGAGAAGTCATGGAAGGTGGTAGGAGGAGAAACCTTGGAAAATTGCTAGAGATAGTCGTTAGCAAAAACACTGAAACTCCACTGAGGAGGTTATGGGGATAATATTAGGTATCAACAGAGCCTAAGGACTGCATCTGGGAAGATAGGGCTGAAGGAGAACTTGCTATATATTAGGAAACCCATGAGACAAGGAGGTCCTGAGCTAGTTTGTTTCAATGGTTGCTGCTGATTTACAAGGTTGTCAGCACCCATTCTGTACCTTAGAGGCAAAACCCCAGCCACCCAATTTTCAACTCTGCTAATAAGTGACTACTTAGACATCTTTGAAAGAGCACTTAATGGCCTTTCATTTCTTCATTCTCCTTGGAATCTGCAGTATTTAACCCTGTGATCTATCCCTTTCCTTTTCAATGCTTCCTTTTTCTGTTTGACTACTCCTGTCACCTTTGTTGATTTCTCTTCAACTAGTATTTATCAGATACCTATTGATATCCACAGGAATAACATATGAGAAGCTAGGAATACAGTGATGAAAAATGACAGCTTCTCCTCTCAATGATACTACTATCTTCTTTTTTAATGAGGGCACTCTCCAAAGTTGTGCTTAGACGTCTTTAATCCTTTCTCTGTTCTTTATTAACAAATCCACTTCTATGCCTTTCACAAATCTTAAGTACCAGCTTCTCTTCTGCACTCCAGAGGCACCTATCACAGTATCATAGAATCAGAGGTAGAGGGGACTTCAGTGACCTTAATCTAATCCATTAAGCAATCACCACCAAATTCCAACAAACTGAGGATTTTCACTAGCTCTCCCTCTTAGTTCCTTGGCTTCCTTCAAGTCTATGCTAACACCCTATCTTCCACGAGAAGCCTTTCCCAGTTCTCTTCAGTTTTTTTAAATAGCACTAGTTATTATAAACATTTCCCCTTTCTTAGACATCAAGTTCAAACCCAACTCTGCAATCTTCACCCCTTGCCACTTGACATCTTCTTTGGAGAGGGGATGGGTCTAATCTCTCATATGATACTTCTTCCAATATTCGAAGACAGATAATCTATTGTCCAAGTCTTTCATTCTGGAGGCTAAACTTTGACATTTCCTTCAATTGATCTTCGTATGACAGGAGCTCTAGCCATTCATCATTCTGTTTACCATTCTCTTCAACTTATATCCTTCTTAAACTATGGTGCTTAAACACAATATTCTACAAAGTTGGTTCAGCAGGATAAAGACTGAAAGTTTATTCCTGGAAGGCATACATCCCTTCAAGTAGCCTGAGGAGTCCATCACTTGAGGAGTGAAGGTTTCGCTACCTCAAGCTTCTTTGTCCCTTCCCAAATTAGTTAAACCCCACTATTATTTATGTAACTAAATGGTCTAAGCAACTACAAGGGGACAGGGGCTAGGAGGCTAGAAGGGCAGGGAGCAGAGCTCTCTTCCCAAGAGTCCACAGCTCCCCCTTTTTGAGGTTTGAAATATCTTCTTCTCTGTTGTGAGATGGTGGAAGGAATCAGATTGAAGAAAGATCAATGGTAGGGTTGGAATTAGGAACTGGATCTTCTCAGGTGTCTTCGGTGAATCCTCAGTCCCCCAAAACCTGTCCTGTCAGGTCCAACCCCAGATCAGAATCCAGAATTCCTTCAAGCTCTCCGCCAGGTGAGTTTCCTTCCCAGCAACCTTTGCTCTCCAACTGAAGTTCCCCTCCACTCCGTCCTGAAGTCAAAGTTCTAATCATCTTGCCCTGCCCTCATCTTTCACTGTCTAATGATTTCTCCCTTATCTTTCAGATGTAGGATAATTTTGAATTCAATATGACTTTACAGCAGCTAGGTGGTGCACTGGGAAGAGCATAGTGCATGGAGTCAGGAAGATAAGAATTTATATCCAGCCTCAAACACTGACTAGCTATGTGACTCTGGGCAAGTCATTTAACCCTGTTTACTTTTGTTCCTCACCTATAAAATGAGATTGAGAAGAAAAGGGAGAACCATTCTAGTATGTCTTCCAAGAAAATTCCAAATGAGGGTCACAAAGAGTTGGATGTGACTGAAAAAGACAGAACAACAACAAAAACTTTACATTTAACTCTATTAGATATAACCCAAATCTCTAGTTTGGCCCAGTCTTAGCTATCCCTCCTGCTTTTGAGTCAAAAGCAAATTTGATAGGCATACCATTTATGCTTTCATCTAAGTTATTGGGAAAACAAAACAAAATAAAAAACGTTTAACAGCACAGGCCAAACAGAGATCCCCAAGGCAATCAGTCTGCTGGAGGCCTCCTTCCAAGGACACATTAACTATCAGGCTTTTGACTTTGGCCATTTATCCAGTCCAGAAACCATCTGTATTATCATCTAACCCAATTCTCTCCATTTCCCCCCACAAGGATGCCCTGAGATAATCTATTAAATGCTTTGCTAAAATAACTACATAATTCCCTATCATTTTAAGTTTTATAAATCAACATTTATTACTCTTCTACTATGTACCAGGGAATGTATTAGAGAAGATAGATTCAAGTAAAAAGGAAGAAACAATCCCTACTCATGAGTTTACATCTTTGAAATTTTTTTTATATTATAAAGAATTTCTCCCAGAGTTTCTTTTCTCCTCCCAGAAAGCCATCCTATAATAAATAATATATTTTTAAAAATATGTAGGGGCAGCTAGGTGGTTCAGTGGATAGACGAAGTCAGACCTAGAGATGGGAGGTCTTGGATTCAAATCTAGCCTCAGAAACCTCCTAGCTAGATGACTGGGAAAATCACTTAACCACAACTATCCAGCCCTTACCATTCTTCTGCCTTGAAACTGACATTTAATATTGATTCTAATACAGAATAGAAAAGGTTTTATGAAATGTATGTTTAACTTTGAATAATCTGTTCTTTTTAAATTTTGAGTTCCAAATACCCTTCCTCTCTTTTACTCTTCCCTGTATAATTGAAAATCTGTTACCCTAAAAAAAAAAACTACATTTCCCAGGAGTCCACTGACTTCCTGACCTTGCAGACTTCCTGTAGAAAGGGGATATTGGGCAAGGACCTAAAGGGTCCCACTTCTTTACTTATGATCACAAGCTTGATGGTGGTAAGGCAGGTGTTTGAACTGCCTGATCAGCCATGGGCACATGGTCTTTATTTTCTGTTCTCTTTATTTCTTGATTTCTAATGATCATTTAATAAATCCCTTAAAATATAATATTTTATTGAGATTTAATTTTAACTTTTATAATGGTGGCAATCACTCGTTGGAGAAGAACCTCTCAATTTTTTCAGATAGCCTAGATACATTTTTAAGCCACTTTTCTCCTGCCAAGGCTTTTTGCCGACCCCTCCCACCCTTGGAAACTCTGAACTCTCTTTGGAGCTGCTGCCTTTTTCTTCAATCCCTACTTTTTGCCTGGTTGCCCTCCCTACAGGTCTGGCTGGTGGGGGAGGGGAGGGAAGAAAGAAGTTACTCTTCCAAACAGGAAGTTGATTACAAGCATGGCGTATACTATGAAAGAGCAGTGCATTGCCTATTTCAGACAGCTTCTACCATTCATGAGTGCACTGATCCTTTTACTTATCTTACCTGAGATTCAAGGGAGAAATTCATCTCCCTGCAACTCTTTGCCATTTGGGCCTGCCCAGTTTGAAATTCCTAAAACCCATGTTCTCCCTCACTATGGGAGATACCACAGTACTGACAAAAGGAATCTCAATGGATAAAAAAAGGAACTTTAAAGAGACTGGAGGTGAAATTTTTGAGCCTTTTCAGACTCCAATGTTTTATAAAAACCTCTATTTTATTGTATTTTGCTGATTGTTTTGGTTAAGATTTAATTTTGTTATTTTAAGTTCATATATTAATGTATTCAATAGTGTTCTGTTACACTGAATCATTTTAATCTACTGTGTTTTAACTATTAGATATATTCTGTTACCTTTCCACTATGGCTACTGAACAAAATATTGTAAAAGTCCACAAACAGTTTTTTTTTCCTATTTTTCATTTGTTAATTGTCACATAGATGGTGGATGGGCTCGACCTGGCTAACAATCTTTAGAGAATTTAATAAGCTAAGAATTTAATGGTGATTCTAAGGGGTCTTTAGAAATAATTTTAATTAACTAGTGGTTTCTGAATGGATGAGTTTTTAAAAAATATATATTTTAAAGAATTTTGTATTAAAGGCAGAGAAGCAGAAAGCCAAAAAGAGCTCTTGCAAAATTCTTCAGTTTAATTTACTTCCACCAGAACAATCTAGATTTCTTGGTGATGTTCTAGATCCAAATAAGTTTTACTTTGTTTAAAAATATATTTGTCAAGGTTGAAAGAGTTGCTACATCTGTAAAAATTGTGACAAATATCCATCAGTTCATAGGGGTTTTTTTTGTCATACAGCAACTTTTATGAAATATGATAGTGGGTTTCTTTGCTATTGTAATTAATTGGGCTATTGTGAATTTCGAATGTGCATTATCTACCATATTACTGTTTTATTCTGAAAATCGTTTGTACTCACACAGTGATTATGTTAAAAAGGAAATGGATCTCATTTTTTTGGTGAGAACATTTTTCTTTAACTTTTTTTATTTTGCAGTAATATAAGTTTTAAAATACATTTGCTATAATGTCAATGCATACTCAAAAAGCTTTAGACTGTAAAAACGATGTCATTGATTGTTTAAAAAAATTATGGGACTTTGCTTAATGATTCTGTCTGATTCTAGGACAAGAGAATACAAAAAGAGCCATTGCACAGTGCCAAAGAAGCACAAAGCTAAATTGCATAATGAAAATTGAACACAAGGTCAAAGAGACCAACCAATCCTGTGTGATAAGGAAATCACTTTAAAAGACTGATATATATTAATTTAAGGTTGCCAAGGAATTCAGCTATTTAATTCCTAAATGAAAACTCAAGTCAGCAGTCAACCTTTTATGGAGTTTTTAATTACAAACAGTAGGAAGAAAGGTATTACAGAGAAAGAGAGAGAGAGAGAGAGAGAGAGAGAGAGAGAGAGAGAGAGAGAGAGAGAGAGAGAGAGAGAGAGAGAGAGAGAGAGAGAGAAAGGGGAGAGAAGGGAATAGGGCTTAAATACCCACTCTGCTTAGGCTGGGCCAAAGGCCCAAGGCCTTGGATAGCCAAGGCAAAGAAAAGAGATCAATCCCTATCACTCACGTGACCAAAATGGAGAAACAGTCTGAGGACCTCCACTCCAAGCACCAGGCTCCAACAACCACCTCTCCTCCACACAGGAAGCAGGAAGCCCTCCTCAGCTGTCCTCTACCTCACTTCCTGTGTCTCACCTGTGCCAATGGTGGCTCTAGCTTAACCCAGGACCTCCCAGAGGTCTGTCCCCTTTGCACATGTCTGTTGAAGGCCATATTCTCAAATAATTAAATCTTGAGCTTTGCTGCAGCCCTTCCTAAATCTTGTTACCCTGAGTAGGGTGGAGATTGTAGTTTCCAAGACCTGATTCTGTTATTCCATGTATCTCTATTGTTATTGATCAGGAAATAGCTAAATCCTATCTTATAAAGAATGGTTTGAACAGGGTTGAGTAGTTTTAAAATTCACAATACCCCCCTGAGGCCCAAGGAAGACTAATCTCTCCAGATGGGTCTTGTAAACATACCAGCTATGAAATTACAATAGTTAGAGATAAGGGAAAAATAGGAGAGATAGAGAGAAACCAATGTTTTGCTGGGCACATTGACAAAAGCCAATTAGGGGGCAGTCCCCTTTGTCAGAAGAGTGTACATTCAAAATAAATTCAATCAACCTTCAGTTCAAGCAACCACACCCCAAGGTTCATTCTTGATCTTGATGTAATGTAGGTTTTCTGGCATCTTTCTCCAACAGTTCATTCTCTGGATTTAGGAGTTAGTAAGCTTCTTCCTTGAAGATGTTTCTCAAACAAAAAAAAACTTTTCAAAATCTTGGAATTTTATTAAAATACACCTGATGGGATTGATGAAAATTTTGAGCCAAGACAAGAAGACTTGAACTTGTTTGGGGTTTGAGGTTGTGGCTGTTTAACATGTGTTAAAGGCAGGTCTTCCTTTTCCCACATTCTACCAAATATCTCAAATTTGGCTCCTACCTGGCTCCTATAATCTAGTCCCTTTTCTGTCTTTCATGGTGTGGCAAACTTTCTATAGTCCTGGCTACTGGTTGGGTAAATGCATAATTGCTTAAATCATTTTAATTGGGCCCTGATTCAAGGGCGTATTATAGATTTATTTTCCCTTTACTTAGAATTTTTACACATAAGACTTTAATAGCCTATATTTCATCCAGAAATTATCTTTATTTATTTGGATTTTTTTGATGTTTTTGATTTCTCTTGCCAATTGATTCACATACCTCATCATTCAGTCATGCATTCCTAAGTGTTCCCTATGTTTTTCAATACCCTCTTCAGGAGGGAATGTATAATTATTATAAATTGCAAAGTTTAAATTCTTTTTGAGAGTAATTTTAGGTTAAGAAACATGCTACCTCTCCGAATCCAGAAAGTGAACTGTTTGGAGAAGGCACCGTGAAGATGCCTCCACAGACCATAAGCTGCACCAGAAGATCCAGAGTGAACTTTGGGATGTGGTGATTTGAACTGTGTGGAGTTGAGTGCATTTGTTTTGTATGTATACTCTTATGCTGAAGGGGACTGCCCCCTAACTGGCTTATTGTCAATGCACCTAGCAATCATTGGTTTTGTTCTCTTTTCCTCTTATCCTCAAATTATTGTAACTTCAAAGTTGATTATGTTTACAAGATACATTGGAGAGACCAGTTTTTCATGGATCTCAGGGGGAATGTATCTGTTACCTAATCTGTTACCCTAAAACAAGAACTACATTTCCCAGGAGCCCACTGACTTCCTGTCCTTACATACTTCCTGTAGACGGGATATTATGCAAGGACCTGAAGGGTCCCACCTCTTTCCTTCCTGTCCCAAGCTTGGTGGTAGTAAGGTGGGTGTTTGAACTGGCTGATCAGCCACGGGCACATGGTCTTTATTTTGTATCCTCTTTATTCCTTGATTTCTAATGATCATTTAATAAATCCCTTAAAGTATAATATTTTCATTATTGATATTTAATTTTAACTTTTAAATCCCCTACCCACTGAGAAGGTAAGCAAAATGAAATCGATTATACAAGTAAAATCATTCCAAACATATTTTTTGTATTATTCATATCAAGAAATAAAAAAAGGAAGAAAATAAGGAAAAAAGAAAAAGGGATGAATGTGATAAAATCTGTGTCTTTTTCATAAGAAGTGCTAAGGGGCCCAGCTAGGTGGCTCAGTGGATTGAGAGCTAGGCCCAGAGACAGGGGGTCCTGTGTTCAAATATGGCCTCAGCTATTTCCTAGCAGTGTAACCCTGAAGTCACTTAACCCCCATTGTCTAGCCCTTGTCTTCTGTCTTGGAACTAACACACAGTATTGATTCCAAGACAGAAGGTAAGGATTAAAAAAAAGTGATATGTAAGTAGATATTGGTACTTTTCCTTCCTTTTAGAACAGCTCCCCCATCTCTAAAAACAAAAACCTTGGCCTTTCACATTTCAAAGGCCTTGATGGGTAGAGTAACTCACAGTCTGTTAAATCTTGTAACCTATCACCCAATATGTCACAACCCAGTGATTCACTCGTCTTTTAAAGATGTCAAAGATGGCAATGTCTGACCAAAAGGTGGAAGTGGGGAGGGAGTTTCTTTGATTGGAGACCCTATAAATTGAATCTTTGGACTCAATACTTTGGACTCAATAATTTGTTAGGCACTCAAACCTGGGGAATGTCCCTTTCATGAAAGAATAAACTGCTGTCTTCTACTTTGTCTTCTGAGCTCCATATTTGTGAACTTCTTTCAGTGGTGGGATACACTGTCCATGACCCCGTCCCATGCAGGAAGGAAGAGAGAAAAATTATATTCAGTTTATCCTTACAGAGTTTATGAGTTCTCTCTCTAAAGGTGGATAACATTTTTTCATGATGAGCCCTTTAGCATTGTCTCAGATCATTTTTTAAAAGTTTATTTATTTAATTAATTGATTTGGAATATTTTCCCATAGTTATATGAATTATGTTCTTTCCCTCCTCTCCTCCCACCCTCCTCCTATAGCCAATAAGCAATTCCACTGGGTTTCACATTTGTCACTGATCAAGACCTATTTCCATATTATTAATATTTACATTAAAGTGATTGTTTAGAGTATACATCCCCAATCATATCCCCATCAACCCATGTGATCAAGCAGTTGTTTTTCTTCTGTGTTTCTGCTCTCACAGTTCTTCCTCTGGATGTGGATAGTGTTCTTTCTCATTAGTTCCTCCGAATTGTTCTGGATCATTGCATTGCTACTAATAGAGAAGTCCATTACATTTGATTGTGCCACAGTGTTATCAGTTTCTGTGGACAATGTTCTTCTGGTTCATATCATTGTTTTGATCAAAGTAGTTAAGTCCTTCACAGTTAATCATCATGACCACATTACTGTTACTGTGCAATAATCTCTCAGTTCCTCTCACTTTGCATCAGTTCATAAAGGTTTTGTCATGCTTTTTCTGAACACCCCCTCATCATTTCTTATAGCACAATAGTGTTCCATCACAATAATATGCCACAATTTGTTCAACCATTCTTCAACTAATGAGCAGCCCTTCAACTTCCAATCCTTTACCACCAAAAAAAAAGAGTTGCTATTTTTTTTTAACACATAGTTCCTTTTTCTTTGATCTTTTTGGAGTATAGACTGATGAGTGATATTACTGGGTCAAAGAATGTGAACAGTTTTATAGCTTTTTACCCATAGTTCTAAATTATTTTCCAGAATGATTGGACTAGTTAATAACTCCACCATCAGTTGTTTATTAGCATACCTATTTTCCCTCAAACCCTCCAGCATTTGTCATTTGTGATAGGTGCAAGGTGGTACCCCAGACTTATTTTCATTTGTTTTTCTATAATCGACAATGATTTATTTATTTGTTATTATTTTTAAAAAAACCCTCACTTTCTGTCTTAGAGCAAGGAAGAAGAATGGTAAGGACTAGGCAATGGGGGTTAAGTGACGTCACACAGTGAAGAAGTGGCTGAGACCAGATTTGAACCGGGGACCTCCTGTTTCTAGGCCTGACTCTCAATCAACCTAGTTGTCCCCATCAATAATGATTTAGAGCATTTTTTCATGACTATAAATAGCCTTGGTTTCTTCTTCTGAGATTTCCTGGGGAAGGGTTTATTTTTGTTATTAATTTGAATTAGTTCCCTATATATTTGAGAAGTGAGACCTTTATCAGAGAAACTTGCTATAAAAATTTCTTTTATATTACTTCATTGTCTATAGTACCTTTTAGCAAAATGTGATTTTCCTGATTATCTCTTCTAATTAAGTCTATTCTGTTTTTGCTTTGAGATCATGATGACCACCCCAGTGTTTTAAATTTCCACTGAACTATAATAGATTCTGCTCCAGTGCTTTATTTTAACTCTCTGTTTCAAGTGTGTCTCTTGAAAACAACATATTAGATTTTGGTTTCTAATCAGTTCTGTTATCTACTTCCATTTTATGGCTGAGTTTATCATATTAACATTCACAGTTATGATTATTGAATATTTCCCACTTTCCTGTTTTCTTAAATTTATCCTTCATCCTCTTTTAAACCTGTCTTTCCTTAAAGGTCTGTTTTGCTTTGCTTCTTACCACTGCCTCCCTTAATCCACCTTCCCTTTTATCATTCTCCCCCCACCATATCTCTTATCCCATTCCTCTCCTCTTTCCACAGTGACTCTGATAGATTTCTATACCCAGCTGAGTGTGTATGTATATTCTTCACTCTTTAAACCAGTTTTGATGAGAGATTTAAGCATTGCCCACCCCTTCACCATTTTCCCTTCCAGTGTAAAAGCTATTCCTTGAATGACTCTTTTGAGAAAAATTTCTCCATTCCACCTGGCCCTGCCCCCTTCTCCCAGTGCATCCATTTTTCTTACTCTTTTATTTCTTTGAGATCATCCCAACATAAATGACTCATGCTCATGCTCCCTGTCTATGTGAACAACTTTTAACTGCCCTAATAATGATAAAGTTCTTATGGGTTAAAAGCATCACCTTCCCATATAGTAATGCAAATAGTTTAAATATATTAAGTCTCTTATGATTTATTTTAGATTTATCTTTATATGCTTGTCTTGAATCTTGTGTTTGAATGTGAAATTTTTATTCAGTTCTATTCTTTTCATCAAAAATGCTTGAAAGTTCTCTATTTCATTAAATATCAATTCTCCTCCCTGAAGGATTCTTCTTCTTTTTTTAACCCTTATCTTCCATCTTAGAATCAATACCATGTATTGGTTTCAAGGCAGAAGAGTGGTAAGGGCTGGGCAATGAGGACTAAGTGATTTGCCCAGGGTCACACAGCTAGGAAGTACCTGAGACCAGATTTGAACCCAGTTCTTCCTGACTCCAGGCCTAGCACTCTACCCATTGTGCATCTAGATGCCCCTGATTATACTCTTTTATCTTTTTATGGATAAGTTATTCATGGTTGTAATCCTAACTCCTTTTCCTTTTGAATATCACTTTTCAGGCTCTGCTTCTTTAATGCAGAAGCTGCTAACTCTTGTATGACCCTGACGGTGGCTGAATATTTGAATTTCTTCTTACTGGATACTTCCAATATTTTCTCCTTGACCTGGTTGTTCTGGAATTTGGCTGTAATATTACTATGAGATTTTACTTGAGGATCTCTTTTGGGAGGTGATTGGTAGATTCTTTAAATTTCTGTATTTCCTTCTGGATCTATGATATCAGGGCAATTTTCCCTAATAATTTATCAAAATATGATGTCTAGTCTCTTTTTTAATCAAGACTTTTAAGTAGCCCTATGATTCTCAAATTATTTCTCTTCAATTTATTTTCCATCAGTTTTTTTCTGATATATTTAACATTTTCTATTTTTTTTATTCTTTTGACTTTGTTTTATTATTTCATTATATTTTATAGAGTCATCAACTTCTACTTGCCCAATTATAATTTGTAAGAAATTATTTCCTTCTTTGAGCTCTTATACCTCTTTTTTTCCATTTGGTCAATTCTACTTTTTAGGAAATTATTTTCTTAAATTTTGTGCCTCTTTTACCAGTAGGCCAATTCCCTGGGTGAGGTTTGTTGTTTTTTTGCTTAGGTTTTATTTGTCTCTTCTTTGGAGCAATACATTTTTCTATAATTTTATAGCATTCACTTGTGGTTATCTTGTGTTTGTTCTTTCCAGTTATATTGTTGTATGAGTTATGCATATTGTTTCCTTGGTTCTTCTTACCTCACTTAATATTAGATTGTGCAAAATTTTCCATGATTCTCTGTATTCATCATATTCATTGTTTCTTAGAACACAATAATATTCCATTACATTAATGTACCACAATTTATTTAGCCATTCCCCACTTAATGGGCATCAACTTTTTTTTCTAATTACAAAAAAGTGCTGCAATAAATATTTTGATATATATGGAAGCTTTGTTATCAATGGCCTTGTTGTATAAACACAAGTTTATATATACATATATATATATATATGTATATATAAACAAAGTTTATGGACATTTTGATCATTTTGTTTGCATAATTCCAAATTTCCAAAATAATAAAAAATAATTCATAGTTCTGTCTATTAATCAAATGAACTTAGATTCTAAGATATATATATATATATATATATATAATATCATTTGACTCTCACCATCACTCTAACTTGTGGAAACTATTATTAACTATCATTTTACTGATGAGGAAAATGAGACCTAGAGAAGTTAATTGACTGCCCAGAGTCACTAGTGCCTGGTCAGCTTAAATTAAAATCTAGGGACCTGGCCACTATGCCACCTTACTGTCTAAATTTAAAGGTAAACTACGCCTACAGTAATTCCATAAGCTACTGGTTGAGTAGCTGTTATAAAAAGGAAGTAAAGTTAGTCTCACATGATTTCTTTCTATGAAATGTCTCTATTTAGATATATCAAAAGTGCCTTAAATTCAACATGACCTAGATTTCACCCATCTATCCTTCTAAACTGACTAAGCCTTTTAAAAAAACCTTTATCTTCCATCTTAAAATCAATACTGTATATTGGTTCCAAGACAGAAGAGCCAAGACAGAAGAATGAGGGCTGTGCAATAGGGGTTAAGTAACTTGCCCAGGATCACCTAGCTGAGGTCATATTTGAACCCAGGACTTTCCATGCCCAGGGCTGTGTTAAAGTTAACTGTGGTTGGACTCTGAATATATTAATTAGGTGGCCTCCAGGGATTTAATTTCTAAAACCCAAAATGAATTACTAAAGTAAATGGAAATTATGGTAGTTTATTTATAATATTTACAATAGAAGGAAGATATTAAGGAATGAGAGAGAGAGAGAGAGAGAGAGAGAGAGAGAGAGAGAGAGAGAGAGAGAAAGAGAGAGAGAGAGAACCCTGGCTTTTTTTTTTAACCCTTACCTTCCATCTTGGAGTCAATACTGTGTATTGGCTCCAAGGTGGAAGAGTGATAAGGGCTAGGTAATGGGGGTCAAGTGACTTGCCCAGGGTCACACAGCTGGGAAGTATCTGAGGCCAGATTTGAACCTTGGACCTCTCGTCTCTAGGCCTGGCTCTCAATCCACTGAGCTACCCAACTGCCCCCAAAACCCTGGCTTCTTCTGATACCAGTTAGAATCTCTAAGCCCCAGCCAGGGGAAGTCTCAAGAAGATGGAGGCTTCATGCCTCCAGAAAGGCAGGGTCACTGTCAGCTTTTCATTCACCAATGATGACAGTCTAAAAGAAGTCTAGGTGTCTGCCTTCTGGTCACTTCTCAAGGGTCTGTCTTCCAGTCACTCCTCCAAGTCAGTGCCTGAATGAAATGAATTCCCTTCTTCCTTTTGGTCCTCTTTTTAAGGATCTTTTTCTTTTGTGTCATCTTCCCTAAATTTTCATGTCTACCAGTCACAGCAGATGCTTTTCTTCAGGACTGCCCATTCTTTAGTTCTCACCTTATTTGGTTAGATTTTCTCCAGAACTGTCCACTTTTTAGTTTTCACCTTCTCTGACTAGATTATATCTTTTTGGGTTACTTAACACCTCTTTTGTTAAATTCACCTTTTGTAGTTACTTAACACCTTTTTGTAGTTAAATCTAAAATAGATTGTTGTTTACAATTCTAGCTTCACTATAAAGGAAGAGCTAAGTACCTTCATTGTTACAATCAGGAGATTACAATTTTATCTTCACAATAAAGAAAGAGCTAAGTATCTTCATTGTTATAATCAGGAGACAGCTAAATCTAATCTTCACAGCTGCCTCTCAATCCACTGAATTACACAACTAAGTCTTAGAATTTCCCATTATCTAATAATTGATTCAGCATTTTCTTAGTCATCTAAGCTGACTTCCTTGGAGTTTTCAATGACCAAAGAAACTGGAATAGGTATAGAGAAGAATGACCTGGATGATGAAAATGTTTGAGACTAAGCCTATCAAGCATGAGAACTAGTTAAAGGACCTGGGGATATATAGTCCTGAGTGGAAAAGACTTGCTGGGGAAGGAGGAAGGAATACAAGGTAGAAATCTAGTTATTTGAAGAGATATCATATAGAAGATAGCAAAGAGAACTGGGAAATAGGTAGAAGGCTTCTGGTTTCCCATCTGCAAAAATGAAGGCTTTGGACTATGTTCCTTTTAGTAAAAAGTATAAAATTCTGTGATGCTAAATGGCAGACTTGTAGATTTCTGCTCATGAAAAAGAAAGCCCTCTCTCAAATCAACTGTTTACTGGTGAAATGAGCTATTGTGATGGGAAATGAATCTTTACATCACAAGAGAACTTCAAGTCATTTGACCATATGCCTGGGATATGTGACAGAGGTTGGCACTAAAGAAAAAGTGCCAGGATGAAGAATGTGTGAAACTGATCACCTCGACGGGGGAGGGGCCCCAAGGGTTTGGAATCTGGAGGAGGAGAAGACTCTGGCTGGTAGAGGAGTTGGGCTCTCAGTTGGGAGAAGCCAAAAAGAGAAGGTTGAAAAAGACTTTCTCCTGAGGGTTACCCATTTTTTCCTGCTGGTGACTGAAAATATTTCCCCCCAACATTTCCCAATTGAAAAGATTATTGAAAAGGAAGCCTGAGAAAGACATTTTAAATCTGTCTGACTTTACTTCAGCTCCTGTTGCCCTGAGTCTGAACTGTGGCCAAGGGGCCAAACCCAGGGTGAGTCAACCTGACTTTCTCTCAGGGAGTTCAGGCTGCCAAGGCCTGAGTTCCCCCCAAATTCAAGGAGGAAGGGAAAAGGATTTTAGATAGAGATAGGGACTCCCCTTTCCCACTTTACTTTCCCATTCTTTCCCTGCTAGTTATTCCTTTGTATTATCCTGATTGAGTGGACATTAAAATAGTGAGCTGTTCCCCAAGCTGTGAACAAGTGTTAGTGGACAGATCAAGGGGAGACCCTTTGGTCTCAAGTAGTGGAGGGGGGACAAGAGGGACAAGAGCAAATCTGGAAGAGCAGCCTTAGCTAAGGAGGGAAGGCAGAAGGGGGAAAAATCTTCAAACCCCCTCTCCTCTCTTTGAGTCAACCTTAAATATCAGCTGTCTCCCCTGAACTCCACTTTGAGAAGGGGGTTTTCCTCTCTTCTCCTCTCTATTCTGAAAGACCTTAACCTCTCGAATACAGATATTAGAGAAGAGGAGAGAATTCCTTCTAATTTTTAAGATTCTTTAATACTTATCTGTCTCCCACAACCCCAAGCTCTTATGACCTGATCCCTTCCTTCCTGAGCTCTCATATACCTTATTTCCTCCAATGCACTATGAGATCCAGTGACACTAGCCTTCTTGCTGTTCCCTGCACAGAAAACTACTTTCCAACTCCTGGTGTTTTCACTGGCTATTCTCCATACCTGGAATTCTCTCTATTCTCTGACTTTCTTTGAATCTCAGCTCTAATCCCACCTTCTTTCCTGATCCACCTCAATGCTAGTGACTACTCCCCCAACTTATCCTGCAAAAATATGGTCTATGCATAGTTATTTGCTGCTTTTGCAATGGTTCCCCCATTAGACCCAGAGTTCCTTGAGAGCTAGGACTTCTGCTTTTTTGCCTTTCTCTGGGTTTGAAGTTTTAGCTTTGCACTGGCATAATGTTTAATGAGTGCTTTTTTTTAACTAAATGACCAGCAAATCTAATCATTAGCCACATCCTATCACTTCTTCAGCTAGGTGGTGCAGTGGAAAGACCACTGGGTTGGAGTCAAGAAGACCTTATTTCAAATCCAATCTCAGACTTGCCAACTGTTACCCTGTCACTTAAACCTGTTTGTCTCCGTTTCTATAAAATGATCTAGAGATGGAAATGGCAAATGACTCCAGTATCTTTGCCAAGAAGACCCCAGATGGGGTCATGAAGAGTCAGATACAACTAAAAACTAAACAACACCAATCAATTATACATTTTGAATGGAGGGTTAGAGGATTATAGATTAGGTTTAGAGCATTTAAAGCTGTAAGAGAATCTAGAGGTCACCTACTTCAATATTCTCCTTTTGCAGAAGAGGAAAACAGAAAGACACACAATTTTAAGTTCATGGAGCTAACAATTACAAGAACTGGGATTCTAGGTCAAGTCCTCTTACTTTAAATCTGGTGCTCTTCCCACCACATCATAATTTAATTTAATCTTGTTTCCTTTTCCATCTTCAGTCAGACCTTTATTACTAGTTTTCTTTTTAAATAATATTTTAATTGATCATTCCCAAGCATTATTCATTAGAGACAAAAATAATTTTCTCCCCCCCCCCATAGCCGATGCGTGATTCCACTGGGTATCACATGTGTTCTTGATTCAAACCCATTGCCATGTTGTTAGTATTTGCATTAGAGTGTTCGTTTAGAGTCTCTCCTCTGACATGTCCCCTCAACCGCTGTAGTCAGGCAGTTGCTTTTCTTTGGTGTTTCTACTCCCACAGTTTATCCTTTGCTTATGGATAGTGTTTTTCTCCTAGATCCCTGCAGATTGTTCAGGGACATTACACCGCCCCTAATGGAGAAGTCCATTACGTTTGATTATACCACAGTGTATTAGTTTCTGTGTACAATGTTCTCCTGGTTCTGCTCCTTTCGCTCTGCATCACTTCCTGGAGGTTGTTCAAGTCTCCATGGAATTCCCCCACTTTATTATTCCTTTTAGCACAATAGTATTCCATCACCAACATATACCACAATTTGTTCAGCCATTCCCCAATTGGAGGGCATCCCCTCGTTTTCCAATTTTTGGCCACCACAAAGAGTGCTATGAATATTCTTGTATAAGTCTTTTCCCCCATTATCTCTTTGGGGTACAAACCCAGCAGTGCTATGGCTGGATCAAAGGGTAGACATTCTTTTGTCGCCCTTTGGGCATAGTTCCAAATTGCCCTCCAGAATGGTTGGATCAGTTCACAACTCCACCAGCAATGAATTTATTACTAGTTTTCTTGACTATAGTAGTAACTTCTTAATTGTTCTCCCTGCCAAAAAATTTTCTCCCCTTCTATCTGTGCTATATGACAATGTGAAGCAATTTACTTGATGCACAATTCTCACATCAATTCCTTGTGATGTCTATTAAACAAAATTCAGTTTAGTACTTTTCCACTACCTACCAAATGAAATCCACACATCTTGAAGGCATTATGGGTAAGGGGAAGCATGCTGGTTTTGGTATCCAAAGACCTTGGTTCATAGTATGACTTGACTACATATTGCTTTTATGATCTTGCGGATCATGGAACTATTTTCTCATCTATAAAATGAGAGGTTAACCTAAATGACCTCTGAGTTCCTTCTAGTTCTAAATTTATAATCCTATGAGCCTTTCATTGTGATTTTTCACTGGTCATGCCTCTAATCTGGGATATACTCTCCTCTTACCTTTTTCCTTTTAAAATCCTTTGTTTCTTTCAAGATTCAGCTCAAATAACACCTTCCATATAAAGCTTTTCTTTTTAGATGCTAGTGTTCTCCCATTTACATTGTATGTATTTGATATATTCCTATATATGCCTATTTTACACCCCAATAGGCCATAAGCTCCTTTAGGGCAGGGGCTGTTTTATTTTTATCTTTGTATTCTTATTACCTGGCTTAGTGCCTGGATCATTTATGGCTTGTCATCAGTTTGTTTTTTTCTAGTTGTGTCTGACTTTCTGTGACCCCATTTGGGGTATTCTTGGCAAAGATACTGAAGTGGTTTGCAATGTCCTTCTCCAGCTCATTTTATAGATAAAAAAAATGGAGACAAACAGGGTTAATTGATTTGCCCAGGATCATACAGCTAGTAAGTGTCCACGACCAGGTTTGAACTCATGAAGATGATTCTACCTGCTGACTCTAGGGCATCACCTTACTGACCTTTGGCATATAATAGCAGGTGATTAATAATGGCTTGCTGTTTGATTAGTAAAAATGAGTCATTATTCCTCTTGCCCCCATAGTATTCTCTACTGAACTTTATTTAGCTATTTAGTATTATACTGATTTGTGGCAATGTCATATTTCTCCTGTTGAACTATAAGCTTACTGAGTAAGTATATGCAGGGACCAAATTTTATTCATTCTGGCCTTATCTCTTAGGTTGTAATAGATGCTTGGACACAATAAATGCTCAAACTCAATACTCAAAACAAAAATTTTTGTTGAAGTGAATGGAATTAGTAGGTTCCAGGTACCTTTCAACCTTTTAGCTTAAGTACTAAAGATTTTTCCTTCAGCTGACAAAAGGGGCTTAATCCCCCAAAGTCCCCCCCCCCCACACACACACTCCAGGCAAAAACTATCATTTGTATGGTGAATTCAAGGCTTTGGGGTTTCTTCCATAGCCTTCCTTAGGGCTGAGTCCCATAAGTTAGAAAATAGAAGCAGACCATACTTAAGATGATTCAGGGCAAGCCATGGACATTGGAAGCCAGAAACCTATTTCCCATCTGGTTTACTTATTTCGCTACCCAGGAGAAATGAGATATTTTCTAGTCCAGTTCAGCCTTCATTGGTTGTTCAGTTAATGTGGCAGTTATAAATCAAAACAAAGCCCTTATGAATAAAAAGATGCTCAATTCCAGCATAAAAAAATTGTTGGCCAAGGAAAGGAAAATTGAGAAAGGCTGATAAAATACTCTCTCCTTAATTAGAGTGTCTGCATCACATATCAAATCAACCATAATGCCCAGATTTATTGGCTTGGGAAGATGTAAATGAAATAAGGGCTAGAAAATGAATGGAAAATTCATTACCTGTATTAAAATTTATCTGAGATATGGGCCTGGGCAATGATGCTTTCAGTCAATTACAGAATTTCAGCAACTTGGGAGCTTTCTTACCCTTCTCTGAACTGTTTGGTTTGTTTTTTGTTGTTGGCTTTTTTTTTTTGCCATATGCCAGTGTTGCAAGGGTGTCCCTCCCCCTGAACCCTCAATTGTGTCTAAGTTTATAGACTCTCCTGTCTTGGAACAATGTTCTGATTTCCAGTATCTCGAAATATTTTCTGGAATGTTTATATTTCAATGCCTCAGTTTCTCCATCTATGAAATTGGGACATCAGTTCTTAACTCAAAAAAAGGAGGTCCTTCAGGCAAGGAAAAAAAAATAGACCATATTTCTACAACATTTTAATGTTTCCAAACATAAGCAAAATTATATCTGATTCTTTGAATAGATGAGCAAAATCATTAAAACTTTAGCCAAGTTGCTTAAAAAGAGAATGGAGAAAAATAAAATAAAAATTAGACAAGGTAAAATCACAACAAAAAAGAAGTAAAAAAGAATAACCAGAAAACTTAACATTAAAAGAAATAGAGAATTATCTATAAAAATATAAAATGACAAAATTAACAAAATATCAAAAAGAGATCATAGAAAGTTAAATTTCAGAAAAAATTAATTGAGCCGGCTATAAAGATATAAAAAAAGAAAAACCAACAAACAGACCCTGGTCCAAATGGATTTAAGAAGAATCCCAGTATACATATAAAGCATAATTAATATCTATACTACATCAATTATTTTCAAAAATTAAGAGAGAAAAAATTTTCCAAATGGATTTTATAAGGCCACCTATTTTTATAGTTCTAATGCATAAATCAGGGAGGGATAAAATAAAGAAAAATAACTAGAGACCAACATCACAAATGAATATTAAAACATTTCTGTAAAATTCTGGCAGGTACTATGTAACTCAAAAAAAGTCACCCATTATGATCAAGTTAGATTTATATCAGGTATGCATGAATGGTTCAACATTTGGAAAACATTGAACAAAATCACACTAAAAATAAAAACCAACCAACTCTAAATAATTATGTCACTAGATACAGATAGGGTCTTTGGCAAAATATTAATTCATGATTTTAAAACTTTACAAAGCATAGGCATTGAAATACTTTTTTAATATAATAAAATGTATATATCTAAAAACCCGAACTCAAATTATATTCAGTATAACTTTCCCAATAAACAAAAAAAAAACTAACTGATACCCTTTTTCTCACTCTTTTGATACAGTTCTCAAAGAGCTAATGATAATGATAATACAAGAGACAGAAAGGGAAGGCATAAAACATTGGACAAAATGTCCTCTTTTCATGAGTATGTGATGGTTTATGAAGATCCTAGATAGTCAAATTGAAAAATAAACTGAAATAATCAAAAGCTTCAGAAAAGTAGCAGGCTACAAAATAAGCCCACAAAAATCAATAACATTCTAATACTACCAATAGTCCAAAATAACTACAAAATGAATAAGATATCTAAAAATCAAACTATGGATGTTTCTTTGTGATCCAAAGCTATATCATTATAAAATATTCTTTAATGAAATATGGAACACTTAAATGTTTTTAAATAAATTACTCATAGTGGGATTACACAAACATGATACTACCTAAATTAAATTCCTAATTTAGTGCTATCATTAATCAAACTACCAATGGTATCTCTTATAAAATTAGTCAAAATAGTAACAAAAAAACATTCAAAGGATCAAAAGGTCTAGAATATTAGGGGAAATTATGGAAAGAAGTAGGGACTCCCCAACTTCAAATTGTAAACCAATATTCATGAAACTATTTGGTGCTCATCAAAATATAGGAAAAAATCAATCAATGGGATAGACTAGATAAGAAAGAATTAAAAAAAAAAGTGAGCTCAATAAGGTAGTATTAAATAAATTTGAGGACATGTAATACTCAGTAAAGAATTCCCTATTTGACCAGAATTGCTTGGAAAACTAAAAAAGCAGTTTGGAGGAAATTATTTTTAGATCAACAACTTATACTATATATACTACAATAATTTCAACATGGATATATAACCTAAAAACTAAAAACCATACCATAAAACAATTAGAAAAGCATATAAGATACTATTTTATGATAAGAGGAGCTATTCACAACTACAAATAGGAAAATTCTTAATCAAAAAAGAGAGATGATCACATAAAAAAGATAATTTTGATTACATTAAATTAAAAAAAGGTTTTGTAAGAACAAAATTAAAATAGTTGATTGGGTGGGGTGGAGTCTTTGTGTCAAATATGGCTGGTAAGAGCTTGATATCCACATTCAATTGGCCATTAATAAAGCCAGAAATCTAATTGATCATGAAACAATAGATCTAAAGCTTAGAGGGACCTTTGGAGGCCATCTAGTCCTTAATTTTATAGATGAAGAAAATGAAGTCCAGTAAAGACATATAATTTGTCCATGATCATTTGGGGAACAAGTATCAGAGATGGAATTTGAACCCAGCTCCTCTGAATCCAAAGCCAGATCTGTTATACCGATAAGGAATTACTCAGGAAAATCAAAGGAAAATCAAAGATTCATGAAGAATGTGTGTTCTTCTACTCCAGCCTGTGGCAAGCATTTCTCCCTGGGCCTTTGTTTCTTAATCTGTAAAACTGGCCTAATTTAACTCAAGATGATTCATGAGCTTATTCTTGCTCTTTTAAGTTCTAGACTGGAATTTGGGCATCTCTTTCCTCCTTCTCTAGGGCCTATTTGTTATCTCAACAGGATTAGTACCAGGGTCAATCAGTATCATCTAGAAAATCAAGTGTGTCTTCACAGGAACATGGTGCAAGATTTCTTAGGGATCAATAACTTTATTAAATCTTTCTGTTTTCTCTCTTTCTCTCACTCTCCCCCCTCCTTCCCTCTCTCTCTTTCCGTCTCTCCCCTCCTCTCTCTCTCCCTCTCTCTCTTCTCTCTCTCTCTCTCTCTCTCTCTCTCTCTCTCTCTCTCTCTCTCTCTCTCTCTCTCTCTCTCTCTCTCTCCCCCTCCCTCCTATTCTTTTATTCATTTGCCAGAATCATCGTTATAGAGATCTGGTCATGTCACTCTTTTCCTCAAAAGTGTCTAGAAGCTCCCTTTTATATTGAGTAAATTTCACTGTCCACTCAAAATCTTTCACCACTGATCCCAGTTTGGTTTTACAAACATCTTGTATTATTTTGTTGAGTGCATTTAGTATTCCAATAAAGTTCAGTATGTGTAAGCCTACTTTTCCACCTCCATGCCTTTGCTTACCCCATTGTTCCTATGTTTGAACTCCTCTAGTCCCCTTTGCCAGTTGAGTCCCAGTCATCCACTAAAGCTTGATTCAGCTGGGCTTGGAGCACTCTCTTGTAATTCAGGGGTATCAAACTCAAATAGAAACAGGATGTTAGGATCTCTTTAGACAGCATATTAACTTAGAAAACCATAGATTAATATCTGCATTTTATTGTATTTTATTTATTTGGTTAATGATTTCCCAATTCTATTTCAATCTGTCTGGCTCACTTGGGAATGTTGTGGATTGTAGTCTAAATGTTTGACTTCTCTGTTGTAATCTCAGCTACTAGAGAGATGGAGACAGGCATATTTCTTAAATCTGGGGGTTTGAGTGTCAATAAGCTGTGCCAATTTGGTGTCTAAACTGGATTTAGTATTAATATGCCAAGCACCCTGGAGGGCTTAAGACAGGTCAAGCTGACCAGAGCAAGTCAAAACTGCTGTGCTAATCAGTAATAGGGTCAAGTTGTGAATAGCACCTGCACTTCCACATCTAGAGAGATGGGGAAATTCAGTCTTAAATGCAAAAACAAAAACACCCAGAAAACCCTCCTCTTAAATGGAACTTCTGTCCATTATGAAATTTTCATCAATCTCTCCAGACTGACTTGTGACAATCAAAAGTTCCAAGAGACTAACTTCCAGCTAAGAAAATCAATTTATTAATTAATGTAACAAATAAGCAATAAATCATTCATCTGTGTTCCTCTTGGAAATCTAAGGCAAAGACATTCCACCGTGGGAACCATTAAATATAACTTTGGGAGTTCATTATTTGGCTCTCCCCTGGATATCCCAAGACATATCTAATTTGTGAATAACCAATGAGGAAGCAATTCATCAAAACTCTCAACCCCTCCCCATCGCTTGAGTGGTGGTTGACCATCACATGCTTCATCCCATGCCCCCAGTGTCTGGAAGGAAAAATAGAGTACTGCTTGGTTAGGTGTGACCTCATGCAATGTTACTTAATGGAAGATTCAAGGACTCAGCTCCTAGCCAAAACCAGGTCTTATTTACTGGGCAAGATGAACCTCATAATCTCTCTCTTCCATATGCCTGAAGTTGAAGATTCTCCATAGTAGGACGTTCCCCAAATTCCCTAGGAACAGAGTCTGAGCCTCAATTCAGAACTCAGAAAAAAATAAACAATTGAATATATTAAAAATAAATTCTCTTCGACCTAATATTCTTCTAACTCCTCTGAACGACTTGCCCTATATTGTCACATACCCTTGTCTGTTTCATGGCCTTCCATGAAAGAGAGGAGAGAGAGATGGACATTAGACATCACATCATATCCATAAAAGATTTACCAGAGGAAGGCATTCAGCAGGTTGAAAGAATTTAAATACTTATTTTGGTGACATCATGGCTCTATTTTAGGATATGATAACATATTGTTATTTGTATTTGCAACTTACTCTCCCCTAATAGACAATAAGTATTTATTAAGGGGAAGCCAGGTGGCTCAGTGGATAGAGCTCAGAGGCCCTGGAGTCGTATCTCACCTCAGATACTTCCTAGCTGTGTGACCCTGGGCAAATCACTTAGCCTCCACTGCCTAGCCCTTACCTCTCTCTTTTGCTTTGGAACCAATTCTTAGTGTTGATTCTAAGATGGGAAGAGAAGGTTTTTTTTTTTTTTTAAGAGTTTTAAGCATTTAGCTTACTTTTAAATGGGAGAGACCACAAATAAATAAATAGACATACATATAAATGCACACATCTATGTAGACATGATATATTCCGAATAGATGGAAGGTAATAGGTTAAGGACCCCCTTTCATCTGAATTTCTCATCGGCATCTCCCCAAGCACCTAGCACAGTACTCTGGACTCAGTAGGTGCTTCCTTGCTGAATTCGCTCGAGTTCTGTGGCTTGCCGTCCAGTCTCCGGACTACATGAGCGGTCACTCTCTTTGGCTCTCAGAGCAGATGGCCTCCAAGATGGCGCAGGTCCCCCCCAGCTCTAGCACTTTGGGCTTCTCTCCGTTTACAGGCCAGCATCAGGCTGCCTCTCCCCGCTTCCTTCCCGAATGATTGAATGGAGTGTCCGTGACTCTATCAGGCACCACATATTAAATCAAATGCCACATTAATTCTAGACCATCAGCAGTCTCCCCCGCAAGAACGTCAGAGGCCAGGAGACGGATGTCTCTCTTGATATTTTCCATTGCCAAAGGGGATGTGAGAAGAAAAGAGTCCCATCTGTCAAAGGAGACCAGCCCGATCCGAAAGCAGGCTGAATTACTTGAAGGAGATAAAAGTTTATCATTCTGTGGACACGAAGATACGAGATTAAGACTAAACCTCCTTCATTATTCTGTAAAAGCACGGATCAGCAAAGAATGTGTCCAGGAGTATCAGCCGAAAGAACTCGGGCAATCGATTCATATCCCCACTTAATGAAAGATGTGGCTTGGGTCTGCAGACGGACACACACACACACACACAGAGTCAGATCCTCAGACAACAGGCTTTCCTTTCCACTCTCCCACTAAAAAATCACTAGAACCTTGAAAATAGAAATATAGCCTGGGCATCCTTGTGTAGTATACAGGGTGTCATGGGGCATCCGTGAGAGTGGAGAGAGTAGAAGGATGCCTCAGTTTTCTCATATTTTAAATGGGTCTAATTGTGTCTCTATTTGAATTGTCTGGGAGGAAGGAACGTTGTCACTCCTACAATCTGATGCAAACATAAGTTCACAATGTAAGCCTTTTCTTCTTTTCTTCCTTTTAAAAAAAGTCTTTGTGATAAGGGAAGGTTGGGGGCAGGAAGAGGGATACAAGGGGGAAATTTACTCTATCTAAAAATAAGAGATCAATAGAATGTATTTTAAAATATATTTAAAATATATAAATAAAATAAAATATATGTTAAAAATAAAATGCAAGATCCCTTTTACAACATTTATACCTTTCTGGTTAATTCAGGCAAGGACATTTCTTGTCCCCAGGGAGATTGTACCTTCCATGGGTTAGCCTAGACTTGCTGTGCAGTTCCTGGAGGCTCAAAAGGAGGGTCTGCTCTCCCTGAATCAGGGTAAACAGGCCCCTGCAGACAATGAATACTACAAGGGGAGGATAGAAAGCCCCATTATGTTTCTCAATGTCTCTGGGCAAGGACTACCTTCAATCCACAGCATGTATGTTCTTTGGAGCAATCTTGAACTCTGATGTTCTTGAGTTGTTTGTTGGTCTAGTCTAAGGAGAGACAAAATCAAGGACAGTCTTTATTATGCTGCCCAGAATCCAAGACTATGGGGGCAGCTAGGAGGTTCAGTGAATGGAGAGCCAGGCCTAGAGACAGATGGTGCTGGCCTCAGATACTTCCTATCTGTGTGACCCTGGGCAAGTCACTGAATTCCACTTGCCTAGCCTTTACCACTCATATCTTAGAACCAATACAGTATTGATTTCAAGATGGAAGGTAAGGATTAAAACAAAAGAATCTGAGGACTATGCTGTAGCTCTGAAGCTTCTATGGCTACCAGACATCCTGAAAAAAAAATATGGTGGCTACTCTAGTTGGCAAGGACTTGGACAAGTTACTTTTTGGGGAGTTGAAACCTTAGTTTCCTCATTTGTAAAATGTATGACTTTCTAAGGATTCTTCTGTGGTCCTCTAAAAGCTGCAGAGAGAAGAGGGATGTTGGTTTCAGCAAAGGAGTCCATTTAAGAGACCAAGAGGAGAAAAAAGCAAACTTCTTTGGGTCTACATTTTGCTTAAGTCTGATGTTGATGCTCTGGATGAAGGCAGAGGAAGGTGCCCACGAGTAGGTGGAACTCATCCAATCAACCCTGTCAGAGAGCAAATGCTGCCAAAGCAAAATGCTCTTCTAATACTTGTTGGCAGCAAACAAGTCTCCCAATTAATAAATACTCCTTTGGAAGTGGTGGAGATGGCTGTGATGGCCCTGGGACCATATGCAGTCTGTCCCCATGATCGACACTGGTAGCATTTACTCCTGTTTGTCGGGGAGATATTTCAGCCTTGCAGGAAGATGGAGAAATGCAATTTCCTACCTGAGGTCTCCTGCCTGTAGAATAGGAGATACATCAAAAAGTCAATGGATGAGGCCAGTTCCAGGGCCATCTTGTCTTCTAAGCTCGTGGCTATGAAGCTAGGATGGGCCAAGATGCTGCTGATCCTCTAGAGGCATAACTAACAAGACTTGTATGCCAGAAGACAATGTGAAATCCTGGGGAAACCAATTCTTACCATGATCATAAATCGACTTTTTAAAACAAGTTCAGTGGGAAATTCAGACATCACACCAGAGATACTGTGACAAGCCCACACGTCTGCTCATGCAATGGCAGTGGGGGTAGGGAAGGAGATTTGGGTGAGAAAAGGCCAGACATGAGCTCCATTGGAGCTGGCTAATGGGGAGAAAGTAGGGCACTTGGTCTTTTCCTAGTTTGACCAATTATTCCCCCTAATAAGGTGCATCCAGTAACTTCTGCATTGACGAAGGAACGAAAGTGCTATCTGCTCCAAATTTTGGCTTTCTGAAGGCAAAGCCCAATTTCCCAGTCCTAGTGATAACTCCTGTTGTCACTATGTCACTATGCTAAAAGCTGTTTGGGGATTTCCCCAAGAATCATATTGGGGGGGGGGTTCTTCCTGACAAATTTCTGCATGAGACAAATAAGTCAGTATGGTAAGAATGGACTGAGGCAGGCTTTCAGATGTGTCTCAGCACTGCCACTAAATAGCTGTGTGACCTTGGACGAGTCATGTTGTCTCCCTCAAGAGATTGTGAGATTCTTGAGGGCAAGTGTTGTTTTTTGTTTCTTTTTGTATCCTCAGTTTTTAGCATAGTGCCCAGAAACTGGACTCTCCACCGACTCCACTTTCCATCTGCCTCCCTGCTTGGTTTCAACTTCTTAGAACAAGATGCTCCCCCAACCCATGCTTCCTGGTCTTCACCACCTCCACCCTCTCCCTCCCTTACTTTGTATGTTGTTCTCTTCCACTAGATTACAAGCTGCTTGAGGGCAGGGGCTGTCTTTCTTTTATTAATTTATTATTTAAAAATAAATTATTAATTTTTATTAATATTAATATTATTTTATTAATTAAGTATCCCCAGTGTTTAGCACAGTGCCAGGCACACAGTAGAAACTGAATATTTATTATATTGAATTGGAAAAGGAAGGGACATCTCACTCCATTTAAAGGATTTAGAGATGTAGACTCTAAATGATCATCCTAGTGCAAACAAAACAATATGGAAAAAGGTCTTGATCAACGACACATGTAAAACCCAGTGGCACTGCTCATTGGCTGTGGGAGGGAGGTGGGAGGAGGGGAGGAAAAGAACATGATTCTTGTAATCATGGAAAAATATGCTAAATTAGCTAATTAAATACAATTTTTCAATAGCCCCCATAAAACAACAGCAACAAAAAAATAAAACAAAACACTTATTTTACAAATCAAAAATAAAAAAATAAAGGGATCCAGAGAGCAGGATTGAGAGTTAGACCTGGAGACAGGAGGTCCTGGGTTCAAATCTGAGCTCAGACATTTCCTAGTTGTATGACCCTGGGCAAGTCACTTAACCCCCATTGCCTAGCCCTCCTTGCTCTTCTGCCTTGGAACCAATTCACAGTATGAATTCTGAGATGGAAGGTAAGGGGTTTAAAAAAAAAGTTAGCATCTATGCGAAGGTGAGGAGTTTTTGCCTGAAGGAACTTGATGAGATTTATATAGCAGGCTCAAGGCAGGGCTGCCTGGTTCTTCAAGCTCTCTTCCATCCTCTCTGTGGAAATTTGCTGTGTTTCCTGGGATGCTTGCTTTACCATCGCCAGGGGTCTCTGGGGGTAGTGAGTGGCTCGCCTCTCTTACCTGCTCATCACTCATCCCCCAGATAGAACGGCTCCAGGTTTTACCTCCTCTGCTTTTCTTGCTACTTAGATCCTACTCTGTAGGGGTAATAAGGGGTAGTCAAGTCAGCCAACAAAGATAAATGCTCCCTAAGTGCTAAAGGTAAAAGCACCGCCCTCAGGAAGTTCACATTCTTCTTTTTGAGTTTTTAAGACTATCTTTATTTTATTCCAATAACAAATTTCCACATAAGTTTTCCAAAGTCCCATGATTCATGTCGTCTCCCTCCTCTCTTCCCTCCCCAATCCCAGAGTTGACAAGCAATTCACTCTGGGTTATACATGTATTATCAGGCAAAACATATTGGGAGTTCACATTCTAATGGGGGAGACCAGCATACAAGCTATCCACAAGGTTAACAGAAAGTAATTTCCAAGAGAAGGTCCTCCATCAGGGCAAGGGCACCAGGTGAGGCATCTTTGCTGAATGGTACTTCAAGGGCTCCAGGAAAGCAGATGGGGAGGGAACAGAGGGAAGCATGGTGGGCATGGAGACAGCCAGAGAAAGGGAAGAGAGGAGGGAGGCAGAAAGTCCGGTGTTAGGAATGGAAAGAAGGCCAGGGAGAGAATAAGACAAGAAAGAGCCAATGTTGTGAAGGAAGGGACTAATACTAGGGAAAAACACAGCCACGTTAGGCTAGGCCACCCTCCAGAGATCTCAGAGACTCCTATTTGGTTCCTAAGGCCAAAGGACACCAAAAGGTGGTCATGGAATGTTAGAAATGGAAAGGGTATTAGAGATCATGGATGGCAAGGAGCACATTGGGTATAGGGTCAGGTGGGACCTCGATTCAGGTCCTGGCCCCAATATTTACTAGCTGGGATGAAGTGACTTACCTTCTTTCTAAGATCTGGTTTCCTCTGTAAAAGAGAGATGGTGATATTTTACTGCAGTGTGAGCGAGGACACAAACTCCAGAGGTGTTTATCAGCCAACTGGAAGGTGATGTGAAGATGCTTAAAATCCCCACTCTTTCCATGCTGCAACTTCTCTGCCAGACCTGGAGTTCAAATCCAGCCTCAGATGCTTCTTAGATGTCTGTTCATGGGCAAATCACTTAAGCCATTTGCCTGTTTCCTCAATCGTAAAATAGGGATAATAAAGGCACCTACCTTGAAGGACAACAGCATTATTTGGAGGCTCAAATGAGATAAAACTATAAAAAGTGCTTTAGCATAGTGCTTGCCAGCCAGGGTAGTCACTAAATAAATGCTTTTTCTCTTCCCCTCTAAATCGGGAGCACACCTGTCCCCCATCCACGATCTCCCAGCATTCCCCTATTTTGCCCTTTGCCATTACTGTATAAAGTCCCTGTTTTTCGGTTGTTCAGTTGTATCTGACTCTTGGTGAACCATCCAAGGTTTTCTTGACAGGTCCTGGAGTGGTTTTCCATTTATCATTTGCACTCTTTCAACAGCTTCCCAATAGGATGCTCCACCTCAGTCTATCTTTTCAAAAAGGCACCTGCCAAGAAGGAAAAGAAAAGGATGATGCCTAAGGATGAGAACAACTCTGACCAAAATAGGGATGTCCAAAGAGACCCTAAGCAGGAAATTGTAGATGGTGTTGAAGATGCCAAATGAATTGTTCAGTTTTGATTAGTCTATGAATGTACACCTTGAAACACTTTTATAATCAAGTTTTATAAAAATGTAGAATTTCAGAGGCCAAAATTATTTTCCTGAATTGAGATCCAACCATGGCACTAGGCCTACTCCAATGGATTCCCTTCTCACCCTAGGATGATATATAAAAATCCTGTTTGGGGGCATCTCAGTGGCTCAGTAGATAGAGAGCCAGGCTTGGAAAGAAGTCCTGGGTTCAAATATGACCTCAGAAACTTCCTACTTTGACCCTGGCCATGTCATTTGACCCCAATTGCCTAGTCCTTACTGTTCTTCTGCCTTGGAAGCAATACTTAATATCAGTTCTAAGACAGAAAATAAGGGTTTAAAAAATTCTTTAATAATGAACTGGAGGAATTCCATGTAAACTGCAACAACCTCCAGGAATTGATGCAGAGTGAAAGGAGCAGAACCAGGAGAACAATGTACACAGAGACTGATACACTGTGGTACAATTGAATGTAATGGACTTCTCCATTAGTGGCAATGCAGTGATCCTGAACAACTTGGAGGGACATATGAGAAAGAACACTATCCACATCCAGAGAAAGAACTGTGGGAGTAGAAACACAGAAGAAAAACAACTGCTTGATTACATGGGTTGATGGGGATATGATTGGAGATGTAGACTCTAAATGAATATCCTAGTGCAAATATTAATAATATGGAAATAGGTCTTGATCACACATGTAAAAACTAGTGGGATTGCTTGTTGGCTATGGGGGTTAGGGAAAGAATATGAATCCTGTAGCCATGGAAAAATATTCTAAATTAATTAATTAAATAAAAATTTCCAAATTAAAAAATAAATTCTTTGGTATTTAACACCATTCACAATCTAACCTCTTTTTACCTTTTCTTTTTCTTTCTTTTTAAGCCCTTACCTTCCATCTTGGAATCAATACTGTGTATTGGTTCCAAGGCAGAAGAGTGGTAAGGGTCAGGCAATGGGGGTCAAGTGATTTGCCCAGGGTCACACAGATAGAAAGTGTCTGAGTCGGATTTGAACCCAGGACCTCCCATGTCTAGGCCTAGCTCTCAATCCACTGAGCTACCCAGTTGCCCCTCTACCTTTTCATTCTTTTTTTTTTTAAACCCTTACCTTCCATCTTGGAGTCAATACTGTGTATTGGCTCCAAGGCAGAACAGTGGTAAGGGCTAGGCAATGGGGGTCAAGTGACTTGCCCAGGGTCACACAGCTGGGAAGTGTCTGAGGTCAGATTTGAACCTAGGACCTCCCATCTCTAGGCCTGGCTCTCAATCCACTGAGCTACCCCTACCTTTTCATTCTTAATACACATTAATCACTGCCTTCCCTGTACTCACCTATCCAGCCAGACATACTTTCTTTTATTTTTTAATTAATTAATTAAGATTTATTTGTTTATTTAATTTATTTATCTATTAAGCACTTACTACGTCAGGCACTGTGCTAAGCACCAAGGATACAAGGAAAGGAACTAAAACAAAAACAAGATCAAAATATCCAAATGTGACTAGAGCCTTACGGTATATCAACCATGGAGCAGAATCAGATAAAGAAGACGACTTGATTTTCTGTTGAAAACTTTCTGCCCAGTTGGAATTGGAGACAACTGACTTGTGCTTGTTTTTGCATTGTAGATATTGTATAATCTACACAAAGAGAAACATGTTAAAACATATTTGTATGTTGTGTATCTTTCAAAAAAGAAAACCTTAAAAAAGAAATTTACCTGTTTTACTAACTTCAACAGATCCCTGTCAGTCTTTCTTGTCTCTTCACCCCAGGGTAGGCTTACCTACCCTGGGATTCCACACATTGAGGGTACTGAAAGGACAGATGATACAAGTTTTCCTTCTTGCTGGTTTCTTCCAAAACCTTCATCTTAAGGATGCCCAGGTCAGCCATGTCTGAATCTTTCTCTCCTTCTCCATTCCTAATTAGCCTCCTTTTGCAAGTAATCTCCCCCCATTAGAATGCTAGCTCCTTGAGGGCAGGGTTTTCTTTATGCTTGAATTTGTATTCCTATTGCTTAATAAATGCTTGTTGATTTGACATCAAATGAAATAATTAGTAACTAATTATTCATAAATTCACTGTTTTCCTTTGAAAAATGAGCCACATTCAAATTGCTCTCACTAAATATTCCAAATATTTTAATTTTAATTACATATTTTATTTAAACATTTTTAAATTTATTTTATTTATTGACAATATAAAACCCTTTTGCTCACATTAAAATGTTAATATTTTGTTCTGAATTAAAATATTTTCTAATGTATTAGCATTTTAGTGAGAACAAAAAAGGTTTGTATCATGATAAAAATAATTTAAAGTTTTAAAACTATAATTTATACTATTATATTGAGAGCAATGTTTGAATATACTTCATTATTTAATGGAGGAAAAAAATCTCTGTGTGAGTCCTGGAAGACAGAACAGACTTATAAATGATAATTGTTTATTAGTAAATAGTTGTTTATTAACTTATTAGTAACAAATTGCAAATCTATTAATGTTTTAGTGAGATCAAAAGGTTTTTGTTACACTGTTAATAAAAGTTTTTGAAATGAGTTTATTTCATCTATCTCCTTTAACAAATTTCTTTTTTGTCTTTTTTATAAGGTAAGTAATATTAGAATGGGAATCCATATATTAACAGGATCATAAGTGTAAGATGCATATAATTTATGTTATAGATAACATATAAATAAATGTTACCTATAACACGTATACATTTTTTAAAACTGAGGGCATATGATCACAAAAGTTTGGAGAAAATGTCTCTACTACCTACTTCATTTTAGCAATATCCTATGAGAAAGGGGGGGGGGGCGGCAGCTAGTTGGTGATGGAGACAAGAATTCTGGGCCTGGACTCAAGAAGACCTGAGTTCAAAACTGGCTTTAGATATTTCCTAGCTATGGGACCCCAGGCATATTACTTACACCCCTTGCCTAGCCCTTCCCATTCTTCATAGTGTTGATTCTAAGGTGGACGGTAAGGGTTTAAAAAGAATAGAAAACATGTTTCATTATGCTCCTAATGAAACAAATAATATTGTTACTCCCTGTTCATTCATGCTCCCTACCAGAATATTCCCTTCAAAGAAATAAATTGACCATTTCTGCAAATGAGCATCCAGTCCCTTGTGTCAGTGGTGTCCAATTCTTCTCATCTCCATTTGGGGTTTTCTTGGCCAAGAAAGTGGAGTGGTTTGCCATTTCCTTCTTCAGCTCATTTAGAGAGGAGAAATTGAGGCAAACAGGGTTAAGTGACTCACCTAGGGACACACAGCTGGTATCCGAGGCTGTATTTGAACTCATGAAGATGAGTCTTCCTCATCCAGAGCCCAGAGCTCTAGCCACTGAGCAACCTCACAGCCCTATCTACCTTCTTCCTCCCTACTTACTGCTCACGATCTCCTTGCCGACAGGTAGGAGCCAAGCTTCCCCATCAGACTCCTTGATGTCATAATTGGTTGCCAGATTGATCAGTTCTGATGTCTTGTTGGTTTCCCTTTACATGAGAGTGTGAATTATTGCCCTGACATGATTTATTTGCCTCCTCATCCGTTCACATGAGTCTCCCCAAGTTTCTCTGGATCTTCTCATAGTCCTCATTTCTCATGGCACAATAACATTGAATCACATGGATATGCCATCGTTTATCCAGGCATTCCTCAAATGATAGGCACCCGTTTTCATTTTCTAGCTCTTTATGGGGACAAAAAATTGCTACTGTAAATATTTTGGGGTATCCATACAATATATGAAAGGGCTAGCTGGCCCGCTGGATAAAGCACTAGACCTGCAATCAGGAAGACCCGAGTTCAAATTTAATCCCAGAGACTACATTGCCTTAATAGGTGGGGGCTGGGGCAGACAGGGGGAGAAAAAAGCAGTGGGCTTATGAGCCACCAGAGAAAGGGAAGACAATGGCAATTTTAAACAAACAAAAAACCTCCCATAGGGACTGGTCTTCAACTGGGCAAGTTGATGAATTAGACTCTAATTGAATCGCTGAGAGGCAACTCTGGGAACTCAGAAACATGAACAAAGCTGGGGGTTCTCAGGAGCAGAATTTCCCCCAGTCCTGAGCATATGCTGATTGTCCCACTGACATTTCCCACTAGGCAAGGGAACATTTTTAATAGACTTGTCCCATTTGGGTTGTTGGGTTGTGTGTATTTCTTCTCCCCCAGCTACATTGCAAGTTCCTAGTAGCTAGAGGCTGTAATACACATTGCTTAAGTGTACATTTGGGGGCTTCGATTTAAATTTAAGAAAGAAGGGGAAGCAAGAGATGGCTGCGCCTGAAGGCAGGAGATGGGGATGGGAGGAAAATGTGGATGGGCTCTGCTTAATAAAAGTGACCAAAGCTTTCCCAGTTGTTGCTGGGCCCATTCCACCTTCAAGGAAACCTTTCTTGTGGCCCTAGTCCTTGAGTAATGGACAGTTGGGAGAATGGAGGGGTGGTCAGTGAGAGAGGAAAAGGTTCCCTTTAATAGAACAGGGTCTATCCAATGGAAAGAGCCAGATTCAGGATTCCTGGTGCTACTGCTGCTCATTAAAACATTCCCCAAAGTGATAAATGGGGAGCTGAAAATTGGAAGGTTTTCCAGGGTGGGAGAGCAGCAGACTCCCCAATTTTCAGGAGTTTTTTGGAGAAGCTCCTGCCCTAATTCCTCTGCTCCAAACAAAGGCAAATCTGGTTATAAATTTTGTGGGTGGAAAAAAGGTGGGGTAAGAGGAGGGAAGGAAAGAACGAACTGACCAATTCTCATGAAGTTCCCCAATCTGCCTCTTAGAGAATTATTCCTTAATGGAAAAAAGCCTTGCCTAGACAGCCTCTCTAAATACACTTGGTGAATTAAGAGGCTGGATGCTCTCTAAGGCCCCTTCCAGGTCGAAATCCTATTTTAGCAGCAAGTTGACCAGTACAGATTTATCACCCAATAAGAGGACGAGGGATGACTCTATTCCCTTAAGCAGCTTCTGTTTATTGTCTAGTTAAATCAACCCTGGCTGGAAAAAAATACAGTCTCCATCCCTGCAAGTCCCTTGGCTCGATGCATGGTACATGGTGTGGGGTGGAAGAGATTTTCTGCTTTGGTTTTTGATAGATGACGTATGTAAACTGTCATTAAACTGTCATTTCTTCAAAGCGTTTGTGCAGCTTTGCTTATAGGAATGATTAAGGGGCACAGGAATTCTAGGGCCTTTTCCCAAGGCCCAGAAACTTTATGGCAACTTACAGTCCATCCACTCTAGCCCCAGCATATCTTTTGGTTACACCACAGCAAATTTAGTGGGATGACAAAGTCAGTTACAATTTGTCTTTTCATGTTGGCATATGACTTCAGGCTTCTAGTCTGAGGCCAGGAAAGTAGCTTGTGTTTTGCTGTAGGTGGACAGAAAGAACAAAATTATTTTTAGGGGGGCCAGAGAAGGAATAACATAGAGAATAACTTAGACCTCCAATCCCCGACAAAAAATAGTCACTCTGTTGGCTAGCCTGGTGGGCTGTTTGTTTCCGTATTTATTATGTGGATTTGTCAATTGATCGGCATGAGTGTTAGGGGTACCAAGATAATAACAGTAATGGATATTTACAGAGTGCATTGAGGTTTGCAAAGTACTCTGTATACATGATCTATTTTTTAAAAATTGTATCTTCATTTTATTCCAATAACAAATTTCCACATAAGTTTTCCCAATGTTGCAAGATTCATGTTATCTCCCTTCCCTCTTCCCTCCCTCCTCCTGGAGTTCACAAGCTATTCCACTGGGTTTTATCTGCAATATCACTCCAGCATCATAAATCTCCCGTGAGGTGCGTCTTCAAGATATTTTACAGATGAAGAAAACTGAGGCCCAGATTTGAAGACATCCCAAGGTTGCTGAGATAGCAAATGTTATCCAACCTGGGTCTTTGAGCCTCCTGTCCCAGCACTTTGTCAGTACTATGAGTAATTTACAATAGATGATGTAATAGGAAGAGGCTGTGTAATGCAAACGTTAGAATGATAGACAGGAGCATGTGACAGAGAGTCACATGGGAGCCTAAGGGTTAAGATCTGGGTAAAGATTCTAAGGTCCCAACAGTCTTGGCACTTCTCTCCTGAAAGACCTTGGATGGGAGGTTTGACAACAGGCTTCTGGCTTTTGGAGATACCAGCTGAAGAGAGGAATCATTTGAGCTGGGGCAGCTAGAACAGAGGATTGAGGACACACTTCTCCACTGGACCTGTTTTGGACAGTTACCATCTGAAGATCCTGGCCCATTTGATTGGACTCCACTTGTGAGATTTGGTGTTGGGGAAACATTGTTTTAGCTTAGATAAGTTAGGTTAAGATGGTTTATTGAAACCAGGGTTTAAGATAAATTGTAATAATTCTCCTTACCCCTTTTCCTTCTTCCCTTTCCCAAAAAATAAAACTGATTTTTATATGTTTCCTTTTTGTTCATTTCCCTACCAAATCCCACTACAACAAGGAACAATGGAGAGAATACCAGGCTTGGAGTCAGAAGACCTCAGTTCAAACCCAGCCTCAGACACTAGCTGTGTGACCCTGGGCAAGTTACTTAATCCTCTTTGCCTCAGTTTCCTCATCTGTCAAATGAGCTGGAGAAGGAAATAGCAAACTATTCCAGTATCTTTGCCAAGAAAATCCCAAATGGAGTCACCAAGAGTTGGACGTGATTTAGCAACAAGAGAGATAGAATAAGTAGACAGATAACCAATAAATACTTGAGAGAGAGAGAGAGACAGAGAGAGAGAGAGACAGAGAGACAGAAAGACAGAGAGAGAGAAAGAGAGAGACAGAGACAGAGAGAGAAGAGAGAGAGACACAGAGAGACAGAGAGAGACAGAGAGAGAGGCAGAGAGAGAGAGAGAGAGAGAGGAGGAGAGAGAGAAGAGAGAGACAGACAGACAGAGACAGAGAGAGAGACAGAGACAGAGACAGAGAGAGAGAGAGGAAGAGAGAGAGAGGAGGAGAGAGAGAGAGAAGAGAGAGAGAGAGACAGAGAGACAGACAGAGACACAGAGAGAGGAAGAGAGAGAGAGAGAGAGAAGAGACAGAGAGACAGAGAGACAGAGAGAGACAGAGAGACAGAGACAGAGACAGAGAGAGAGAGAAATGGTATGAGAAGTCTGAGAAGAGGACTTTTTTTTAAACCCTTACCTTCCATCTTGGAATCAATACTGTGTATTGGTTTTAAGGCAGAAGAGTGGTAAGGGCTAGGCAATGGGGGTCAAGTGACTTGCCCAGGGTCAGAGGTGTCTGAGGCCAGGACCTCTTGTCTCTAGACCTGGTTAAGAGGGGCATTTCAAGGGAAGACTTTGTATGACCTTGGATAAGTCATAATCTCTCTGGGTCTTGGTTTTTTATTCTAAAAAAATAAGAAGTTGGAGTAGATCAGTTATTACTCCTGGCTCTAAATTCTACGATTTAAAGATACAGCATCTTAAATTCATATGGCATTTTACTTTTCAATATATTTTTACATTATAGAATCAATAATAATTTAGAATTGGGCCTTAAGAGCTACCTAGACCAGCCTCCTGAGGGATGAAACTGACTTTGCTCAAGGTCTCAGAGGCAGTGAGTCAGTCGGGATTTGAACACAGTACCTCTTTACTGTACTCCCAACTGACCCAATGGGTAAGGGAAGGTTTCAAAGGGTAAAAATGTTTGTATTTTATTCAGTAGATAATGGAGAGCCATTGAAAGCTGTTTAGCAGGGAGTGATTTTGTCAGACTTAATCATCTGAAGATTACTAGTAAGGCACTGCCCACCTAAGGTTAACACTCTTCTGTTTACAAACAGGAAAGTCCAGGATATAGCCAATGAAGCTTTGCTGTAGTTATTGCAATGCCCACCCAGAGACACAACACTTCATGCTTCTCATAACTTGCCTCTTTGCTGAGCTCTAGTCTGGTATCGCCACAATACCTGCTGGTCAAAACCCACTCAAGGGTTGCCCTGGCACCTCAAATTCACTAGGTTCCAACCCAAACTCATCCTCTTCCTTTTTAAGCCGCCCCCTTCTCTGTTTCTGTTGAGAGCACCACCATCTCCTGGATACCCAAGCTCAAGACCTCCATTTTCTTTAATTCCTCCCTTTCTTTCATCCCTTAAATCAAAGCAATTGTATTTTTTATTTAATTTTTAATTTTGCCATGGTTACATGATTCATATTTTCTCCCTCCCGTCATCCCTTTCCCCTCCTGGAGTTGACAAGCAATTCCAGTGGTATATATGTTATACCAGTGTGTGTGTGTGTGTGTGTGTGTGTGTGTGTGTGTGTGTGTATGTGTATATATATATATATATATATATATATATATATATATATATATATATATATATATATATATATAATTTATTTAACTGAACTCCTGGCTATTAGCAGATCTGATCCTGTTGCTATAGGTGAAGTAAGAGACTTCTAATCTTGTATATATATATATATATATATATATATATATATATAATCACTTGGACTCATTTCCATATTATTCATTTTTGTAATAAACTTTTAAAGCCCAAATCCCAAACCGCATATCCATATAAACAAGTGATAAATCACGTGTTTCCTTCTGGATTTCTCCCCCCACAGTTCTTTTAGAGAATACATTTTGTAACCATTTCTTCTTCTCTACCCAAATCATCATCCTCTTAATTAGGTTCAGCTCCCTGCAATGGTCTCTTAACAAGCTTCTCTGCCTCCACGAGTCTCCTCCTTCTCCAGTCTATTCTTCACACATTGTCAAAATAATTTGACTTTACGGATGTGACATGACCATGTCACTCACTCGAAATCTCTTCTGTGGCTGCCTACTGCTAGTACTGCAAATGACTAACTCCTTTGCCTGGTAGGGAAGACCTTCCACAATCTGGATCCAATCCACATTTCCAGTCCTTTTCCATATTATTCCTTGTTGTACATCTTATGATCCAGCCTAACTACTACACTCCCAGCTATTAGCAGATCTGATCCTGTTGCTGTAGGTGTAATAAGAGACTTCTAATCTTGTATAAGTAACACCAAGATTCTTCTTGCTTTGTGTTGCTAGTGGCTAAGCAGAGAGAGCCTTCCGCTTCTCAGAAAGGGAGATTAAAACTTATGGTTTCTTATTAATAATATGGAATAGGTTTTGAACAATGATACATGTAAAACCCAGTGGAATTGCTCATCGGCTCCAGGAGGGGGGAGGGAGGAGGGGAGGGAAAGAACCATGGGAAAATATTTTAAATTAATTAAATAAGTAAAAATGAAAAAATGAAAAAAAAAATTTTTAACTTATGATTTCTAACCTAATCTATTTTTCTTCTTATAATAAGTAATATCCTTATATTCTTATATAAGGGGAGGGAAAAAACATGATTTATGTAACCATGGGAAAATCTAAATTAGTTAATTAAATAAAAACTAAAAAAATGAAAAAAAATTTAAAAAACTTATGATTTCTAACCTAATCTATTCTCTTCTTATAATAAGTAATATCTTTATATTCTTATGTAAGGGGGGGAGAACATAATTAATGTAATCATGGAAAAATATTCTAAATTAATTAAATAAAAAAATTAAAAACATCTTAAAAATGATGATTTCTAACCTAATCCATTTTACTTCTTATAAGTAATATTCTTATATCCTTATGTAAGGGGAGGGAAAGAACACAATTAATGTAACTATGGAAAAATATTCTAAGTTAATTAATTAAATAAAAAATAAAAAAACTGATGATTTCTAACCTAATCTATTCTTCTTATAATAAATAATATCCTTTCCTTCAAAATTATTCTATAACTACATGATTAATTAAGTGCTGCTGCTAGAAGTAATTTAATTTTAGAAAAATTTCTAGATTGGCTTAGCTTGGCTAATAGCTAGGACTAAATCTTACTAAAAAAAAAAAGAAATGAATTACTTAGGCCATCAATAGTAGGTATTTCTTAAAGGCTCTCTCCCAGTGGCACAGTGGAAGAAGGAGCTTTCAGTTCAGACTGGCTTCTGTTTCAGTCCTTGTTCCTTATTCATCCCATGACTTCAGGCAAAGTTGCTTCAAGCTTTCCTCTTCTCCTCAAGGAGTCTGCAGATAGACTTCAGGGGCATCTGTGAACTTGGATGGGGAAAAAAAAAACTTTAATTTGCTAACCCCTCACTGAAATCTAGCATTTCCAGTAAGTATGAGGGTTTTTAAAAACCCTTACCTTTTTCATCTTAGAATCAATAGTGTGTGTTGGTTCTAAGGCAGAAGAGCTATAAAGGCTAGGCAATGAGGGTTAAATGACTTGCCCTGGGTCACACAGCTAGGAAGTGTCTGAAGCTAGATTTGAACCTAGGACCTCCCATCTCTAAGCCTGGCTCTCAATCCACTGAGCCACCTAACTGCCCCTAATTATGAGTTTTGTTTTTTTTTTAAACCCTTACCTTCCGTCTTGGAGTCAATACTGTGTATTGGCTCCAAGGCAGAACAGTGGTAAGGGCTAGGCAATGGGGGTCAAGTGACTTGCCCAGGGTCACATAGCTGTGTGTCTGATAATTATGAGTTTTTAAAGGCTCAAAACATTATTCCAAGAAGAGCTTGATGGGCCTCACCAAACTCCAAAGGGTCTCATGACACAAAAAAGGTTAAGAATTCTCATCTTACTCTGATGTCCATCTTTTTTTTTTTAATTTGAAAATTTTTGTTTAATTAATTGATTTAGAATATTTTTCCATGGTTCCATGATTCATGTTCTTTCCCTCCCCTCCTCCTCCTCCCTTCCTGGAGCCAGCAAGCAGTTCCACTTTGTTTTATGATGTCCATCTTCTAATTCTAATTCTAACATCAGCCTGCCATATGTTTTCTGGTTCTGAAGCATTTACTTTAAGGAAATTGCATTTAATATTAATTATATATAATATTATATTTAATATAATATAACAATAGGTGTTTTATTATATTTAATATAATTTAATATATTTATATTTAAGAAGCATTTAATATAATATATAAATTATATAAATATATTATATAAAACAGATATTATATATGATAATATATAATGATAATATTTAATATTAAATTGTTGTTTAAACAAACAATCCAACCAGCTTGACCCTCCCTGTCACATACCCACAGTTCTCCACAAACATTGCTTCTTATTTAACAGAAAGAGGAGAACCCCCCAATTTTCTACCTGATGCTACAGTGAATGCAGCTCTCTCAAAGCTCAGCTGACACTGAGGAGGATTCATCCAGGAGGAGAATAGAGTTCTGTATTCTGCACTGAAAAAGTTTCTGTATAAAAGCCTAAAGCACACAGCTTTGGTCACCAAGAAGCCAGTTTAGGGCTCCATACCCTCAAATATACCCAAGAAGGGACAGAGTTTGGGAATCTCATAGACCTTGTTTTGTCGGGCTAATACATGAATCATTTAGCTTATCCAGAATTAGGTTCCTCTTTGGTTAAGAGGAGGGGTTGGGTTTGTGAAAGAGAGAAATATTGAAGAAAATACAAGGACTGGATTTGCAGTGTTATATCATCCAAGAAGGAGATAGAACTCTGGCTGCCAATGGGGGATGGGAATGGAATTTTCAGTTAAGAAAATCAGGGGGAGCAGTTGGAGATTGAGCTCTTTCCTTTTGAACTGAGAAGAGAAAGGAGCAATTTCCACTGAGCATATTTAGCTACCAATCCCTCATTCAGCAGGAAAGATTCAGCCTAATTATCTGTCTCATAGTGATTGGATAGAGACTTTTTTCCCTTTAGGGAAGGTAATAGCCTATCCTTCAGAAGACTCCTTCAAAGCTAGATCTCTGTGCCAAGAAATACAATCATCTTGAACCTACAAAGATACTAAAATCATCTGGGACTTAGTCCCTAGACTTGAGCTTCACCCCCCTGAAGAAACTATAGGAGGAAGAGAGTTCAGGGATTTCCTGCCCCCTCTTTCCTAACCTATTATACCTATTACTCCTTCATCTAATAAATAGATATTTTAATTAATTGAGAAATCAGGTATCTTCACTGTACTAAAGGAGATCATAAATACTATCAACTAAAGAAGAAAATAGGAGAAGAGATTGAAAGCAATTATCTCTTACCCTTCAGTTCTAGTCAGATCCAATTCCATTTCTCTAGACAGTTATGCCTGGGAGGAAAGTGGTGTTCCTTTTTTGTCTGTTTCCTTCCTCTTAGCTATCTGTAAGACTTTAGTTCCTGATCCCCAGCTAATACAGGTTCCATCAGAGATGTCCTTCTCAAATATAGAAGCATGTGTCACTAAACTATACAAAAGAATCCCTGTGGAAATGACCTATTTATGTTTATTGGATTTTAATTAATTTTGTTGAGTATTTTCCATCTACATTTTTTCAAACCCCTAACCTCCTATCTTAGAATCAGTCTTGTGTATTGGTTCCAAGGTAGAAGAGTGGTAAGGGCTGGGCAATGAGGGTGACAATATAGTTAGGAAGTGTCTGGGGTCATATTTGAATCCAGGACCTCCTGTGTCTAGGCCTGGCTCTCCATCCACTAAGCTAAGTAGCTGCTCCTCTCTAATTACATTTTTTAAACCCTTACCTTCCACCATAGAATCAATATTGTCTATTGATTCTAAGGCAGAAAAGTGCTAAGGGCTAGGCAATAAGGTTTAAGTGACTTGCCTAGCGTCATACAGCTAGGAAGTATCTGAGGCCAGATTTGAATCCAGGACTCCCTGTCTCTGGGCCTGGCTCTCAATCTACTGAGCCACCCAGCTGCCCCCTCCAATTGCATTTCAATGTGACTTTGGGCTATGTGTTTGACATCTCTGGACTAGATGACCTACAAAGTTTCTTTCAGTTCTAAATCAAAGGTCCAATGTTATTCTTGCCTTATTTAGGGTTTCCTGCAATGTGGCTTAGTCTGTAATATAATCAATAGTCAATAACTTTGGCTTCCCTCTCAGCAGAGATTATTCAAATCTTACACAAATGAAAATAGTTACTACCTAACTGGAGGGGCCTCCTTCCTACCAGCAAGAAACACATTCTAGAAATATATTGGCTTAGAGTGTAGGCTTTTGAGATGCTCCCAGCTCTTCTAGACCAGGAACAATTAGGAAAGAAGCAGTGGCTTCTAAAGGAATGGTGCTCCCAGATGTGGCAGGCTTAGGCAGGTCAAAGTCTTGGAAATAAGACCACAGAGAGTGAGAAACTTTTTCCCACTCCTGGGCAGCTCTATATTCCAGCAGAAAGAGACTTCAGGGATCAATAAATAGTGTTTTTGTATTTATAATTTATAAAATGTTCCCCAACATTTACATAGAACATTTACAGACATCCTGGAAGGTATGTCATTCCCATTGTGCGGGTGAAGAAAGAGAAATGCAGAGAAATGAAATGAGCCACTCATGGTCACCGCCTTGTACTTGATCTTCTGGCTCCAAACCAAATACCTTTTCCAAGTCACTAGGTGGAAAGTTCTTGAGAGGACTGGGTCTAAGTTCTAGACCTCCTGGAACAAATGCCCCTCTCACGGTCTCTCCATCAAGGTCTGTGCTAAAACTTCCCATTTCTGTACCCTGCTCATCTTTGCCTTATATAGGATGAGGTGAGACAGAAGAAAGCTAATACATTCTTTCAACAATCATTATTTGCTTGTGGTTGATACTTGCAAAGAACTGTGCTGTATTTTTTTTTTTTACAATTTTTACAATTACAAATCATTTGTGTTGATGTTTGGTCATCAGCTCCTAAAGAAACAGATCTGATCCTGCCATCTGATGGTCAAAAACTCTTCCGGGCTCTCTAGTTGCTTACAAGATAAAATGCCAACTCTATAGGATGACATTTAAGGTATGTTTGCCCCCCTTTCCAGAAAGCATTTCACAACACTCTTCTTCAAAAACTACATTCCAGCCCAAATCAAAATATTGGTTGATGAAAGAGGATTTCCTCAACAGAAATAAACAAATATGGCAGAAGGGAAGGTTTAGAGGAGAAGAAAATTAATTCTATTGTGGAAAAAGCGAGGTTGCGATGGATGTAGCTGGGACATTCTGTTTAAGATGTCTAACAGGTAGTCATGGATGTAGGACTGGAGATCAGAAAAGAAACTCAAGATGGTTATTGAACCCAAAGGAGCTGATGAGGTCACAGAGAAAAAGTGAGGAGAGAGACTTGCAATTTCCACCATTTGTTTTCCATTATCAATCACATTTAAATAGGTCACAATTGTGTTGTTTTAATTTGGTGGCACATCTTTTTCTCAATATTGTTTCTTCTAATGTTATGCTAGTTGTGATCTTTGTTCTAACAATTTGGTGGTCTCACTGTAGACAAATGGTTGATTCAAGAATGATTCACATATATATCTTAAAACATAATCAATTTCATTTTTTGTGATGTCATTCAATCTTTATCATGTTCACTGTTAACTGGATCAAATACAATAACACCTAAGGCCCTTTGCAACCTTAAAGTGCTAGGTAAATACTATTTATTAACTTTATTGTTACTGGTTCTTTTTTCCAGTTTAGTATTTATGAAGTAAAGGCCTGAGGCTTTTGTGAGTTTCTATGTCTTTAGTCTCTCTTTATTTTTGACCGGTATTCTCCAATATATTTCTCACCATTGTTACCCATTTCCCAAGTGTCACAGTATATATGAATTTAATTTGGAGGGTTCTATTGTGTTTTTCATTGAATTTCTCTCTCTGTCCTCTGCCACCAATGTTAGCATGTCAGCTGCCATTATTTTCATGGCATATTTTTTTGCAACTACTTCTGCACTAAGAGAGAGGTGTTGCAATGGATATAGCACTGGACTTGGAATGAGGAGGACTCATCTTCATCAGCTGAATCCAGTTTCAGATCCTGGGCAAATCACTTACACCTATTTGCCTCAGTTCCTTATTATCTATAAGTGAACCAAAGAAGAAAATGGCAAACCAGTCCAGCATCTTTGCCAAGAAATGCCCAATAGGGTCATGGAAATTTGGATACGACTGAACAACAAGAAAATGTGAAGAGAAAACAAACAAACTAAATATTCCATGAAATGATGTTTCCAGTTGCCTTTGGGTATATGATAAAAACTGCCTCTTGTTTCCTTTCTTTGTATCTTTAAAGGAAAAGCAGTGAGCCAACCTTTCATTTAGCTGCAACTCTGCTGCAGCAGCAGGGATGGTTAGAATGTCAAGATTGATTCAACTCAAATCTTGCCTTCTACAAAATACCTTATCTGCACTTCCCCTAATACCTCACTCCAAGTGCCTTCCCTCTGAGAGGATCTTCCACTTATATCATATACATCTTATTATATAGTTGTTTGCAGGTTGTTTCCACACCACGGTGTAAGCTCCAGAAGGGTAGGGATCATGTGCTTGTGGATCTTCTAGTTTCTTTACTTATTGATCATTTGATCAAATGGATCATTGGATCAAATCTCACGTTTAGAATACTAATAGTCAAATGCAAGTTTACAGGTGGTATAAAAACTTAGCATTCTGTCCCATTTTCTGATACTTAATTTTTGTTACTATAGATGTCGAAGGTGATCACATAGGTCTGATGGCCGTTTTGCATTTTAATTTGTTTTTCGAGTTGACATGAAACTTTGTCACCAAGGGACCAGTCTACTGGGATTAGTTCTTCTACATTTAGCTAGGCTGGCACTAGGGAAGTTGATTTTATATGTAGCCAAGAGCATATTCAAAGCTTTCCTAGCATGGCAGAACCCATGGGTTCTGTTGGCCCAGCCTTAGAAAATGTAAGGTCATCTCTACACCATGATGAGGTACAAAGTAGGATGCTATGGGGACAGAGAATGACAGAAGTTGTAGATAAAATCTTTCTTTAAAAATAAGGGGGAAAAAAGACAAGAACGATGCTATTAACGTTACAAATGGCTCAGATTCCCAGTACAAATTAAATGTCTTAGTCCATGAGGATTGAACACCTTGCAGGCAGCCAATGTGTCTTGACTTGTCAGATCACAAAATTAAAATGTTATTGATGAAAAGAACTTTCAGCACAGTGTGAGAAAGGGACTATCCATTAGAGAGCAAGCTAGTGAATTCCCTCAGGACCTACTCTGACTCATCCTTTGGGTCTTCAGCTCCCTTCAGGGAGGGTAGGGAGAAGATCTCCTCCCATCATAGAGCAGTTTGTCAACCCACTAAATAAAGGAGACCAGGGAAACTCAGTTACCCTCTTGGAGTAATGGTCCCAAACCCCATTTCCCAGTGGCAAGGGATCTGAATTATCAACTAACCACCAATTCTCTAGGAGTTTTTTCTTCCCCTACTACCATTATATTGGTCTCTAAGTTCTGGATCCCATCTCCCTTCCAGAAATACCTGGTCCTACTAGACCCAAGTAAGAACCCCATGAAAAACCACCAGAATAGGCCTCTTACTAAGGTTCCCAATTCTACCTGGGTGGAGGAGGCAAGATGGCAGCTTAGTAGCAGCAGAAGCTGAAACTGCTTTGAGAACTTCCACACCAATTTTTATAAAACTCCTCAAAATGTCAGGAGTCAATAACCAATAGCAAGACAGAGTGAGGGGGCTCTCCTGCTGAACACAACTTGAATGATAGGCAGAAAGAATCAATTTTCATGGGATAAGGGGAAACTGGAAGTAAAACTGAACAGAGGAGTGCTGGCCAATCATTCCTCACCAGATTCTGGGCCTTGGAATAGGCCAACTTTGGGATCCTGGGACCCTGGCTACACCAATAGATCATCCTATACTCCACACCAATTCCCCTGAAGTCCCAGGCCTTGGCACCAGCCCACAGAGACCAGAAGTCTGTAGAGCTTAGACCTCTCAAGCCTGCACTATGGTGAAGCCCATAGCCCCAGGGCAAAATAGCTGGGAATGGTCCTACAATAGTCCTATAAGTCATCAACAGAGGAGACAGAATTATTAGCTTTCAGAACTCCCAATCCATAGGTAAAAATAGGCTAGGAAAATGAGCAAACAACAAAAGAAGCACCCAATCGTAGAAAATTTCTATGGAGACAACGAGTAAGGCACAGAGTCAATATGGATGGTGAAATTGAAGCAACCACATGCAAAACTTCAAATAAAAATGGGAATTGATCTCAGGTGCCAGAAAATTTTCAAAAGGAATTAAAAAAAAGTAAGACAGGTGGAAGAAAAATGGAGAAAAGAAATGAAAGTAATTCAAAAAGAAAATAATAGCTTAAAAAGCAAAATTGGTCAACTGGAAAAAGAGGCAAAAAATCCAATGAAGAAAAGAGTTCCATGAAAAGTAGAATGGACAAAATGGAAATGGAGGATCAAAATATCATGGAAGAAATTCATTCTCTAAAAATTAGAATTGGGCAAAATGAAGGTGATGATTTTATGAGACATCAAGAAACAATAAAACAAAGTCAAAAGAATGAAAAAATGGAAGAAAATATGAAATATCTCATTAAAGAAACAACTGACCTGGTAAACAGATCCAGGAGAGACAATTTAAGAATTATAAAACTACCTGAAAGCCATGATAAAAAATACCTAGATAATCATATTACAAAAAATTATCAAAGAATATTGCCCTGATATTCTTTAACAAGAGAGTAAAATAGAAATTGAAAGATTCCACAGATCATCCCCTACAATAAATCTTCAAATGACAACTCCTAGGAATGCTATAGCCAAGTTCAAGAGTTCCCAGGCCAAGGATAAAATATTGCAAGTGGTCAGAAAGAAACTATTCAAATATCATGGAACCTCACTTAGGATTACACAGATCTGGAAGCTTCCACACTGAAGGATTAGAAGGCTTGGAATATAACATTATAGAAGGCAAGGGAACTGGGTTTATAACCAAGCCATCAAAACTGACTGTAATCTTTCAGTTTAAAATATGGCTATTTAATAAAATAGAAGATTTCCAAGCATTCCTGAAGATAAGACCAGACTTAAACAGAAATTTTGATGTCCAAATTCTAAATTCAAGAGAATCATAAAAAGGTAAATAAGAAAGAGATAAGATTTAAGGGCCTCAATAAAGTCAAATTATTTATTTTTCTGGATAGATGATATCTGCTACTCTTAAAATATTTTTTATCATTATCATAGTAGTTAGAAGAAACACACAGACAGAAGCTATGGCAGTAAGCTATTTAGGATGATATGCAAAACCCCCCCCAAAACAAAAAAAAACTAGGGGTGAAAACCAGAATTGCTTTAAGAGAAATGGGAAGAGAGAAGTAAAATGTGGTAAATTATATCACATAAAGAGGCATGGGGGATGGTGAAAACTGTTAGAGTGGAGGGGAGGATGAGGATAGTGATGGGTAATATTTAAACCTTATTCTCATTGGAATTGGCTCAGAGAGGAAAAAAAAACAGTCAGATTCATTGGGAGTATAGAATTCTATCTTCCCCTGAAGAGAAATAGAAGGGGAATAAGAAAGGAGGTGATGGGGAGGGGAGTAATATAAGGGAGGAAGAAGTTAGGGGGGCTGGTGATTAAAAGACCAATTCTACCAGGGTTTTAGTAGACCTGTTTGCATCATTCTTATTGACTGCCCTTGAATTTATATCTCCTTCAGCAAAGCTGGATTGATTTATTGCCTCCCTGTGAGCCCCATGTTTCATTGTACTGGGCTTTAGATATTCTGAACCTCCCTGAATCTGTTTTATGACATACTCTCACTTTCTCACGCAAGGAAAAAATGCACCTTTTTGCATTTGGCAACCCCTACTCCATACCCACCTTTAGGGTATAGGAATTTTAGTTCCTTGACAGCCAGGGAAAATCTTGTCCACCATCATGTCCATAAGAACAGGAGACAAAACGGAAATACCCAAACTGAAATGAAATTTATTAGTGCTCTAAGGAAGACTATTGCCTTGTTGCAACTTTATCTTCTTAGGGTAGAATTTGGGTTTGAAAAGATTTTTCAGCTTGCTTATAGAACATTGCCCATCAGGGGCCTTCTCTGGCAGAAAAGAAATGGAGGTTAGCAAGCAGTAGAGTCACTGAGTTGTTAAAGGTTTGTTCTCTGAGAAATGGATTTCTCTATGGCTAGTCTCTTTGGAATTCCTCCAATTGGCAGGCAATCTCTCAGATGGTGGAGGACTCGTTTAAAATAGAATCATCGTTCATTCTGTTGGTGGTAATGTACAAACTCCACATTACCTGGAGAGAAAGTGTTCACCCAAAACTTGAAGTACTCAGATTCATCCACTTCTTCCACATTTATAGAACACATAGGGATCCCAAAGCACTCTGAAACATTCTTATATAAGCCCAGGAACTTTGGCAATGTTCCACTAAGATAAATGGAAGTTGGGACAGGCAGGTTGCTCAATGGTTGGAGAGCCAGAGAGGAGATCCTGGGTTCAAATCTGACCTCAGGTATTTCCTAACTGAGTGACTCCAGGCAAGACACCCAACTCCCATTGTCTGGCCCTTACTGCTCTTCTGCCTTGGGACCAATACACAGTATTAATTCTAAGACAGAAGCTAAGGGTTTTTAAAAAAAGAGATAAATGGAACTTGTAGATAATTTTTCATTAATAAGTAATATATTATTAGAACTTAGAGAGGAAACAGGTTGGCTTTTGCATTGATCAAAGTTCTGAAAGTCTTTCAAAGTTGTTTGTCTTAACAGTATTGTTAAATGATACTTCATATGTTTTCTTCTCATTTCCTGGGCCCTGCTGACTTTTAGAGATAGTTTGGGCTTGGAGGCTAGACCTTTGGTTTTCTTTTGGGGTCTTTCCTCTCAATAATAGGAAGGACAATTAAAGGATAAAATAGGTATGTGATTGGAGAAATAGGAGTTGTGAAAAGCTCAGTTCTAGATTCGCTCACTCCTATACTACCAATCAATGCCAATAATAGGGTACAAGCTCCAGAACCACCAAGGCTTTTATTGGCCTATGGAAAGGTCTTTGTTATGCTGCTGATAAGATACAAAGTCACGTGCAAGAGGACTTTATTCTGGTTTTGATATTCATCTATGAAAAGTACAAAAAGGTCTGTGGCTCCCAGTGAGTATTTTGTTCTGGAGCTGATTGTATTTTCTTAATAAAGTATAATTCTCTTGTCTTATTCTGGGTACTTGTTGCCCCAGGGATGTCATAGTGATGTTGATTGCTTGAGTCCAGGCCAATTTATACATCTGAGCTTTACAGTTCTTGGGGTTGGTCTTTCTCTACTCACCTCCCAAAAAAGACCCTCAACCTATAACCACCAAGGCACAAGTGCTGAGAAGTCTCCCTCCCTCCTTTGCCTTTTTTCAGAAATCATTGCTATGAAGCAAAAGGCCTCTGATCTGTGGTTGAAGCAGATGACTCTGAACCCATGTAGCCTCTTTTTTTCATTTTCCTTACATAATGATCTCTGACAAAGGGCTAGTTGACCACAAGCCCCTCCCCCCTCAGATTTATAATTCTTCCCAGTTTGAGAAGAGAAGAAACTAATTCAAAATCAGCTCTATGAAGGAGAGAAGGGAAAGGGCCCAAAGTTTTTTTCATGAGTCTATGATGAGAATTTGGTGGTGGTTGTAATTCTGGGGAAGGACAAGAAGAGAAAAGAGAATTGGCCATCATTCCATAGCATCGGTGTGAGACTCAAGCAGTCACGAATGCTTTTCCTGTCTGCAATTTGCTTCTGAGACTAAAAAAAATGACCTCTCCCTGAATGGACAAGCTGAGAGGTGCATCTGCTTGTATCTTTGAGCTCAGGGCTCCCTCTCTCAAGAGCAGGAGCAAAGGGACAGACAAGCCCTGCTCTACCGCCCAGCAGTACTTCCTTTGCTATTTTCCTAAATTCTCAAACCAGGGGTCTTAAATCTTTCAAAGTTGTCTATCTTTACATTATTGTTATTATTGTTTCCATTGTTCTGGTCCTGTTCACTTCATTTTTTCATCAGTTCATCTAGGTCTTCTCAGGTTTCTCTGAAGCCGGGCCCTTCATCATTTCTTACAGCACAACAGTATTCCATCACATTCATATATAATATGGCTAATGATCCCCCAGTTGATAGGCTTCCAGTTTCCAGTTTTATCTTCCCATGAAAAGAACTGCTGTAAATACTTTTATACATAAGGGTACAAAAGTACATTAAGGTAAGGCCTAGCAGTAATATTTCGTGGTCAAGAGGCATTCACAATTTACTAGCTTTGGGGGCATAGTTTCTAATTGCCTCCCAGAACAGCTTTTGGATGACTTTGCAGCTCTATCCACAATGCATTCATTTTCTCACAGTCCTATTTGTCTTTTTGTTAACTTTGCTCTTCTTTTGAGTGTTTGATGGTACCTCAGAATTGTTTCCATTTGCATTTCTCTAGTTAGTAGTTATTTAGAGTATTTTTTTCTTATGGTTATCGATAGCTTTGATTTCTTCCTCTGAAAACTACCCACTGATATCCAGTGCTCCCAAATCTTACAGATCTAGCAATGAGCTGTTGGGGTAATGACATATATACAACATGCTACCTACTACAGCAAAGGTAGCAAACTACTCCTGGGTGAATCCCTTAGGAAATGTTCGACAAAACAAAAATATAATACAACATGGGTAATGCTAATTTGTGGTTTTCTAAGTCAATATGTGACCCACAGGGATCATTTCTGTTGTCTGGTGTCCTTGCTTCTCTCCATGTTTTTCCCACCAGACTCTGTTTTGCTAATTGCCACATGACATCCAGTAAAGGAAAGTCTACACATATGCCTGCAAAGAAGTTCCTTCTGGTCTAAATGCTGTAACTGATACCAGATAAGGTGTAAACTGGTGGTGAATAGGTGTTCTATCTAATCACTTGATCTCAACCAGCAATTAATGATTAAGGATGTACTATCTTCATAACATAGTGGAAGGTATTGAGAATTCAAAGTGTAGTAACAGCCTGGTAACCATATTGTTCAAGTGCCAAAGTCTGAAATGAGCTGAGATTGGCAAGTGAAATGCTAAGGACAACAAGGAAAAAAATTGAAATCTAAGTTGTGAGCAAGAGAAGGATCAAAGAAACAAAAGGAGCATAGTCTAGTGTGGATGGGTGATCATAAAGAGCTTAGTTCAGTGATAAAGACCACTTCCTTCTCTTTTCCTTCCCAACATACTGCATGATCTTCAGACTGGGCAAACAGAACAAAAAAAGTCTAAAAATGTTGCAATGGAATATTGTTAGATATAATAACAATTGTAATAATAGAAGCCAACTTTATTTAATGCTTGCCATATGTCAGGTACTGTACTAATTTTTCAATTATGATTTCATTTGATCTTCACAACAATCTTGGGAGGCAGATGTTATTATTATCCCCATTTTTTTAGATGAAGAAACTGGTGAACAGAGGGTGACTTGTCCCTAGCTAGGACACTTCTGAGGCCAGATTTGAGTCTACTGAGCCATCTAGCTGCCCCTTTGTGAGTAAAAAAGGAAGGGTAGGAGATGAGAGATGTTGTAAAGACAGAGGGAAAACTTTGAGAATTGACTGAATATGTAGTATGAGGGAGAGTGAAGAGTCAAGGATTATGTGAAAGTTATGAGCCTATGAAACTAGATGGTGGTGCCTCCATTAGAAACTGGGACATTTGGAAGAGGGGATATTTTAGGGGAAAAGATAATGAATTTAAGATATCACCGGGATATCTTGTTTATAATATACAATGGGCAATTGGTGTTAAGGGAATGAAACTCAAAGGAGAAAATTAGGCTGGATATGTAGATCTGCAAGTCATCTGAATAGAGACCATAGGTAAATCCATGGAAGATGACGAAGTTACCAAGAGAGGTAATATAGAGGCAAGAGACAATCTGGGGCAAAATCTTGTGAAACAAGCAGTTAAGGGCCAGCCTATTAATGATGAGGCAATAAAAAGGATTGAGAAAGAATACTAGGATGGGTACAAGGTGAATCAGGAGACAGTCATGTCATGAAACTCCAGAAAGGAAAGGATATATAAGAGGAAGAGGTGGTCAGTCATGTCAAATAAAGTAGATAGGTGGAGAAGGATTTGGACTGAAAAAAGTCACTAGATTTGGCAATTAAGTTGACCATCCTAAAATACTATAGTTACTGTGTATCATGTTCTGCTCACTTCACTTTGAATCACTTCATATAAGTCTGTCCATGTTTTTCTGAGTCATTTCTTATGGCACAATAGTATTCCATTCCATTCATATACCACAATTTTTTCAGCTGTTTCATAATTAATGGACATCCCTTCAGTTTCCAATTTTTTGCCACTACAGAAAAAAAAACAACCTCTGAAAAAAGCTTTGTACAAAGAATTCCTTTAAAAAAAAAAAGAATCCTTTGGGATACAGACATAGTAGTGATATTGATGGGTCAAAGGGTATGCACAGATTTATGGCCCTTTGGGCATGGTTTCAAATTGCTCTCCAGAAATGTTTTATCAGTTCATAGCTCCACCAACAGTGTATTAGTATCCCAATTTTTCCACACCCCCTCCAATATTTATCATTTTCTTTTTAAAACCTATTAGTCAGTCAGTACATGAGAGTTCTGAAAGGGGGATTCACTTCTAGTTGACAGGTTTCAGGAAGGTTTTATGGAAGAAATTAACACATGAGTTAAATGGTAAAGGAAGAGAGGCTTTCAGAGAGGTTGCTGTGGTAGAGAGAAACATCAACAATATATGGAATTGGATACTACAAAGAACACCGGTTCTATAGTTAAAGGACCTAGAATCAAACCTTTGATATTTACTGTGACCTTGGGCAGGTCACTTAATTTCTAAGCTTCAGTTTTCATAGGGATAATTTAATTTGTTCCTGAAGGGTTGATGTTAAAATCAAATGAGATAATAGGTATAAACCACGAGCTCCCCAAATTAAAAGATTATGATGGGCAGAGATAGCTATGACAGCAGTTCTTTTGCATATTATTTCCATATTGTAGTTAACATAGTTCCTGGCACATTTATTTATTTATTAGAGGTATTTATTAAATATTTGAAGACTAATGGATTCCAGGAAGTACTGCTTTGTAATACTAGTTATTGACTGATAGCTCCACATGACCAGAGGCAGAAGAATTCAGGATTTCATCAAGGAATAGCTAATAATGTAGCCTTCTTGGAACATGGAGTGCATAAAGAGGAATAATGTGAAATAAGGATGAAAACTCTGCCTATTGGGTTGGCATTCAGAGAATCTTCTGGACTTGCTCTAGGGAGTAAGCCTTATCCTGGCTGTGTATCAGATTTCCCAATTTCCAGGCTCTGGCTTTCATCTCCTCATTTATATGGCCAGCTCAGGTGCTTACTGCTCATTTTCCTGGCTAGGAGTAATTAACCCAGGAGGAGTTTGGTCATGTTAAGTGTCTGAGAGCTCCCAAACCTTTACTGAGGTGCTAGATGGGTTTGCCATGGCTTCCATTTAAAAGGTATTGCTGGGACTTCCGGTCAAGATGGCGGCTTAGAGAAAGCTAAAGTTCAGATCTCCGGAAAACCCTTCCTGACCAATCTCAAAATATAAGCTCCTAAGGTGCCGAAATTCAAAACGATCAACAGCATAGACCCTGGGAATCCTCCTGGACCTGGACCTGGATCAAAAGGTACGCCCCCCCCCTCAAAAACCAGAACCCAAGATCACTCGGACCTAAGGGGTAGGAGCGCAGAGTACAAGGCTCCGGGAAGCCGCGGCCCCGTCCCCCTCAGAGAGCAGGGTCCTCTGAAACAACAGCAACCCTCAGGGCCGACAAAACAGCCTCACGGCCAGCTATTCTGAAGGCAACTTCCGGAAAGCAACCCTACCCAGTCCAGTCGAGGGGGCACCTTAGCCGGGGGAGAGTGTGGCCCCCTGGTCCGAGACCCTTCCATTCCAGTTCCAGTGAAAGTCATTGCCTTAAGGCATACTCAGTTTAACCCAGGGAAAGCTCATAGAACTGACAATCTGCCCAGGACTAAAGCCTCTGAACACCAGACAGAGATAAGAAAAGCTAATCCTCCCCATTCAGAGATGGCAAACTCCACAGAAGCACAGAAGCCCCAAAATCCCAAGAAAAATAAGAAGAAAGGGGCGACTTTGGACACATTCTATGGAGCCAAAATACAAAATACAGAGGAGATAGAAGATGATACCCAAGAAAATGCTCCGAAACCTTCCAAAGGAAATGGAAACTCTCCACAAACCCATGAAGAATTTGAATCAGAAATGACCAAAAAGATGGAAGCCTTCTGGGAGGAAAAGTGGGAAATAATGCAAAAGAAATTCACACATCTACAAAACCGGTGTGACCAAACTGAAAAGGAAAACCAGGCTTTAAAGGCCAGAATCAGGCAACTGGAGGACAACGATCGTGTAAAAGAGCAAGAATTAATAAAGCAAAGCCAAAATACCAAGAAATTAGAAGAGAACATAAAATATCTCACTGACAAGGTGACAGATCTGGAAAATAGAGGGAGAAGAGATAATTTAAGAATAATTGGACTTCCAGAAAAGCCAGAAATAAACACCAAACTCGACATCGTGATACAAGATATAATCAAAGAAAATTGCCCAGAGATTCTAGAACAAGGGGGTAATACAGCCACTGACAGAGCTCACAGAACACTTTCTACACTAAACCCCCAAAAGACAACTCCCAGGAATGTAATTGCCAAATTCCAAAGCTCTCAAACAAAAGAAAAAATCCCACAGGAAGCCAGAAAAAAGACAATTTAGATATAAAGGAATGCCAATCAGGGTCACACAAGACCTTGCAAGTTCTACTCTGAATGATCGTAAGGCATGGAACATGATCTTCAGAAAGGCAAGAGAGCTGGGTCTTCAACCAAGAATCAGCTACCCAGCAAAACTGACTATATACTTCCAAGGGAAAGTATGGGCATTCAACAAAATAGAAGATTTCCAACTTTTTGCAAAGAAAAGACCAGAGCTCTGTGGAAAGTTTGATACCAAAAAACAAAGAGCAAGGAATACCTGAAAAGGTAAATATTAAGGAAAGGGGAAAGGAGAAAAATGTTATCTTCTTCTTTTACTCAAACTCTCTTCTATAAGGACTACATTTATATCAATCTATGTATACTAACATGTGGGGAAAATGTAATGTGTAAATAGGGGGTAAAGAAAGACCAAATAGAATAATCTTTCTCACACAAAGATTCACATGGGAAGGGGAGGGGAAGAAAACTCCTATAAGAAGGAGAGGAAGAGAGGGTTTTTTACTTAAACCTTAATCTCAGGGAAATCAACTCTGAGAGGGAAAAACATCCAGATCCATTGGGATCTTGAATTCTATCTTACCCAACAAGGGTAGGGAGAAGGGAAAACCAAGGGGGGGGGAGGGGGAGAGGGAAAACAAAAAAAAGAGGGAAAGAGAGGGGGGAGGGGGAGGGAACAAAAAGGGAGGGACTAAAAAGGGAAACATCAAGGGAGGGGACAAGGGGGACTGATTCAAAGTAAATCACTGGACTAAAAGGTAGAGCCGAAGAAGAAAAGGTTAGAATTAGGGAAGGATATCAAAATGCCAGGGAGTCCACAAATGACAATCATAACTTTGAACATGAATGGGATGAACTCACCCATAAAATGTAGACGAATAGCAGAATGGATTAGAATCCAAAACCCTACCATATGTTGTCTTCAAGAAACACACATGAGGCGGGTTGACACCCACAAGGTCAGAATTAAAGGCTGGAGTCAGACCTTCTGGGCCTCAACTGACAGAAAGAAGGCAGGAGTGGTAATCATGATATCTGATAAAGACAAAGCAAAAATAGACCTGATCAAAAGGGATAGGGAAGGTAATTATATTTTGTTAAAAGGGACTTTAGACAATGAGGAAATATCATTAATCAACATGTATGCACCAAATAATTTAGCACCCAAATTTCTAATGGAGAAACTAGGAGAATTGAAGGAAGAAATAGACAGTAAAACCATATTAGTGGGAGACTTAAACCAACCATTATCAAATTTAGATAAATCAAATCAAAAAATAAATAAGAAAGAGGTAACAGAAGTGAATGAAATCTTAGAAAAATTAGAATTAATAGACATATGGAGAAAAATAAATAGGGATAAAAAGGAATACACCTTCTTCTCAGCACCACATGGCACATTCACAAAAATTGACCATACATTAGGTCACAGAAACATAACACACAAATGCAGAAAAGCAGAAATAATGAATGCAGCCTTCTCAGATCACAAGGCAATAAAAATAATGATTAGTAATGGTACATGGAAAACCAAATCTAAAACCAATTGGAAATTAAACAATATGATACTCCAAAATTGTTTAGTTAAAGAAGAAATCATAGAAACAATTAATAATTTCATTGAGGAAAATGACAATGGCGAGACATCCTTTCAAACCTTTTTGGATGCAGCCAAAGCGGTAATCAGAGGTAAATTCATATCCCTGAATGCTTATATTAACAAACTAGGGAGAGCAGAGATCAATCAATTGGAAATGCAAATGAAAAAACTCGAAAGCGATCAAATTAAAACCCCCAGCAGAAAACCAAACTAGAAATCCTAAAAATTAAGGGAGAAATTAATAAAATCAAAAGTGATAGAACTATTGATTTAATAAATAAGACAAGAAGCTGGTACTTTGAAAAAAACAAAATAGACAAAGTACTGGTCAATCTAATTAAAAAAAGGAAGGAAGAAAAGCAAATTAACAGCATTAAAGATGAAAAGGGGGACAGCACCTCCGATGAAGAGGAAATTAAGGCAATCATTAGAAATTACTTTGCCCAATTACATGGCAATAAATACACCAATTTAGGGGATATGGATGAATATACACAAAAATACAAACTGCCTAGACTAACAGAAGAGGAAATAGAATTCTTAAATAATCCCATATCAGAAAATGAAATCCAACAAGCCATCAAAGAACTTCCTAAGAAAAAATCCCCAGGGCCTGATGGATTCACCACTGAATTCTATCAAACATTCAAAGAACAGTTAATCCCAATACTATACAAACTATTTGACATAATAAGCAAAGAGGGAGTTCTACCAAACTCTTTTTACGACACAAACATGGTACTGATTCCAAAACCAGGCAGGTCAAAAACAGAGAAAGAAAACTATAGGCCAATCTCCCTAATGAATATAGATGCAAAAATCTTAAATAGGATACTAGCAAAAAGACTCCAGCAAGTGATCAGAAGGATCATTCACCATGATCAAGTAGGATTTATACAAGGGATGCAGGGCTGGTTCAATATTAGGAAAACCATCCACATAATTGACCACATCAACAAGCAAACCAACAAGAACCACATGATTATCTCAATAGACGCAGAAAAAGCCTTTGATAATATACAACACCCATTCCTATTAAAAACACTAGAAAGCATAGGAATAGAAGGGTCATTCCTAAAAATAATAAACAGTATATATCTAAAACCATCAGCTAATATCATCTGCAATGGGGATAAACTAGATGGATTCCCAATAAGATCAGGAGTGAAACAAGGATGCCCATTATCACCTCTACTATTTGACATTGTACTAGAAACACTAGCAGTAGCAATTAGAGAAGAAAAAGAAATTGAAGGCATCAAAATAGGCAAGGAGGAGACCAAGTTATCACTTTTTGCAGATGACATGATGGTCTACTTAAAGAATCCTAGAGATTCAACCAAAAAGCTAATTGAAATAATCAACAACTTTAGCAAAGTTGCAGGATACAAAATAAACCCACATAAATCATCAGCTTTTCTATATATCTCCAACACAGCTCAGCAGCAAGAACTAGAAAGAGAAATCCCATTCAAAATCACCTTAGACAAAATAAAATACCTAGGAATCTACCTCCCAAGACAAACACAGGAACTATATGAACACAACTACAAAACACTCTCCACACAACTAAAACTAGACTTGAGCAATTGGAAAAACATTAACTGCTCATGGATAGGACGAGCCAATATAATAAAAATGACCATCCTACCCAAACTTATTTATCTATTTAGTGCCATACCCATTGAACTCCCAAAAATTTTCTTTAACGATTTAGAAAAAACCATAACAAAGTTCATCTGGAAGAACAAAAGATCAAGGATATCCAAGGAAATAATGGAAAAAAAACACATATAATGGGGGCCTTGCAGTCCCTGACCTTAAAGTATATTACAAAGCAGCAGTCATCAAAACAATTTGGTACTGGCTAAGAAACAGAAAGGAAGATCAGTGGAATAGACTGGGGGAAAGTGACCTCAGCAAGACAGTATATGATAAACCCAAAGATCCCAGCTTTTGGGACAAAAATCCACTATTGGAAGACAGTGTGGGAGAGACTAGGAATAGATCAACACCTCACACCCTACACCAAGATAAATTCAAAATGGGTGAGTGACTTAAACATAAAGAAGGAAACCATAAGTAAATTGAGTAAACACAGAATAGTATACATGTCAGACCTTTGGGCGGGGAAAGGCTTTAAAACCAAGCAAGACATAGAAAGAATCACAAAATGTAAAATAAATAATTTTGACTACATCAAATTAAAAAGCTTTTGTACAAACAAAACCAATGTAACTAAAATCAGAAGGGAAACAACAAATGGAAAAAATCTTCATAGAAACCTCTGATAAAGGTTTAATTACTCAAATTTATAAAGAGCTAAATCAACTGTACAAAAAATCAAGCCATTCTCCAATTGATAAATGGGCAAGGGACATGGATAGGCAATTCTCAGATAAAGAAATCAAAACTATTAATAAGCACATGAAGAAGTGTTCTCAATCTCTTATAATCAGAGAGATGCAAATCAAAACAACTCTGAGGTATCACCTCACACCTAGCAGATTGGCTAACATAACAGCAAAGGAAAGTAATGAATGCTGGAGGGGATGTGGCAAAGTAGGGACATTAATTCATTGCTGGTGGAGTTGTGAACTGATCCAACCATTCTGGAGGGCAATTTGGAACTATGCCCAAAGAGCGACAAAAGAATATCTACCCTTTGATCCAGCCATAGCACTGCTGGGTCTGTACCCCAAAGAGATAATGGACAAAAAGACTTGTACAAGAATATTCATAGCTGTGCTCTTTGTGGTGGCCAAAAACTGGAAAACGAGGGGATGCCCATCAATTGGGGAATGGCTGAGCAAATTGTGGTATATGTTGGTGATGGAATACTATTGTGCTAAAAGGAATAATAAAGTGGAGGAATTCCATGGAGACTGGAACAACCTCCAGGAAGTGATGCAGAGCGAGAGGACCAGAACCAGGAGAACATTGTACACAGAGACTAATACACTGTGGTATAATCGAACGTAATGGACTTCTCCATTAGTGGCGGTGTAAAGTCCCTGAACAATTTGCAGGGATCTAGGAGAAAAAAACACTATTCATAAGCAAAGGATAAACTATGGGAGTAGAAACACCGAGGAAAAGCAACTGCCTGAATACAGTGGTTGAGGGGACATGACAGAGGAGAGACTCTAAATGAACACTCTAATGCAAATACTAACAACATAGTAATGGGTTCAAATCAAGAAAACATGTAATGCCCAGTGGATTTACACGTCGGCTATGGGGGGTGGGGGGGAGGAAAAGAAAATGATCTATGTCTTTAATGAATAATGCTGGGAAATGATCAAATAAAATATTAAAAAAAAAAGTACAAACAATAAAAGGTATTGCTGAGCTCCCATAGAGGAAACCACTTTCCTCCTATTTACAGGGAAAGAAAATAAACTAATTAATTTAATAGGCTTCTGGCATCTTGAGGATCTTTTTATAATTAGCAGGAATCTCTACTAGATAGGAGTGTCCAGAAAATTCTTAGAAATAGGGAGAGCAACAGAAGGAACAACCTGACCTCTTTTCATCCAGAAAAAACCTCAGAACTTAAATGAAGATCCTTTACCAAGAAGGAGACGAAGAGGTCGTCGGGATCTATGACAAAGTGAAAGGCTTCTCTTATTCCAGGACTTCTTAACTTTTGTGTGTCATGGACCTCTTTGGCAGTCTGGTGAGGCCTAAAGTCTGGTGAGAATTTATTTTTAATATACTGCATTAATTATCGGATAATAGGGAGAATTACTATGTGTTCCTGTGTCTGGGATCTGGGTGAGATACCATCCAGCCTGCTGCTTTTTTTCATTTTCTTTGTCCTTAGGAATTTGGTCCTTTCCAGATTCTGGCTAACAGGGAAGTTCTGCAGTGATATGCACAAACCCTCATCTGTCAGTTTGGGGAAGGGCTAAGGCTTTGATGGACCACCTTTTAATTAGCTCTCACCAGTTAAAGATGTCTTGGGATGTTGGAGGTAGAGCTGAATAAAGAGCTCCTCAAAATCCATTTATTAAACTGCCTGACACAGCTCAGGTCATCCCTGGTCATGAGAGAGTCATGAAGAACTATATCACTTTATCAGTTATGATGCTGGCCTATAAGAAAGCTGATATAAAAAACATTCTCAATGAAAACATCTGTCTTTTGAGATAATTTAAATCATAACAGGCTGTTTCTCAGAATGTTTTAATTAAATGAATTATTAATTACATTATGAATTTAAATGAATTAATTACAAATTAAGATTTCAAATTAAATTAATTAACTTAAATTAAATATGTAGGATTACAAAAGGGAACCAGTCCTATTGACATGCAATACCTAATATAAAGCAAGTACATATAGAAATATTTATAGCTGCTCTTTTTGTAGTGGCAAAGAATTGGAAATTGAGGGGATGCCCATCAATTGTAGAACACATTGTGGGGTACATGTTGGTGATGGAATACTATTGTCCTCTAAGAAATGATGGGCAAGATGATTTCAGAAAAAGCTGGAAAGATCAGGAGTAACTGATGCAGAGTGAAATAAGCAGAACCAGGAGAACATTGTACATGGTAACAGCAATATTGTGGGATGATCAACTGTGAAAATTTGGCCCCTCCCAGCAATGATCTGGGACAATCCTGAAAGACTTATGATGGGGAAGGCTATTCACCTCCTGAGAACGGATTGTTGGAGTCATCTTTCAGAACAATGTACTTATGGTTTTCTTTTGGGGTTTTGGTTATATATGACTTTGCTCTTACAACAAAGACCAATATGGAATTGTGTTTTGCATGATAATAAAAATAAAAATTTTTTAAATGCAAGTACATAGATCTTGTATTAGGAGAAAGCAAGTGAGCTATAGGTAGGGGCCAGAGGATGGGACTTAAGCTCATGAATACAAAAGAGACCTTACTTTCATCTAGTTCATGTTCCTCTAGCACAGTCTCTTCTATGACATTCTTACCAGATTGTCATCCAGGCTCCCAACACTTAATGGACAAATGTAACTGTTATAAAGTTCTTCTTTCACCAACTCCCATTAATACTGGCTGGTCAGGTCCTCAGAGATGACTAATTACTTTTCCAACTTTCCTGAGGGGTTGGGAGTGCTGAAGTATTGTTACTCATGAGCTGCCATTCTAGGCTCTCCCAATGATTAGTGGCCATTCTCAGAAAGATCTAAGTTCAAGTCTGTCCTCAGACACTTACTAGCTGTGGGACCTGGGCAGATCTCTTAACTTCTCTTTGCCTCTGTTTCCTCAACTATAAAATGAGGATAATAATAGCATCTACCACCCAGGGTTGTTGTAAGGTTCAAATGAGATATCTTTTTTTTTTTTTAATTGTATAAACCCTTACCTTCCGTCTTGGAGTCAATACTGTGTATTGGCTCCAAGGCAGAACAGTGGTAAGGGCTAGGCAATGGGGGTCAAGTGACTTGCTCAGGGTCACACATCTGGGAAGTATCTGAGGCCAGATTTTAACCTAGGACCTCCTGTCTCTAGGCCTGGCTCTCAATCCACTGAGCCACCAGCTGCCCCCTGAGATATATTTTAAAGCACTTAGCACACCACCTGGCATATAGTAGGCACTTAATAAATTTTTCCCTCCCCCTTCCTTCAATTAACTTTTAGGAAATGTTATTTACTGAAATTTATATTTATGATATTTATTACTATATTACTATAGCAACAACAATTAGCATAAAAACATCTACCCCAAAGTCTGAGATACACTCTTACATAGGTCTGTGAGGAAGACTGGATTCAAATTTAAAAGTACACTTGTAGGGGGCAATTAGGTGGCTCAGAAGATTGAGTCAGGTGGTCCTGGATTCAAATCTAAACTCAGTCACATTCTTGTTGTATGACCCTGGGCAAGTCACTTAATCCCTATTGCCTAGTCCTTAGTGCTCTTCTGTCTTAAAACCAATACACAGAATTGATTCTAAGATGGAAGGTAAGGGTTTAAAAAAATTAAAAGGGTACAATAATAGTGAGGTCAATGTATGCTCAAGAGTAGCTTATGGCTAGCTCCAGGTAAGTAGAAGTCCATTTCTCCCTTAATGGAATTCTCATGAAGTTCCTCTCTCAGATATAACTGCCTGTTGAGTCCTGAGACTTACTGTATTTGTATAGCTAAGGAAGCTGCTTGTCCTCAGTGTTTGTAGCAGTGTGCCTTTCAGCTTCTGATGCAGATGGGGCCACGGGCCACTTACACTGGAGATATGGCTACTGGCTCTCTGATGGATCTCCAATTCAGAGATGCTGTGGACTGTCCTGAATCGGCACCCCTTCCCCACCACTCCCTTAGAGTGATTTCCCTCTTAGAGACCTGGCTGGAGCTACTTCACCACTAGCCTGCTGCTGTTAGCCAACAGGCTTCCAAACCTGCTTTTTTAGCCACACGGTGTGATATTGTCTTCTACTACTCACAGATATTTAGTCTGTGGCAGTGTCTTTGATCCATTGTTCATTCCTCCCGAAACTGATTAAGGACTTTCAAACCTAGTTCGTCTGCTTTAATCGATCAATTCATTTGATCAAGGAGTCTGAACCTTCTTTGGTTACACTGACTGAGGTAAGGGTTTCTGTCCCCACTCACCTTTATACTTTATATTGAGCTAACAGCATTGCTTATCAAGTGGTGCCAGATTCTTAAGTCCACACGATCCCAAAGTTAGGAACATTTACTTCCAGGTATCCCTCACAAAGAAATAACAATTTCTACAGAGTCCCCACCCAGCTCCTCACCTGGGAACAATCACAAGGGGATCTTGTTTAAATGTCAGACAGGAGGATAAAACAAGGTTCAAGAAGACAAAGTGATTTGCTCCTAGTCACTTAGCTGATAGAGTTCAAACTCAAAGCCAGATCTTCTAACTCCTGGAGTCTACAGTTTCATTAATTTTATCATATCGTACATTGTTGCTAATGTCCTGTGTATGTAATTTGTTTTCCCAATGAGACTCAAAGCTTCTCAGGGGTCATGATGCTCTTATTTTATATTTCTATTGTAGCCCTCAGAGCAACTAGTAGGTGCTCCCCCCCCCCCAAATCTATTGAATAAAGTTAAGGGAGAAAAAAATGTTACATTGTATGACTCAATGCAGGAATGGATAAACAAGATCAACGTAATATTGTTTTATTAAAATAGGCTCCCTCAATTTCCCCCCAAGATGGATTAACTGATATCCCAAGGAAAAAAGGATAAGAAGGGTATGAAATATACCTAAGTGACTCAATCACGGAGTTCTTGGGTGAGTTAGAGTGACTGTCAAAGCCCTTAATTTATTCATTTTTATTGGTTTTGATGGTTATTTGATGTCATTAGGGATTCAGGTCTCATCTGCTTGCTCTGAGATCATTTGAATAGCATAAGTGATGGAGCCTGAAAGAGTGGAGATGTTACATATGCAGGCAGGACTGAATCTGGTCTTATAAAGTGTAGCAGAAGAGAGGAATTGGGGTTCCAGACATCACTGGCTGAAAAAAGACAGACAGACAGAGAGAGAGAGAGAGAGAGAGAGAGAGAGAGAGAGAGAGAGAGAGAGAGAGAGAGAGAGACTGAGACTTTGGAAGACAAGATTTCTGCAGGCTTTCCAAGTGACCATGAAAACCGCCATCCAAGTCTTATTTATACTTCTTTTAGTAACTATTTCTGAATGTGCAGTGATCACTGGGGTAAGTCTATCTAACATTCTAATATTTTCTTGACCATAAGGTTTGGGAGGATCAGGGATATTCTGTCAAGCAATATAAATTTAGTACCAAGTACCAAGAAGTTAGCCTTATTGGTTTTGCATATCACATGAAAATCAAAGAAATAATGGAATTCAGAATTTGGATAGCACTTCAGAAATATTCAACAGAATCCCTCTGGACTTCAGAAGATTGCTGAATTGGTTGTCCTGCTATGCTTTATTATGCTATATATATTTGCTCTTGAAACAAATAGGTAAACTAATCTTAAATACAATAGAAGAGTTTGCTATTAAAAGAAATTTAGTATTGAATCCTTTTATATACCAGAGAATTATGAAAAGTGAATTAATATTAGCTAATTTATTTTGATTGAACTCTTAGATATTTTATATAATACTCTAGGTTTGCCTAAATTAGGGAGGAAATTTAATTTAGTTTTTTTCTTTTCCTTAAGAAAATAAAATCCTTAAAATATCCTTTTCTAAGATCCTAGTAATGCATTCTCTTTCCCTACACTAATCTAATAAGGCTGAGGAACTGAAACTGGTTGTAAGGACTCAAAAACAAATATACTAATGAAAAGGGGGAAAAGCAGTTTAAAAAATCTTATTTCCTTTAATAATCGATACTAGGTTTTGTCTTAGTTTTCATGTTAACGTCAGTTGGGCATTCTATAGACAGCTTGACGGGAAAATTCCATTATTTTGTGACCATGATTTATTGATGTGGCTGTGTTTTTTTTTTAATAGAAAAGAATATTTAACCTTAGGGTTGTCTAGATAAAAGACAAAGGTCCAAAAGGGAAATTAATTTTATTGGTATCTCAACACATTTTAGAAAGGATGGAAAAATGTGGGGAAATTCTGAACAATTCCTTTAAGTGAATTAGTAATAATACCCATGGAGAGAAGACAATTTCTAAATAACCAAATTCAAAAGAATTAAAATATATAAAAATCAAGTGGATGCTTTTGAAGCCTTTTAAAAGAGAATTATAGTTGATGAAGTTATACAGCGGAGATTTCCAGTCCTCTTGTTTAGCATTAAGTCCTGGCAGGGTAGAAGGCAGAGAAAAACCATGTTCTTTACCAGCCCTCTTTGAAGAATTAATGTCCCTGCTCAATTGTATATGCTAAAGTTCTTGTCATATGTCATTACTTTTTCTGTATGGATCTTATAACATTGAAAACAATGTGCCAATCAAAGAAGCAGATTGAGATTGAAACAGGAAAAGAAATATGAAGACTTTCCTTGATGGAAAAAGAACACATTTTTGATGTAATTTTTTAGAAAGGGCAAAGAGATTAAATAAAAAAGAAAGAAAGAAGATATGGAAGGAAAGGACTTACCAATTAGTACCTGAGAGAGATGGGAGAAACAGGGAGTTCTCAGCTTCCTCGCCAAGTCCACTGGTCCTTTTCTACCTGTCCCTGTTTCTTTCTCACACATACTGGCATATAGCTATGCTTTCCACACCCAGTATTTTGACAGTCGGCCCTGCAAAGTCATTTACTGTACAGCGTTCTCCTGGGAGGAAAAGCAGAAACGAAGCCTCCTTTTACTTCCACGATATAACCGTAGTACTTAAATGTATGTGGTTTGGTTTTGAACCATCTTACAAAGGCTGTGCCTGTTCAGGGAAGGTAAGTTGAGGACTGGGGCAGTGTCTAAAGAGCCTTATCATTGTTTCTGCCATTGGCATCCTCTGGATCTGTCTCAGTTCTCTCCTTTATATTCAGTGTATAGACACAGTCATGAGGTCTTATGAAGAGAAAAATCTTATTTAAATGGAGACTGGACTTCTCTTAATTTCTCTTCCAAGAACAAGCAAGTGAAGACCACCTTCTGCAATGACTTGGGGGGGGATGGTAGCATGGTGTGGTGGGAGATAATGTTCAATTCTAAGTGGGACCTTGAACCACCTAGTTTTGTCTATCATTCAGAGGCACAGAAAGACAACTCAGGAAATAGAAAACAGTAATAATTGTAGCTACCATCTACATAGTGCTTTAAGGTTTGCAAGGTATTTTACATACATCATCTTACTTGATCTGTGTAACAACTCTGTAAGCAGGTGTTAAATGAAGCAGGTATCGAGAGGAGCTAAAAATGCCTTCTGTTCTAATTAGGGTCCTCCTCATTGTGGGAACCGATTCCCCTACCTGAGTGAACAGCACAGAATTCTTCCCATTCAGCACAAGATTATTTTCCAGGAACTATTCATGGGGTTCTTAAAGAAAATCAGAAATCAGCCAGGTTGACACGACACAATGCAAACAAAATAAATCAGAGCAAGTTCACTCCTTCGAGTGTAGGCAAATGGCCATGAGAGTTGGGTCAGAAGAGTCACACGCTACCCAAGGAATACTTAGAGGAGAGTGGGAGAGGAAGGATAGGATCAGGCTGAATGCAGTGAGGCAGATGGCGTCAGATGACCTCTCCAAAGCAGCTTGTTCGGTTTCCAGTAGCATGAACCATTGTTGGACCCATCCCATCAGAAAAGTGTACAACAAAAGCTGCTTCACAGCCGAGAAGCCCTCTTATGGGTGCTTAGAAAGGAGAATCAGAGTTTCTCCACTAGTCAACAAGCCATATGCCAAAATGCTCCCTGGGAGAGTCTTGCCTTGTTCACGGAACAGGGGCTTAGATAGAAAAGGAGAAGGGATGCTGATCGACGTCTTGCCTTCAGGGCCCTCCTTCTCCCTCCCTTTACCACCCCAAAAGACCTTTGATGCATGCATTTATTGCTATCTGTTGCTGTGCCTCCTCTCCCTCCCTCCAGGCCTGTGAAAGAGACCTCCAGTGTGGAGCTGGTACCTGCTGTGCCATCAGTCTGTGGCTCCGAGGGCTCCGGATGTGTACCCCGCTGGGTCAAGAAGGAGACGAATGTCACCCTGTGAGCCACAAGGTAGAGAGCATTCCCTCTGCTCCTATTGCAATAAACCTGCCTGTCCCCATGCTTTCTGACCCATGGGGGCGAGCCAATTGCCTCAGGGTCTCTAGGGCAAAGGGTGAGCTATCCGTAAGTCACATGCCCAAATGTCAGTGCCCTTTAGAGCTCCCATTGTCACTTTTCTTGGTATTATTTGTTTCTCTAAAACAAAGGGACAGAGTGGCCCTAAGAAAAAGGTAGAGTGGAGGAGAAAATTTCTTAGAATACCTGAATTTCCCTCCCACCATCTCATATCCACACACATTTCCTTGGCCCCAGCCACATCCCTCACTGGGCAATGCCAATCAGGAGATAGAAATTCTAGGTATAGGGGTTATTGGTTGCCCTGCTGATCCTTGACATAAACACACACAATCCATTTGTGATTTTATTTATTTGATGCCCAGGCAAACAGAAGTGGGCCTCCAGTGATCAAAGAGTAATTAGTGGATTAACTTTGCTGAGATTCAAACCCAGTGCCCTCTCCTACATTATGTTGCCTCAGAAGTCCTTTCCTCTCCCCTTCCTACTATTTTATAATAATAATAATAAATAATATAGGATATAATAAATAAATAATAATATAAAACACTTTCAGAGTTTATCCCCAGCATTTAAGTATTAAGTAAGATTATTCCTGTACTCTTTACTGAGCTCTGCCAGATTGTCCCCTAAAGAGATTCTATAATTTGCAGCTCTCGTAGAGGCATCCCCTGCTTCCATCTCTTCCCCAGGAGAATGCACAATGTAGATGACTTTACCCCAGAGGCCCCAGAGCAAGGTATCCCTTTGGCAAGTGAAGTAGCCCCAGGTTTCCTCCAATGGAATTTGGATAGATTCTTCTTCTCCCCCCAACCTCCTTCATCCTCTCTCCAAACCACACATTTGCTTTGAGGCTTCTTCAGTAGTACTGGGGAGGGGGGCGAGAGTAGGTCAGAGGCTTCTCTCTGGGGCTACCTCCATGCCCCAGTAGGTTTTCTAGAAGGCTGGCATTATATCTGCCAGGCCTGCAGGACTCTGACCAGGAAGAAAGGCAGCAGGGAGAGCCATGTACCAAGCCATACCCTGATATGCTTAGAAAGGATCAAGAGACCTCCAGTTGCATCTGGAAAGTGGGCTGTGATTCTTCTTGCTTACTATGTTTGGCTTAAGCCAATATGAAAATGCCCTCCCTGAGGAAGAGTGCCTTGGAAAGGAGAGGTGTCAAGGGAATCAGGTAGGGATTCAACTCTTTCTAGGAATGCTCCACACTGTTCAGAATGGATGATTGCATTGTATTATCATGCACATAGTAGGTACTTAACAAACGTTTGTTGAATTGTCTCATGCTCTCATAATCCAAGAGTCTGTGTCCCAACTCTCCCATTTGTTCTGTTCTCTCCTAAGGTCCCTTTCTATGGGAAACGCCAACACCATACATGCCCCTGCTTGCCGAATTTGCTGTGTTCCAGGTTCATAGATGGCAGATACCGGTGTTCCATGGACTTCAAGAACATAGACTTTTAGAAGTTAGTGTGTTCCCAGGGCTCCATCCTGTGCTTCCCTCTCAACATATCTAGGCACCCTTCTGCTCTTCAACAATTCACTCTTGTCCCCAACCTGCCCCACCATGATCAAAGTCAAAGCTTTCTCTCCATAAAGAACACAACTTTTGCCATTTGGTGGAGGTCATATAGAGTCACTATTGCCACATCCCCTAGTGGACCAATCTCTTTATTTTTTGCCAGAGCTGCTGATGCCACCTTACCACTAAATTAAGTACTGATTGTCCTTCAATTGGACCATTTCTGTTTTTTTCTTGTGGGACTGACTGCTAGTTTTCCTGAAGTAACAACTGTACTGACAGATGTGTAAATGATTAAAAAGGCTGGTTTGTTTGCTTTTACCCAGTCTTCTTTAGAAATAAAGTTTTCTTTTCCATGTTAGTCCTTAGCCTCCTTCCTATTCTCCCCACTAGAAGAATGTTCTTTCCCAATAGGGAAATAGCAGAAAAGTCCTCTGGAATAATTGATTCCAACAGTCAGTAGCCCTCAAATATTTAGCCTTTCAGCACCATTCTGGGTGGTCTGAGTCTGGAGAATCACAGAAAATTATTCATTTGATTATTTCCTATTCTCTTGGCCCAGGATACTCAATTTTTTTTTTTTGCTTAAGGATAAACACGAGCCTAGCTTTACTGCTTGGCTACTTAGGAAGGAGGAAGTTTGATGAATGTAATTAAAACTAAATTACATTCAGTGTTGTCCCTACAAAATATATTTGAGGGGATCTGAGTACTACTTCCCCACTCCCATATACTCATTCTCTGATAACTAGATGACCTTGGACAAAATCACCTAATTTCATGATTTGAACTGAATGATTTTAAATTCTTTTCCAGTTAGAAAATTCTGATTCTTGAATTCTTTGCTTCCTTGCTCCTAATATTTACTATTAGTGGCTCATTACTTTGGATTAATGGAACCCTTGGACAAATACTATTACCTTTGGGAGAAGCTAATATTTTAAATAGCTACTTTAATGTGAAGTTTTAGTCAGTTTTACTCCAAGTAGCTAAGAAGAGGTTTTGAAAGTAGAGATGGTAGAGAAAGGAGAAGCACATAAAAGGGACATTGAGAATTTAACAATTTTTCCCATGGTAAGCCAGCACATAGTCTCAAATGTCTATCAATTAACCCACATCCCCTTTCCTGAGTCCTTTTTTATTTTTCAAAAGTCCAGAACATTAAAGTCTGAATGTTGTTACCCACCATCTCCATCAAAAACATGTTGGTTAAACCTTACTAAAAACTTCATATAAAGAGTTATCAAGACAGAGAATCTGAGGCAGACGTTTTGATATTGATAAAATATTCCAGTTGCATAATATTTAACTAAAACAAATGATGCCAAATCCATTATTTACTGAATATTACACATGATAAGAGAGAGGTGGCTCCCCATATGGATGCAGCCTTCCACACTGGTTCCAGCTCCTAGAACTCACATACCATTCTGTCTCCTTGGGAGATGGAGAGCATCAAGAAGAGAAGACTCTTGAGGACCCAGCTAGTCAAGGCCAATTGGTAGCACTTATATCAAGTGATGACTCTCTCATAGCGTAAGAAATCAAACAACCTAGAGACAACATTGGCATCCACCAAGAATAAGACCTTGGTGGATCCTTAATGATGATCCATCCATGGAAGACTATGTATGAAAGTCACTTCAGATGAGAGAAGGGATGGTCAAATCTTGATGTATACCAATGGAAGCAGTGTCCAACTTGGCTACCATAAGTCAGAAGTTTTGATAGCCTGAAAAACTCTTGATTTTTGAGGGCCTTTTTTGAGATCGTTTAGGTCCATGTATGACAAGATGCCTCTGCTCTAGACATATTCCCTCCTTTCCAACATCCCTACCCTGTCCTTTTTTTGAATTCTTTCATATATGGAATCTTTTATGCTATAAAACTTCCATGCATTCTGGTACTTTGAACCAGACCCTGGGGACTGCCACGTGAGAGATGAGAAATCAATCAGACTTACCTGAGTAGGAACCCACTCATTCTATAAAACAAATGGCTGAGGAAGCCTAGTTTTGAAGACAGAACCCTGGCACTCCTCTATCAACATGCGAGTGGTGAGAGCTTAAGTACACTTTATTCCAAGGTCTGAGGGCAGCCCCTTGCTTCTTTCTCCTGCTGTGCTCTGAGATTTCACACATTCCTCCAGCCACTTGAGACTCAGATACCGCCTTTATCCTCAAGCCCATTTTCCCTTTTGCCCTTGTTACTACCTTATGCTATTTTCCTTCATGGTCAAGCTAGACCTTTTGTCTTCCTTTGTGTGAATTAAAAATACCTGGAAATAAAGGCCAATTGCTATTAACATCACCAGCTAGTTTGCAGCTTTTGTTAATGCGTTGAAGTCAAAAGCAGCTATAATGGATTAGCACAAGGCTTAAATGTTTCTGTGTGTATGAGAGAGCCAGAGAATGAGTGTGTTCCTCAGTGTTCCCAAGATGAGAACTACTCTCCCAGCATAATTCTACTAGGCAGAACTGGGTGGGGTCTGCCATTTCTGGGAAGGGAGGACTGAATTTAAACTTGGAGACCCTTAGGCATCGGGCCTAGATTTGTCTGTTGGTTACCTGAGCACTTGCCTTAATATGAGGCCCTCCTGATGGCTTATTTCACATGTGTTTATGAGCCCATTGACAGCGAGGGTCTAGTTCATTGTAGGAGTTGGTATCAAGCATAATCATCATCACAGTTGACATTTACATAGCACTTTCAGGGTCCCTTTTTGCTTTCAAAGGTTATCTAGTGCAGTGGTCTTCAAAGTGGGGTGCACACCCCCCAGAAGGCAGGCAAAATGATTCAAGGAAATAGAGGACAAGATTAAATTATCTATTTTTTAAATTAACCCTTACCTTCCATTTTAGAATCAATGCTGTATATTGGTTCCAAGGCAGAAGAGTGGTAAGGGCTAGGCAATGGGGGTCAAGTGACTTGCTCAGGATCACACAGCTGGGAAGTGTCTGAGGCCAGAATTGAATATAGGGCCTCCTGTCTCTACGCCTGGCTCTCCCAGCTGCCCCCAAGATCATCTATTTTGTATTTCTTTTTGCCTCAACATTTAAGAAATTAAGTTTTAATAGTATTTAATATACAGAATTGGCAGAATTGTCCTTCCTTGGTTCATGCGTCAGGCAGGAAGTCACGTAGCATCTCAGACCTCTGCACTGCTGCAAAAACTGGGAGAATTGGAGTGTGATAAACTGCAATAAAGTGCAATTGCTTGGTAACTGGCAGTGGGACTGAGCATGTTCAGAAGCAGAGCAGGTTTGGGCTTTTCTGTTACCATGAAGTGATATACCTGAGTTTAGCCACTTTGGATAATTTAGCGAAGTCTTCCCTAGTATCCTTTCTATAAAACAGGAGAGGAAACCATCCCTACACATCCCTGACTCCAGCTTTAAAGCACAAACTCCATGCCATTTTATTTCCAGTTCTACTGATAACTTCCCAGCCTGAACTGACCCCACACAAAACTCTACATGCTTAAGTCTGAACAGGTCTTAGAAGGGAGGTTCAGTAAATCCTTTGGTCTAAACTGTGGACAGAAGGTTGATTTGTAGCAGCAAAGAGCTATAACTTATTTGAGGGAAGGAAGGGATTAAAAAAATTCTGGATGTACCCTTTGTTTTTCTTGGTCTGGCCCTCAATATGGCTTCTTACTCCCCACCCCATTTCTTTCTCTTGTCATGGTAAAATTCCATTATTACATATTCCATATAATGGGGGAGTTCTGGAAGGGACTTGACTTTGGAGTATGTTCAGATTTGCCATCCCTACTGGTTTATGGCAATATTCTCTGCCTATATATAGCCAATCCATAACATGGAACTTTCTAAGTCATCTTTGGCCATAATGACTCAGGCCTTATACTACGTGATGCTGAAAAGTCTTGTTGGCTATGGAAGCACAAAAGATAACACAGCAGAGGCTGAGATGGAAATGAGTGCATATAAAAAGTAGATGAAGCCTATTCTTCACTCTTTTTTTGCAGAGGCCTTGTAATGAAAAAACTTCTGTAAACTCGTGTAGGAGAAGGATGTGGCTGCCTTTTTTTCCCGTCATGCTGACATGTGTCCCTGATAGGATGGTGCCAGTTCTTTTCGTGTTTATTTTCTTGATGCAAATGATCTTATTTGAAGCTAGAATTGTTCAGGTTCTGATGTTCAGAAGGGATGTCAGAGGTCCCCTTTACAACTAAACTTGGTATCAGGGGCCCCCAGGGCTAGCAGAGCAATTTGTCTGGCACAACTTGAGACATCATGCATGCCCTGCAAGAAGTCAGCCCAGGTGAGCACAGGAACAATTTACCCTTTTCCAAAGGAACACTCCAAAATGAAATTGATGGGTACTCCACAAGGGAGAAAAGGACCATCAGGGCCAGGAGTCATGGAGTGCTCCATCGACCTAGGTACTCCCTATTTGCCCCTCACAACCATAATGCTGTCAAATCCATGCCCACTCTTTCCCCCAGGGATTCTGGGTGCGGGAGGAAGAATATATCCCTTAGGTTTGTGCCAAAAATTTTTGTGCCAACTACTTTATACTTGAGCCTACTCTCTCTCTCGAGACATTGTGTGTGTATGTGTGTGAAATGGGAGAATGTGCTTCCTATATAGAGGGAAGGAGAATAATTAGTTAATTTATCCTCTATATACATCCTTAGGAAATATTCCTTTGTAAAAACCAATTGAATTCACAGCCAGTTAACTGATATTAGGGATCACACTAGATGGCAGCTCATGAAGGAGAGAATTATAAGCCAAAAACCCCTTTCCTTTACCCTTAAGAGCCCTAAAGGGATAGGAGTCAGTTACTCTTTGGGACCCACACTGCCAGCGATTGAGGGAGCTCAGAGCAGAGGCTGTCCTATCTGTGGGCTCCTTGTCTATCACATGTGTGTCCTTCCCAAGATTCTCAAAACTGGGGAAGATCAATGAGCCAGGAGCATCAGAAACTGCTTCCAGTTTTCCTCTACCCAAATCATTGCCATCATGGGCTCAGAGGTAAATAACATAAAAAATAAAAGGAATCATGTGGGTACAAGGTTATCATAAAGTTTTGTTGTAACATGAGGAGATCTCTGTTTTGGGGGGCCTTTTTGAGATCTATAAGATTCTTTCCTACAAGGGATCTGACTATCCCAAACACCCAATTAAGAGCTTGATGCAACCTGGATGGGCTAAGTCTGGAAGATGCCTCTCAATGACCTTCTTCATCCTCCTGCTTTGGCCCAAGCCTATTCCCTCCAAACCATCTGATTGCCCATCAATGAATAGCCCTTTTCTCAGTAAGTCCTTGATTGGCCCTTCCCACTCCTAGTGTTGACTTAGAATTTAAGTCTTTACTTGGGTAACCGCAATAAAAACCTACTCTTTTCACATGACTGTCCATGCTACATCTTTTGTGAAGGCTGCTACATCCCCAAAAGTCCTGGATCAGATTTGCAAAGCCCTTGACTAACACCATCTCCTTTTAGCCTCACAACTCCCTACAGTCATCATCCTTCTAGGATCCTTTTTACAGCAGAGGGAGGAAGCTGAGGCTGAGAAGCCTAATGACTCGCTCCTTAGTCATACAGTGACTAATGTCAGAGACAAAATTTGAAACCAGACTTTCTGGATTCCCTGTCTAGCTCTTATCACTGCACTGACACAGCTTTTCCACTACCAGGCAATCAAAGGGAAGCTTTTCCTCCTGCTCCTTTGGCAAAAAATGTCACCTTTTCTGTTGACTGCTTTTTCTCCCACCATAGTTCTCAGACCAGCAAGGGGAATGAACTAAAAACTGAAATTTCTCCTTTATTCATCTAATATTAAGAGACCTTTAAATCAAACCAGGCTGACCTAGATAATTTTTCAAGCTCCATAAAGTTCTCCAATAATTATATTTTCTTAGGATTTCAAAGCACTATTTGCCTCTCTCTGTCTTGTGTAAGACTTTATATTCTCACAAACTTACCCAAATCATGGCTTATTCCTGTCAAACAGAAACTTACTAGTAATTATCCCAGACTTTAGGAATGAAGGAAACAAGCATTTCTTAAGTATCTCCCACATGCCAGGCATTGCGGAAAGCACTTTCTAACTATTTTCTCATTTGATCCTCAGGACTGTGAGAGGAAGGTGTTATTATTATTCTCCATTTTACAAATAAGGAAACTGAGGCAGATAAGAGATCAAGTGACTGGCTCCCACATATTGTCTGTGTGATCCTGGGCAGGTCACATAACTCTTTGGTGCTCTTGACAACCTTAAAGTGATGTGTGGCAGAGAAGGAGCTGATCAGCATTGCTAGAAAGTGTTTTCTCATTGCGAGTTCCCTGTATTTCCTGGATAAAAATGGCAGGATGGGGGGTGGTGTAGGTGACACATCAAAGGGCATTAAAAGCTCTCCTTCCTTTCAAGAATCATAGAACAATTATTAGATGGAAAAACAATCGAGGCCATATTTAAATTAATAAAGCAATTTAGCATCATAATTCCAAATGGAGTGGGAGATGTAGAATGAGGGATGGAGATGAAAATTCATCATTTCTAGCAAACTCTCCCCACTACACCATCTCCTAACCCATTTCCCCTCCTACCTGCCGGTTTCTATCCCCATCTAGTGGACAAAGAGGAAAGCATGTCAAGAAGAAAAATCCAACCTTTTATACAGAATCTCATCTCATCCTAACAAACAGCACTGTCGGGTGCTACAGTCTAGCACCTATATGTATATATTACTTTAGCTATTAGTCCCATTTTCAGGCAAAGAAACCGGATCAAAGAGGGCAAGCTAACCCAGGCAGTAATTTTATATCCTCTGGTACAAGATCCAGGACTCCATCAACACCTGATCCATCCTCTTAAATTTGCTGTGATTTATAAGGCAGAGACCAGTTAGTTATACCAGGTAGTTAGAGCCAACTTCTTTCCAATACAATGCAACCTGGTTCTGAGAGAATGGAACTATGGTCAAATCCATATTCAGGTCCTAATGTAGGAGAATAAAAAAGGCACCATGATGATGCATGCTGATGATTGGAGGGCTGAAAAAGTCAGGATTTTTTCTTTTCTCCAGGATTATTTTATTGTAATCCCCCTACCCCAATTACATGTAGAAACAATTTTTGACATGTTTTCTGATATGCTGTGATGCAGATACTCTCCCCATCTCCCCTTTGCCTTCCCTGACAAATAATCTGATATAGATTACCAATGTGCTTTCGTGCAATATAGATTTCTATATTCATCATGTTGTGAAAGAAGACATAGATCACACATATAAGAAAAAAAATCATGAAGGGAGGAAATAAAGTAAAAAATGGTATGCTTTGATCTGCATTCAGATTCCTTCTATGGTGGTGGAAGCATTTTTCATGAGTCCCTTGACGTTGTCTTAGGTCCATATATTGCTGATAATAGTCAAGTCATTCACAATTGATCATCATACACTATTGCGGTTATTTTGTACAATACTCTCCTAGTTCTGCTCTCTTCATCTTGCATCAATTCATATGTCTTTCCAGGTTTTTCTGAAATTCTCCTGCTTGCCATTTTATAGCATGATAGTATTCCATTTCAATGATACACCACAGCTTTTCAGTCATTCCCCAATTGATGGACCAAATGGCCTCTGAAGAACTTCCCCTACCACTCAGTTATATATGGAGGCCATACCAACTAGGTGTTCCAACAACCCCAGTATTCTGTTTCCTCAAATTCTCCCTGGAACTTTACTATTGCTCACTTTCCTATGGACTGCTGCTCCTTCTAGTCTGCTTCCCCAAGTATATTGTCTTCTCTTTTGTGTCTACATTTCTTTACTCTTAGATCCCTTGTCATCTGGTGTCCATCCATACTTTAGTCGAACTACTACTTCCATGTTTACCAGCAAGTAGCTAATTGCCATTATCTGCTGCCCATGCCTTCTTTGTATGTCTCTTCTGCTTTTATGTTTTGTTGTCCTATTACATTATCTCTTTTGTTGGGTTCTTATCTTCCTCAACTAAGCCTCTTAAATGTCATTCCTCAGGCCAGTTTTGGCCCTTCTCTCTTGACAAATGCATCCATTAGTAGTAGTAGTAGTAGTAGTAGTAGTAGTAGTAGTAGTAGTAGTAGTCTCTCGGTAACCGAGGATGACGATTGTCTTTGTGCGTTTTTGTGCACAAAGACACTTGTGCATGAAGATTTAAGTGGAAAAGTCAATGCACAGAGACAGTCCCACTCTCTCGGCGTTGGAAGCCTGGGTCCAATGGCACGAAAAGTCGTTACACCTGGAGACTTCCTCAGCTGCATTGGATGGCCGTGTTGTCCTTTGTGCTCCAACATGCCCTAAGCACTCCACAGTGCTTTGCTGCATTGCCATCTCAGCCGTTGAACCTTCTTATTGGTTTCTTCCGCCTGTTCCGCCGAAGCAGTCTTCACATGCTGGGTGAGCAAAGCCCTGGTTCACCAGGGGTCGACGACCCGATGGCTACCCTCACAAGGTTTGGCCGGCCTGTCGAAGCCGTTGCTCAGGGTGTGGCCATTGCCGCATGCTAGCAGCTACTGGGAGCCACAAGTGAGAGCTGGGTGTCAGGTGAGGGTTAGAGGCTGGAGAACTGCCCTAGGAAGGCACGACAAGCCCTCTATACCAAAGATATTACTCCTCCCTGAGCACCCCATACACCCCATCCATTACAAAAGCTTAAACAACCACTTTTATTTGAAAAAGTCATTCTCTGCAACATGGAATCCTTGGTTTCTTTCAAGTCTTATTTCAGGTGCTACTTTATACTGGAGAACTTTTACTGATCCCCTACTTTTCCCCCACTCTTCAATAATGTTTTATTTTTTCTAATTATATGTAAAACCAGTTAGTATTCTTATTCTAACATTTTGAGTTCCAAATTCTCTACCTCCTTCCTTTCCACCCTTACTGAGACAGTAAGTAATTTGATATAAATTATATCTGTGCTATCCTGCAAAACATTATTTCCATCTTCATCCTGTTGTAGAAGAAAACACATATTAAAAAAAAAACATGAAGAAAATAAAGTGAAAAAATTGTCTGCTTCCATCTACATTCAGGTTCCATCAGTTATTTTTATGGAGGTGGATAGAATTTTTCATCATGAAGCCCTTGATATTTTCTTGGATCATTATTGCTGAGAATAGCTAAGTCATTCACAGTTATTCACCATATAGTATTGCTGTTATTATGTACAATGTTCTGCTGGTTTTACTTGCTTCTCTCTGCATCAGTTCATTTTAGTCTTTCCAAGTTTTTTTGAAATCCTCTTGCTCATAATTTCTTATAGCATAGTAGTAACCATCACAATCATATACCACAACTTGTTCAGCCATTCCTCAGTTGATGGGTATCCCATCAATTTCTAATTCTTTGCTACCACAATAGAGCTGCTGTAAATACTATTGTATTGCTGGATAAAAAGATATGCACAAATTTATAGCCCTTTAGGCATAGTTCCAAATTGCTCTCCAGAACAGTTGGATCAGTCCACAACTATGCCAATAATGCATTAGTGTTCCAATTTTGCCCCACCCCCTCCCAACAGTTATCATTTTCCTTTTCTGTCATATTAGCCAGTCTCAAAGGTGTGAGGTAGTATCTCAAATTTATTTTAATTTGCAATTCTCTAATCAATAGTGATTTGGAGCATATTTCCGTATGGATATCAATAGTTTTGCTTTCTTCTGTCTGAAAACTGCCTGTTCATATCCTGTGACTGTTTATCACTTGGGAAATGATATATATGATTATAAATTTGACTCCATTCTCTATATAATTGAGAAATGAAGCTTTATCAGGGACATTTGCTATAAAAGTTTTCTCAGTTTTCTGACTTCCTTCTAATCTTGATTACATTGGTTTTGTTTGTGAAAAAGCTTTTTAATTTCATGTAATCAAAATTGTCCATTTTGTATCTTGTCATGCCCTCTTGTCTCTCATTTGGTCATGAATTCTTCCTTTATCCATAGATCTGACAGGTAAACTGTTCCATGCTCCCCTAATTTGCTTATGGTGGCACCCTTTAAAATTTAACCAAATTTTAATTTCTAAATTGTCTAAAATGTTGGCCTAATTTCTTCTTACCATTTTCCAGTTTTTCCAGCAATTTTTTTTTGTCAAATAGTAAGTTCTTATGCCTCAAACCAGGATCTTTGGTTTCATCAAAGACTAAATTGCTATGACCATTTTATACTGTGTATTGTGCTCCTCATCCATTCCACTGATCCACAACTCTATTTTCTTAGCTAGTAGCAGATTGTTTTTGATGATTACTGATTTATTTTATAGTCTGAGATCTAGCATGGTGAGGCCAAAGCTTCTGAGGGCTACTTCTAAATGCTTCTGGGTGGCACAGTGGATAGCGTTTAGTCCTGGAGTCAATTTCAAATTCACCCTCAGACATGCTGTGTGATCCTGGGCAAGTCATTTCACCATGTTTGTCCAAGTTCCTCATCTGTAAAATAAGCTGGAGAAGGAAAGAGCAAACTACTCATGTACCTTTGCTAAGAAAACTCCAAATGGGATCATGAAGACTGGGATACTCAAAAACAAATTACTTTTAGGTGCTCTCTCCCTCCTTAAATTCCATTTAATTTACTTTCATACATGTTACATTCTCACAATAGACTGTACAGCCCTTAAGGATGGGCATTGTCTTTCTTTTCTCTCTCTCTTTCTCTCTTTCTTTCTTTCTTTCTTTCTTTCTTTCTTTCTTTCTTTCTTTCTTTCTTTCTTTCTTTCTTTCTTTCTTTCTTTCTTTCTTTCTTTCTTTCTTTCTTTCTTTCTTTCTTTCTTTCTTTCTTTCTTTCTTTCTTTCTTTCTTTCTTTCTTTCTTTCTTTCTTTCTTTCTTTCTTTCTTTCTTTCTTTCTTCTTTCCCTTACCTTCCATCTTGGAGTCAATACTGTGTATTGGCTCCAAGGCAGAATAGTGGTAAGGGCTAGGCAATGGGGGTCAAGTGACTTGCCCAGGGTCACACAACTGGAAAGTGTCTGAGGCCAGATTTGAACCTAGGACCTCCCATCTCTAGGCCTGGCTCTCAATCCACTGAGCCACCCAGCTGCCCCCTGTCTTTCCTTTTTATCCGTGGCATCTAGCATGGGGCTTTCCATGTAGTAGGTTCATAATGAATGCTTCTGGAATTGAAATTGAGGTGGGCAATGAGATCGAAGTCTTGTCCAAAGAAAATGGCAGCTCAGGCAATCTCCATGGTGAGGGAACAAGCTTTACTTAGAGAGAGGGGAAGGTCCTGGCAATGAAAACACCCAAGAAGTTTCCAGGAATGCTTTTTATCTTGCTTGGTTGTCAGAAAAGGAGTTGATTGTTTGGGCAGTTGCAGCCCTGCCATACCCAAGGAACTGATGCCACTTAACCTTTGGGTCACTTTGGCTTTACCCATGATTCACTGTTTATCCAGGAAGGGAGAAGGGGCATGGAAACCACAATATAAATGGGATGTTTTTCCAAGGTTAACTTTCAGCCAAATGTTGCTGTTTCTGAGCAGGCTCTAATTAGGAAGTGTGTAGAAATTGGGCATTGTTTGAACCTAGTCCTGTAGGGACCAGCAAGTTAGACCACTTTAACTGGAACAGAGTTCTTAAGGGGAAATAATAATATGAAGTAGCTTTGGAAAGATAGATTGAAGCCAAATTGATAAAGGCTTTAAAAATGCCAAATAAGCATTTATATTTTATCCTAAAGATAAAAGGGAAAGAAAAACTTCTAGTACTTTTAACACAGATCTATTATTTTTAGCTAACCTAGAGAGTTGACGTAGGCTTCCTTCTCAGCTCAAGTCCACGTGTCCACTGCACAATCTACTTATTTCTTGCTATTGAAGCGGTAACTAGGGTAAGGAGATACAGGCTTTGCTCTGAGATGCCAACATTGGAAGAGGAGGAGACATTTCTCCCTGCAGTGGCATGGAGATTACTATCCCCTTCACCAGTTTGAGTAATGCAGCCCTATTCCTCCCTCTACCCTCAGACCACTAGCTGAAGGATCCTGTTTTCATGGTGCTTTGTCTCAGGGACATTTGTGGCCTCCAACCCCATAGCCCATGGACATGCCACTCTGAGCTTAGTGGTGTGCTAGTAAATGTTTCACTACGAACTCTTTAGAAAACATTTGCACATACCTTTTTAAGCTTAATCTGCATTATTAATATTTTCTAGCTCACGTTCTTAAATCTTAGCCCAGAGGTATCAAACAAAAAGCCAACAATACTCCCTAATGCCAGAACCACTAATTGGGGAATGTAGAAGAGAAATTTTAATACAATAAAGCAAATATTAATTAATATGTGGTTAATATGTTAACAAGTTAAAATGTGGTCGTCTAAGTCAATAGGGTGAAATTATCTTTTTATGGATTAGTGGCCTTATTTCTTTTTTATGATTTGGATTTTTAAATTAATTAATTTAGAATATTTTTCCATGGTTACATGATTCATGTTCTTTCCCTCCCCTCTTCCCCAGCCAATGAGCAATTCCTCTGGGTTTTACATGTGTCATTGATCAAGACCTATTTCCATATTATTAATATTTGCACCGTTTAGAGTCTACATTGCCAATCATATCCCTCTCTACCCATGTGACTGGTTTTTCTTCTGCATATCTACTCCCACAGTTCTTTCTCTGGATGTGGATAGTGTTCTTTCTCATAAGTCCCTCAGAATTGTCCTGTATCACTGCATTGCTGCTAGTAGAGAAGTCCATTACATTCAATTGTACCACAGTGTATCAGTCTGTGTACAATGTTCTCCTGGTTCCACTCCTTTTACTCTGCATCACTTCCTGGAGATTGTTCCAGTCTCCATGGAATTCCTCCAGTTCATTATTCCTTTGAGCACAATAGTATTCCATCACCAACAGATACCACAATTTGTTCCTTCATTCTCCAAATGAAGGGTATCCCTTCATTTTCCATTTTTTGTAGTGGCCTCATTTCTATTTGAAATTTGCCAGTCATTAGTCTAGACAGTCAACCAAACAATAACTCAAGCCCTGATTTGTGCTGGTTGCTGATGTTTGAGGTATAAATGTTCACACTGAAAATTCAACCATCAGCTCCCCCATTTTATACCTGTACAATACTGTTTAAGCTAACCTTTCTCCAAATTCAACTCTATTCAATTATATTGTCCTTTGAACCAAACTGTGGTACCTCCTTCCCCAACTGTTCTTGCCCCAGGTGAAAATATTCCTAGTCAGCTGGGAAGAAAGAACTCAGCTCTAAGACGATCATGATTCTCTGCTTTTTCCTGTATGCCTTTTACAGAGTTCAGTGGAAGAGGGATGAAAAGGAAGACTGGATCTCCTCATCACACCCCTCCCCTTGGGGACAATGACAATTTACAGCAAAGCAGCTTTGGTCTATCAGAGAGCAGGCCAGGGTCTCCAAAACATCAGGGTCCTTCCTTACCAATAATGTGTTTGTTTGGTCATACATATTCCTTACATGAATGCCTCTCTGTGGTCTCTGCGTGTGCCTACTTTACCCACTGACACTGGTTTGTGGGAGACTCTACCCCAGATTTATTAGGGAAATGTTTAGTAGCTACTGTGCTTGTCATTTCAGTAAATGCCATTGCTTTGAGCTAATTATGTCCTCTGGTCAACTAGAGAAATGGTAAGGCACAAGTAAGAGTTTGTTAGTGATACATTTTCTTAAACCCTTATCTTCCATTTTAGAATCAATATTCCAAGGTAGAAGAGTGGTAAGGGTAGGCAATAGGGGTTATGTGACTCACCTAGGGTCACATAGCTAGGAAGTGTCTGAGGCCAGATTTGAAGTCGGGGCTTCCTGTCTCTAGGTCTGGCTCTCAATCTATTGAGCCACCCAGCTGCCTCTTCTTTGGATCTTTCAAAGCTGTGGACTTGTTATATATTTTTTTCCTCCTGGTTCAGCTCACTTAAATCTACAACAGTTCATGTTCATACAAATCTTCCCAGTTTCTCTGAAACCATCTCATCCATCATTTCTTACAGAACAGTAGAATAGTATGCCACCAAACTTACATAACACAACTTGTTCAGTCATTGCGTAACTGATGGGCACTCCCAGTTTCCAATTCTTTGTCACCACAAATAGAGGTATGAATATTTTTGTAAGTCCTTAAGAGTTTGTTTGATGGACTACTCAATGTACTACCACTCCCTCAACTTACCTCCTTCTAATTCCCCCTTCTCTCCTATTTCCCTATTGAGTAAAATGCATTTTTGTATCCAACTCTGTACCTATCTAATTTTCTCTTTTGACCAGTTCAGATGAGTGATGTTCAGTTGCCATCCAGTCCCTCACTCCCTTTCTCTGTTTATATCGACTTCTACTTGCACAACCTGATTATATGAAATAATTTCCTCTAGCCTTCCTTTCCCTTTCTCTTCCTCCCTCAAGGGCATTTTCCTTCTATACCCTTTATGTATTTTTTTTAGATCAATAGATATCAGAATTATTCTCCCACCCTCTAATTAAAATCCCTCTAATAACTATCCTGATGATAGTGCTCAGAGGAGACACATGGAACATTTTCCCATATTGGATGTTTAGTCCTTTATGTTTGTTCATGTTTGCCAAGAATAATTTTCACCCAGGAAAATTTGGTTTCTCACCTGAAGATGAGAAGGTGACTTCCATTTAACCTTTGATAATGCATCCCCTTTGGGAGCTCTTGTAAAACCAGACTTCTCCCAAGTAGGGAAGCTTATTTTTTCCCTTTCTTTTTTTTGGTTCAGGTGAGGACTTTACACATACCAAAGTAGGTGATAACATATAGAAAACAATTAATAGAAAGTTTGCCTCAAAGAAAGACAATAAATTAGGAGAAAATTCAACATGATAATATGGAAATATCACGTATTAAAGAAAAAAGATTAAACATGATGTAAATCAGGGGTTACTTGGTCAGAGTGGGGTTCATACACACAATAGAAACAACAGAGGTGAGCACTATTGTGAGTCATTATGAGTCAGCATTGGATAAGAGTAGTCAGGAAGCCTGGATTTAAGTCTTACTTCTGCCCCATATTGGCTGAAAGAACATGGGAAAGTCACAGCTTCACTCTGTCCCAAGTTACTCTGTAAAACTTTTAAGTTACAGATGAGCAGCAACCCACATTGGTGGAGAAATTTCCACGGGGAGCTCCCTGTACTGATGAAATCACACTCCCAACAACACAAAGAGCATTTCTTCAATATCTTCAGCTCAACGGATATGATTTACTCCCTTAGTTGGGCAAGTGATCACAATAAGTATTTTTTAAACCCTTCCCTGTGACTCAATACTATATATTAGTTCCAAGGCAGAAGAGCAGTAAGGGCAAGGCAGTAGATGTTGCCCAGAGTCACACAGCTAGGAAGTGTCTGAAGCCACAGTTGAACCCAGGACTTCCTGTCTCTTGACTTGGCTCTCAATCTTCTGAGCTACCTAATTGCCCCACACAATAAGTATTAGAACATTTGAAGAGTCAGGAGACTCTTAGTATCTTGTTGTTTTTTTTCATAGCTTCAAAAAATATGAAACCACAATTATCACAGCTGGCAGTCACTAGTAACCCAATAAAAGTAGCTTTTGCCTTGTCCATTTCCCCATTCACACCACCATCCAGAAGCTATCCCATATGACATTCATAGAGGAGGAGCTCATATCCTAATGGCATGCCTTTACTGCTTACTCGAGGTACCAAACCAGGGTCATGCCATTAAAGAGATCTTCCCATCAGCCATCTCCCCCAATAAGCACCTGCCTCAACGTTAGCCCATGGCTCACAAAGCAGGAACCCACTCAAGGATGCTCCCTGGTAGGGATCACAAGGTCCACATATGCTACAGGAGATCCAGAAAGCCCCTACCCACCTACTACACTCCCCGGCTCAGTTGTCACTTGATCTGAAAAAATGACCATTTGTGTCACAAAACTTAGCTTTGTTTAGAAATCAAAGGTGCTGTCTAATCCATATCATATTGCTTGCCTTCTCAAGGAGTTGGTAGAAGGGAAGGAGAGAATTTGTTACTCAAGATTGTCTAAATAAATGTTAAACATTTAAAAAACAACTGGGAAATAATTAACAAAAGAAATCAAAGTATATTTTTAAAAATAAACACCACAAAAATGTCATGTGCTTTGAATGAGATGATTTGGCAGAGTATTAAAAATATGTATAATACCTTTAAAAATAAATTGTTCCTTTTGGTAACACATAGGATGTTAGTCTAGGAGAACTTGTGAGAATGCCAAAGGATTATCTTTGAGCTTGATTTCAGAAAAAAGGGGATGGGGACATGCACATGAGGTGCTAGATTAGTTAAGAGGATTAACACGGTTTTATATTTGTGAATTAAGTAGATGATGTAGCTTACATTTGGGGTAGGTGAGTACCCACAGCCACATCTCTGGCCTGGCAATAATAGTACACTAGAATGAGATAAAATTATTAGGAGAAGGAATTAACAAGTCTTTGTTTCAACTTTTAAAACCCTAAGTAGAAGGGGGAACCATTGCAGTTTGTTTAAACTATGTTCTGTTATTATCAAGAATAGAAAGCAAAGGTTTATATAAGCCAAGCTTGATAACAGTTTTGGGCTTAGGAACAAAGTACTCAAATCATATCTGAGGGGTTTTTTCCCTTTAAAATAGCTTGCTGAAAGCTGTGTCAATGTTTTTATGGAAGAATTAACATTTATTCTTTAAAGGCTGTTATCTTGATAATGTTCTAATAAGGACCTAAAGATAAAATACAAAGAGATTGGCTTGTTTAGTATATCTCCTCTGTTCAGTTACGTACACTAAACTCTAACCACTAGGCCTATGTACCCCTGACATTGACCTTGTGGTAGCAACGCCCATGGGGTAGAAAGCTTTCTAAGGGAAGTTAATCCACCTCCTGGACCTCAGCTTTATATGCTTAACATCTAACAGAAAATATTTCCCCACTAATATTTCTCCCCATGCCTTTGATAATTAATAATATACATCTCTTTTTTTTCTTTAACAAAATTTTCATTTGTCTTTTCTTTCATATATCTATAGTTTCACACTTAGGGAGGATGTATTTTCTATAAGGAACTCATGGAATTTGTTAAAAATACAGCATAATAGATTTCAAGTAGGAAAATAGTCATCCGCAGGAGTATGGGGACAGCAATGTTGGGTCTCACTATCTCACCTTAATGACCAAATTATTGAAGGAAAAAGAGGAATTAAAAGAGGCTGGCCTCAGAAGGTCAACAGTTGGACCTTGGGGTGGATAACTGCTTCCTGCCCAACAGTGGTTCACACATCTGATTGTTGGAGAGAGGGATGAGACTGAGGCTGGGTTTGTCCCTGCAACTCTAGGTCAGGTTGGTCAAATACTAACCATATAATAACTCCCTTTGCCTATTCAATTTAGCTCTTTTAAGCCATTCTCTCCCCTCCATAGAAAGAACAAGGATCATAATCACATCCTAAAAGCCCGGATGACTTGATAAAAACTGCTATTTATGGGGCCTCTACAAGGTATTATGAGATATATGCAAGTATAATACAAGATAGAATAATAGAATAGTACTTTAGGAGCCCGTTGTGAGCTCAAATGTCCAGTAAGGGTTTTTCCCACCCAGCTTTTGGGAGTCCTAAATATAAGCAGCAGAAATAATGACATTATTTACAACTTAATTAACATGATCAAAAACAGATTAAATGCCAGATGGACCATACCAGTCATCTAGGATAACTACTCATTTAAATCCAGTTTCTCTTACTCCACATGGAGTTAGCTTTCCACTAAACTATGCTGGCTCTCATTTTGATAACTTTAGTAAAACAAAAATCGATGTTTGGGAATAGTGGGGAGGGAGGGAGGAAGGGACAATGAGAGAGAGAGAAAGAGAGAGAGAGAGAGAGAGAGAGAGAGAGAGAGAGAGAGAGAGAGAGAGAGAGAGAGAGAGAGAGAGAGAGAGAGAGACTGAGAGAAGAGAGAGATTGAGAAAAGAGAAAGAGATTGAGAGGAGAAAGAGATTGAGAAAGACTGAGAGAAGAGAGAGATTGAGAGAAGAGAGAGATTGAGAAAAGAGAAAGAGATTGAGAGGAGAAAGAGATTGAGAGAAGAGAGATTGAGAAAAGAGAAAGGGATTGAGAGGAGAAAGAGATTGAGAGAAGAGAGATTGAGAGAGAAAGATTGAGAGGAGAGATTGAGAGAAGAGATTGAGAGAAGAGAGAGGTTGAGAGAAAGAAAAAGACAGAGAGAGATTGACAGAAGAAAAAGAGGTTGAGAGGAGAGAAAGAGAGATTGAGAGAAAGACTGAGAGATTGAGAGAAGAGAGAGATTGAGAGGAGAGATAGGAGAGAGAGAAACAGAGAGAGAGAGAGTGAGTGAGAATTGAGTATGCCTTACAGCTGAAATTCTACATGTGTGGTCTCCTCATTTGATTGTGAGCTCTTTAAGAGAAAAGGCCCCATTTTGCTTTTTGTTTCTATCATTGCTTGACATAGTACTTGGCTAAGCATTTTAGAAATGGTTATTTATTCATTCTAGAAGGAACTCTGAGGATAGAGCTCTAATTGGGAATTTGGATCCTTACATTTCTTATGGTGACCCCTTTGCTTGATGTTTATGTTTTTTTTTAAGAGCTTCTTTCCCTTCCCTTATGCCTAGTGCTGGCAGAAACTCTCCAGTATTCTAGTCTATTATCAGTTAGAGAAGGGGGAAATGAACTCCCTCTCAATGGTGTATCTAAGGCCATCATCTTCCTGGCTTATCCCTTTCCTTTTCTTCCATTTATATAAGCTTTTTTTTTTAATTCTGAATTTAAGCATCTCCCCCAAACATTTCCACAATCAGGTCTATCTTCATTTAATACCACTTTGACATTTAAGTATATGATAAACTCTATTAAACATTTGCTTTCAAAACTGTCCTGTTTCTTGGTGCTTGTTTGTGCCACTTGCTTTGCTTTTTAAAACGCTCAGTGTCTCTCTTTTTTGGCCTTAATTTCTATCTCTGACCACCCCCACCCTATTGAAAATTAAGGGGAAAAAAAATCCTTGTAACAAGTCTAAAATAAAACCAATCAATACAAGAACTCTATCCTCAAGCCAGTCTTTCTGCGGCTTGTGTCCGCTTTTCTGCGCCCCTGCCACTTCCATCATGCTCCCCCGGGTACTTAACTACCTAGTTTTCTTCTCCAGGACTACGTAGGTCCCTGGAAAGGATTCCTAGTATATTAACAACTCAAGCAACAAATTAGAGACACTAAAACTTAAGAAGAGGAAATACCCAGGAAGACGCTGAACCACAAAAGGTGAATGGCCGAGGTCGGTCCCTGCAGAGAAGTCTAGGAGACCCCTCCTAGAGAAGAGCCTGTTCCCTTCCTGTTCAGGTGCTTGGGAGATCCTTAGGAAGTACAGGGCTTATTTACTTTAGTAGGGTCCCTGCAAAGGAGCCCAGGAAACCCTCTAGGGGGCAGAGCTCCAGCAGTAGAATGTCCCCTGCAGAGGAGTCTGGGGGATTCCTTGGGAGCCAAAGCTTCCTCAGCTGTTTTAGGGCCCTTGTTCGTGGGTGTGGGAGACCCCTCCTAAAACAGGGCTCCTCCTGCAGTACAAGGGCCCCTGCTAGAGGGCCTAGGAGACCCCTCCTAGAACAGGAAGTGTCTGAGGCCACATTGGAACCCAGGCCTACCTCTTTGTCCACCGAGCGGCTTCGATGCCCATTCATTCTAAACATTTAACAATCTGCTTAGGGTCTGAGCTAGCTGTGTGACACACTAACTCTGCCAGCACCAAGGAAAAGTGAAATGTAGGGAGCTTAGATTCAAAGCCAGAAGGAGTCTCAGGGATAATCAAGTCCAAACCTTTCCTTTGTTTCACAGAGGAGCAAACTGGGCTTAACCGGCCTAGACAGGAGCAGGGGCAGCATTAGAACCCAGGCCTTTTGATTCTTTATGCTGCTTGAAGCTATTTGCATTCAGCTGGATGGCCCAGAGTGGATGATAGGCGATATCAAATGAGATGACGTTTGCCAAGCAGCTGGCAAATCTTCAAATGCTCTATCAAATATTAGCGATGGCTATTTTTTACCATTGCAGGCAATACCATGCCAACACTTCTCCCAATCAATGTTTTAAAAGATGAAGGTTTAAAGTGCTGGCCCTCATATGAGTATTTATATAGTAATAAGACCTTTTTAGAAATAGAAGGAGGGGGCAGCTGGGTAGCTCAGTGGATTGAGGACCAGGCCTAGAGATGGGAGGTCCTAGGTTCAAATCCGGCCTCAGCCACTTTCTAGCTGTGTGACTCTGGGCAAGTCACTTAACCCCCATTGCCTAGCCCTTACTGCTCTTCTGCCTTGGAACCAATTCTTAGTGCTGCTTCTAAGACAGAAAAGGGTTCAAAACAAAAAATAAAGAAAGAAAGAAATAGGAGGGGGAAAAACCAGTGGAAAAGAATTAATCTTTTGTAGGTCAGTGGGGAAATTATTTTGGAATAAACAGGCCTCCCACATATTTTTCAATTTACAGCATAGAGCTAACTGATTAATGTTTGCTGGTAAAGTTGATTTGACAATTCCCTAAGCACCAGACAAGAGGCCTGCTTTAAGGGTGTATTGAATGTGATCTGAACCAGCCATTGCAGTGGGGCATTTGGGGTTATTATAAAATCCACCCCTGCCTTGGTCCGTGGTTTGGTTTTTTTTTGATGCTTTATAATTATTTCTGAGATTCCCACATATAAAGAATAGCTGCATAGTCCCAGTGTAGGTTTTAGAACTGTTTAGAGGTGGTGTGGGAGTCAGAGACCCTCTGTTCAAATTCAGACTTTATGTCTCTCTTCCTGTCTCTCTCTTTCCTTCTGTGTATGTCTCTGTGTCTCTCTTCCTCCCCTTCTCCTCTCTCTCTCTCTCTCTCTCTCTCTCTCTCTCTCTCTCCCTCCCTCCCAATCTCTTTCTCTCCTCCCTCTCCCTCCCTCCCAATCTTTCTCTCTCTCTCTCTCTCTCTCTCTCTCTCTCTCTCTCTCTCTCTCTCTCTCTCTCTCTCTCTCTCTTTCTCCTTCTCTTACCTCTCTCTCTCTCCCTCCCAAGCTTTTTCTCTCTTTCTCCCCCCTCTCTTTCTCTCTCTCTCTCTCTCTTTCTCCTTCTCTTACCTCTCTCTCTCTCCCTCCCAAGCTTTTTCTCTCTTTCTCCCCCCTCTCTTTCTCTCTCTCTCTCCCTCTTTCTTCTTTTACCTCTCTCTCTCCTCCCTCTCTCTCCCTCCCAATCTTTTTCTCTCTTTCTCCCCCCTCTCTTTCTCTCTCTCCCTCTCTCTTTCTTCCTCTCATTCTCTTTCTCTCTTCCTCTTCTCTCTTTCCCTCTCTCTCACCTCTCTCTCTCCTCCCTCTCCCTCCCTCCCAATCTCTCTCTCTCTCTCTCCTTCCCAATCTTTTTCTCTCTCTTTCTCCCCCTCTCTTTCTCTCTCTCCCTCTCTCTTTCTTCCTCTCCTTCTCTTTCTCTCTTCCTCTTCTCTCTCTTTCTCTCTTTCCCTCTCTCTCACCTCTCCCTCCCTCTCTCACCTCTCTCTCTCCTCCCTCTCCCTCCCTCCCAATCTCTCTCTCTCTCTTTCTCCCTCTTTCTCCTTCTCTTACCTCTCTCTCTCTCTCCTCCCTCTCTTTCCCTCCCAATCTTTTTTTCTCTCTTTCTCTCCCCCTCCCTCTCGCTTTCTTCCTCTCATTCTCTTTCTCTCTTCCTCTTCTCTCTCTCTCTTTCTCTCTTTCCCTCTCTCTCACCTCTCCCTCCCTCTCTCACCTCTCTCTCCTCCCTCTCCCTCCCTCCCAATCTCTCACTCTTTCTCTTTCTCCTTCTCTCACCTCTCTCTCCTCCCTCTCTCTCCCTCTCAATCTTTTTCTCTCTCTTTCTCCTTCTCCCTCCCCCCCTCTCTATCTCTGTCTCTTGTCTCTCACACACAGATATGTAGACCCCCTGTGTGACATCAAGCCAACCTCCCTAGATGATCTATGAGTGAGGAACTAGGGAAGAAATTGCCTTAGCCCTTATAGGGAAAGTCCCTGCTTCAGGGTGAAAAGAAGCAAGAGAGAGGACCAAGAGAAGCAGGCTTGCCCAATGGAGAAAGCATGAATATCAGAACCAGAATCCTGCTTTTGCTAGGACTAACCATGGGATCTGGGACAAGCCACTTCATCTTTGGGGCCTCGGTTTCTTCTATCTGTAAAATGAGTGGTTTGGACCAAATAATCCCTCCAATCTGACTACCACCTCAGTGGGAGTGATTGAAAGGAGGGGGGTCCAAGTACTTTTAATTACCATCTCTTTTCTTGATTTGTTCTTTATTATTATTATTATTATTTAAATAAAAACTCTTGCCTTCACTCTTAAAATTAGTACTATTCATTGTTTCTAAGGCAGAAGAGCAGAAAGGATTAGACAACGGGGGTTAAGTGATTTGCCCAGGGTCATTCAGCTGAGAAGTGTTTGAGGTCAAATTTGAACCCAGGACCTCCCATCTCTAGATGGGGCTCTCAATCCACTGAGCTACCCAGCTGTCACAGTGATTTGTTTTTTAAAAAACCAACCAACCAACCAACCCAGGATCTTGTTGGTCCTCTTGGGAAAAGGGAGGGCTGAAGGACAAAGGACAGCAACCAACCAAACAAGAAACAACCTCTGGGATCTGGATAGACTCCCAAATCCTTTTCATTATGGAAATCACCTTATAGGATCAGTCTGTTCAGTTCAAGGTGAGGATTTTTACTGCGACTATTTATATTTTCCTGCCAAGGATCGGTTGCTAATTTTGAAGCAGCCAAACCAGATGTCAATATGAAAACTGAGAGAGACATATGTTATCACGAATCAATGCTTCTGGTGATTAATATTTGATTTTTGCTAATACACATACATCTTAGAGAGAGAAAAAAGATCTCTGTAGTTCTCCTGGGCAGTTTCTTGTGGTGCCATAATATTCACATAAGATTAGAGAAAAGCTGTGATTGCCCCTTAAGGCAAAAATCTGAAAGTCTCACAAAAGCCTGAGATTCTCAAATTGAATGGACTGTGGGCAAGAGTTTTGTATTAAAGGGGCCCCGGAAACATTTTAAGGCACACATGAATGGAAAAATTGGGAAATAATTAAGTAAAATAAATAATTTAAATAAGTAAAATAAGTAATTTAAAAAATTGGTAAATCATTATTTATACAAAAGTGTTTCCCAGCCAGAGGTATGTGTGGAGCATTTAACTGGCTACCTCGGAGATGGAACATTTAACTAAAGGCCAAGCAAGCTTTAATTCCAATATGGCGCTCTGCATGTTTTGCTTTTATGTGGGCAGTGTGTTATAGTGGGTAGAAGTAGGAGACATGGATTTACAGTCCTTTCTCTGTGACCTATGGCCTATGTGGGCTGTAGTTTCCTCATCTGCCTAGCTCTAAATTCCCAATAATAACAAAAACAGCTCTACATTTTTGGTGCTTTAAGCAAAAATGTGATGATTAAAGCAATTGCCAAAATCTATCAATTTTACCTTTGCAACAGCTCTGGAATTTCCCCCTTCTTTCCTCTGCTACTCCCATCACCATGGAACAGGCCCTTACTAGCTCTCACCTTGAATCATGCAATACCATATTGATGGGTCAGTCTGCCTTTTCTCTCCCCACTCTAATCCATCCTCCATTGAACCAGTGAGTGATTTTTCTAAAATGTAAGTCTGACCATGTCTCACCCTTATAAAAATGAAATTATCTCTCTAATAATAAAATATTATATTTTATGAGGTTTATTAAGGATTATTAGAAATCAAGGATACAAAATAATAAACCACGTGAAAGCTTACTTACTACATCATTGCAATGGCCCAGAAGAGAGAGAGTGTGGGAGGAGTTACTGCTAGTTTAAATACTCATTGTGATCTCACCCAGGTGGAGACTCAGGTGAGATTATAGGGAATTCTGGGAAATACCAAGGACTTCTGGGGATTGAAGTCTAGGGTTCAAAATCTCCATTTTTACACTCCCTAATTAATAAACTTCAATGGCTCCCTATTGCCTCTGGGATCTGATACAAAATGTTCTGTTTGGCTTTCAAAAAGTTCTTTATAATCTAACCTCTTCTACCTTTCCAGGCTTCTTACACCTTATTCCCCCAAACACACTCTTCAATCCAGTGACATGCCTGTTTTGGCTGTTCCATCCACAAGAAACTCCATCAATTCAGCTCCATGAATTTTCTCTGGCTGTTCCCAAACCTGGAATGACCCCCCTTCTCCACTCCCAACAACTGTCCTCCCTGACTTCCTTTAAGTCCCAACTAAGATCTCACCTTCTACAGGAAGCCTTTCCCAACCCCTCTTAATTCTAGTGCCTTCCCTCGGTTACTTATTACCTAGTTATCCCTCATAGTTATCCTTTCCACATCTCTGGGATTAGGGACAGGCTCTCTGCCACTCCTCCCACCCCCCACTGCAATCTGGAAAAGACGCATAAAATTTTGTTTTTAAGAAAACAAAATCTCACAGTTTATTGCTTACAAGAAACACATTTTAGAAAGAAAAAAATATATGCAAACTAAAAACTGAAGGGCCAGAAAAGAATTACTACGCATCAAATGAATGTTTAAAAACCACAAGTTGCAATCATGTGATGAGACAAAGCAAAAACAAATATTCAAACAAAATTTTTTAGCCTTCCTTCCTACCAGAGAAAAAGCCTGAATTTTTTTTTTTAAATAGGGTGTTTAGGGAGCAGCTGGGTGACTCAGAGGATTGAGAGCCAGGCTTAATGATGGGAGGTCCTAGGTTCAAATTTAGCCTCAGATGCTTCCTAGCTGTGTGACCCTGGGCAAGTCACTTGACCCCCATTGCCTAGCCCTTACCACTTTTTTGCCTTGGAGCCAAAACACAGTATTGACTCCCAGACAGAAGGTAAGGGTTTAAACAAACAAATAAACAAACAAATAAATAAATAAATAGGGTGTTTACAGAACCTTAAAGTAAATTTTGGGTTAAGTATGCAGTTCTGAGTTTCTAAACTTTTCCTGCATTGTCTTCTGATCTTTGTTTGTCCTGTGAGGTTTCTGCAAAATTCTGAAAAAATTCCTATTTAATTTCTTACACCAACTTACAATGTATCGAAACTGCAAAGGAGAAAGTTGTGATGTGGAAGGGATAACTGAAGGTAGTTTGCTTTGTATATATTTGCTTCTTTTTTTTTTTTAAGCCCTTACCTTCCTTTTTTGGAATTAATATTGTATATTGGTTCTAAGACAGAAGAGCGGTAAGGACTAAGCAATGGGGGTTAAGTGACTTGCCCAGGGTCATACAGCTGGAAAGTGCCTGAGGTCAGATTTGAACCCAGGACCTCCTGTCTCTAGGCCCGGCTCTCCATCCACTGAGCCACCCAGCTGCCCTCTATATTTGCTTCTTATGGCCCTTGTTAGGTTGTAAGCTTTGAAGGCAGGGACTGTCTTTTGGCTCTTTTTGCATCCCCAGTGCTTAGCACAATGCCTGGCACAAAGCAGGCTCTTAATAATCGTTTAATGAATTGAATAAACGAACAGTTGGCTCTATCTTTTATTTTGCTTTTTTATTTTTCTGCATCTTTTTATTTGCATTTTTTATTTTGCTTTTAAACACCTGGTGTCCAATAGCCATATACAGGGAATTGGGAAGGATGCTCTGAGATGCCCATTTCCTATTGATAAAGACTATATTCCAATCTATCTCTTCCCCTGCTATAGGTTCATATCTTCTTCTCTCTGCAGCCCCACCATCCCATTTGCCTCCGAAAGAAAGCTTGCAATGAAAATGCAGAGACCAGTCAGCACCTGCTCACCAGCTCATGAAAGAACCCAGCGAAGACGCTAACACTATTCTTGACCTTCCCAATCTTTTCTCTCCCAAAAGGAGATTCCCATTTTTTTAGGAGATCGCAGTTCCCCTGCATCTGTTTGATTTCATCCCCCACTCCTCCCTCAAAATGCCATGTGTCAGGTATCTATTTTTTAAATGAAATTAAATCCAAGTTAATTTTGCTCTGAGAACTCTAATACATAGAGATGATTCTTTAGATCACTGGAGATTGTAGTGTTTGCGTGTGTATATTGGGAGGGTTAGAGTGGGGGGGGGGGGAGAGATGTTGGTGTTAAGGGAAGAGAAGTTACAAAAACAAATTTGGATTTCCAAATTCCCAGAGAGGCCAGACAGCATGTGTTAATGGTGCTCCCTTAATTCGCAGAAGTGGTTTCGTGGCCCCAATCCTCTCCTATCCCCTGTGATTTCTCCATTCACACATACCTCTCAGTAATAGCAATGAAAGTCAGAGCCCAGTTAAAGCCCCCTATTTAATTTAATTTATTTATTATTTTTTTTAAACCCTTACCTTCCGTCTTGGAGTCAATACTGTGTATTGGCTCCAAGGCAGAAGAGTGGTAAGGGCTAGGCAATGGGGGTCAAGTGACTTGCTCAGGGTCACACAGCTGGGGAAAACCCCCAATGTTAGAACAATGCCAAGACCATAAAAAGGGGGGCTTTAAAATGAGGAGGGATGCATAGGAGGAGATAAACAGGTTATTTAGGATGAACACGCCAAGGTTAACACCACAAGATGTAGAAGGACTCAGTCCCTTTTTTGGTTCTGTCCCCTCCTGCCCCTCTATGGAGGAGAATGAGTTTGAGATTTAGAGTAACAGAACCAGGGTGATTACTAGGGGCCTGAAGTGCCAAATAAGTGGAGACAGTGAGGTGATGTCTTGAATTGCATGTGAATTGAATTAAAGTGAGGCAGAATTGCATCTGAGTTCAGTGGCAAGACAGAAGTCAGGACAACTGGCAATGGCTGGGGATGCAGCAGATGGTCATGGCATCTTGGATGCCTGACCAAGCTCTACGCTTGCCACAGCATCTGCTTTAGCCAACTTCATGGACATTGTGGAACAGATTGTTTGACTCTGCCCATTCCTTCAGAGAAAAACTTCACTTCTTGGGGTAGACATCCTCCTGAGGCCCTGATGGGTCTGGGGCCTGGGGGTTACTTCCAACCTTGTTGAGCCCATCTGCTGAGACAATTGTACTAAGTGTGGCTGCTTCTTGGAGCTACAGGTGAGAGTTGGGTGACGGGTAGACACCAAAGATGGATGAACAGTCTTGAAAAGGGCTTGGCAAAGCCATTCTCCAATTGACAAATGATCAAGGGACATGAATAGGCAGTTTCCACACCATGAAATCAAAACTATCAATGAGCACATGAGAAAGTGTTCTAAATCCCTCCCGATTAGAGAAGTGCAAATTAAAACAACTCTGAGGTACCACCTCACACCTAGCTAACTAGCCAATATGGCAGCAAAGGAAAGTGATGAATGTTGGAGGGAAAATGGGACACTAATGCATTGCTGGTGGAGTTGTGAATTGATTCAATCATTCTGGAGGGCAATTTGGAACTATGCCCAAAGGACACTAAAAGACTGTCTACCCTTTGATCCAGCCACAGCACTGCTGGGTTTGTACCCCAAAGAGATAATAAGGAAAAAGACTTGTACAAGAATATTCGTAGCTGCACTCTTTATGGTGGCAAAAATTGGAAAATGAGGGGATGCCCTTCAATTGGGGAATGGATGAACAAACTGTGGTATATGTTGGTGATGGAATACTATTGTGCTAAAAGGAATAATGAACTGGAGGAATTCTATGGGAACTGGAATGACCTCCAGGAAGTGATGCAGAGCGAAAGGAGCAGAACCAGGAAAACATTGTACGCAGAGACTGCTACACTGTGGTACAATTGAATGTGATGGACTTTTCTACTAAGAGCAATGCAGTGATCCAGGACAATTCAGAGGAACTTGTGAGAAAATGCTATCCACATCCAGAGAAAGAACTATGGAAATGGAAATGCATTAGAAAAATATGTGATTGATCACTTAATCTGATAGGAATCTGATTAGGGTTTTGATGTTAAAAGATCGCTCTCCTGCAGATATGAATAACACAGAAATAGGTTTTGAACAACAATACATGTATAACCCAGTGGAAATGCTTGTTGGATTCAGGAGGGGGGAGGAAAGAGTGAGGTGGGGGAGATCATGAATCATGTAACCATGGAAAAATATTCTAAATAAAAAAAGAGAGGAAAAAAAGGGCTTGGCAAGCTGCCATGATGGAAGTGGTAGTCCTCCCTGAATCCCCATACACAGAGGTTCAAGCCTGGCCTCAGACACTTCCTAGCTGTATGACTCTGGCAAGTCACTTAACTTCGATTGTTTAGCCTTTACTGCTCTTCTGCCTTAGAACAAATACTTAGTATTGATTCTATGATAGAAGGTAAAGGTTTTAGAAGGGAAAAAAAGATTATTGGGATTTGGGGGAGAATAGTTTCTACTGAATGATGAAGTCAAAAGACAGATTAAAAGGGGTTGAAGAGTAAGCAAGAGGAGAAAATAGAACAAAATATTTGAAGCATTTGAGAAATATTAATAAGGGCATATATAAATAAGAAAGCATTTAATAATTAAAAAGTGACACTGTTCTTATGGAAAAGATGAGAATTAGACTAGATAACAGTACAGTTGGGTAGATCCATAGCTGGTTTAATGTTTGGTCTCAAAAAGTAATAACTGATTCTATATTTCCTTAGAAGAAGGTCTCCAGTGGTGTGCCCTATGGAACTATTTGGCCCTTGTGCTGTTTAACATTTTTATTACTGACTTGGATAAGTGCATAGGATGGAATGCTCATAAGATTCACAGATGGAGAGAGAGTGAGGGGATAGCCCACATGCTGCTTGACAGAAGCCAGACCTAAGAATATCTTGACAGGGTATAACACTGAGCTGAATCAAATAAGAAATTCAGTAGGAATAAATGTCAAGTTTTATACTTGGGCTTACAAAGTCAATTTCACAAGTATAAGATGGAGGAGGCAGCCAGATTGCTGGTTAGACAGCAGATGTTCTGGGAAATGATCTGGGGTTTTTAGTGCTCAGTATGAGACAGTAGTCTGATATGACAACCAAAAAAATAATAATGCAAACTTTAGCTGCCTTATGAAAGGCATAGCTCCTAGGAATAAGGATCGTTTCTGCATTCTACCCTGACCAGACTACCTACAGTATAATGTTCAGTTAGGGACACTGCATTTTTAGAAGGCACTTATAAAAAACTGGGAAAAAATCTTTATAATAAGTCTTTCTGACAAAAGTTTAATTTCTCAAGTATGTGTGTGTGTGTGTGTGTGTAGACAGAGAGAAAGAGAGAAGACTGAGTTGAATTTTTTAATAATAAAAAGCATTTCCCAGTTGACAAATGGTCAAAGGAATAGGCAATTCTCAGATGAAGAAATGAAAACTTTAATCAAATGAGAAAATGCTCTAAATCACTATTGATTAGAGAAATGCAAATTAAAACAATTCTGAGGTGCCACATCACACTCATAAGACTAGCTAACATGACAAAAAAGGAAAATGACTACAGTTGGAGGGAAGGTAGAAAAATGGAGACACTAATATCCTGTTGGTGGAGCTTTGAACCGATATAACTATTCTGAAGAACAATCTGGAACCACTCCTAGAGGTCCATCAAATTGTGACCCAGAAAGACTACTATTAGGCCTGTATTCCAAAAAGATTAAAGTTAGGGAAAAAGAGTTTATGTGCACAAAAATATATAGTAGCCCTTTTTGTGATGGCAAAGAACTGGAAACTGCAAGGATGGCCATTAATTTGGGAAATGGCTGAATAAGTTGTGGTATATGCTTGTAATGGAATGCTATTGTGCTGTAAGAAATGATAAACAGGATAATCACAAAAAAACCTGGAATGATTTCTATGAAGTGATGCAAAGTGAAATGAGCAGAACCAGGAGAATGTTGTACACGGTAACAATAATAATGAAGATGACGATCTGTGAATGTCTTAATTAATACCAACAAGGCAAGGATCTGGGACAACTCTAGGAGATTCATGACAAAAAAAGAATATCTACCACCATAGAAAGAAGAGACAGAGTCTGAATGCAGATTAACATGCCATTCTTTACTTTATTTCCTCCATGAATCTTTCTCTAGTGTAAAATATGTGTCTTCTTTCACAATATGATGAACATGAATATATGTATTATATGATAATATTGTACAAGCTATGTCATATTATCTGCCTTCTTGGGGAGGGGGAAGGAGTTGGAAAGAGGGAGAAAACACGAATTGGAAACTATCAAAAATGAATATTAAAAAATTGCATTGACATGTAATCTGGAAAAATTAAAAATTTATTTTAATAAAAAAGGGCATTTATAAGTTATAGGGTTTTCATTGGAAGCATCTGGAAAGAAGAAGGGCCTTAAGTCTCAGATGTATGAGAATTGGTTGAAAGAACTGGAGATTATTGTCCTGAAAAAGAGGAAACTCGGGGAGTCACATGACAGCTTTCTTAAAGTATTTAAGGATTATCATGTGAAAGAATGATTAACTTTCCTCAATTTGGCCCCAGAAGAATAGAGTAAGGAGCAATGGGTAGAAGTTGCAAAGAGGTGAATTCTTTTACATTGCTTTTAGTGGAAAAAAAAAAAAGTCCTTAACGGTTAGAGCTGTCCAAGAGTAGCAAAGGCTGCCTCAAAAGTCAGAGGTTACCATCTGCAGATGGGATTGCTAGCAAAGGGTGTGTATTATATACAGAATAAACATAAACAGAACAAATACAAATAAATACAATAATTAAATATAATAACTAGCTTTCATATAGTATTTTAAGATTTACAAAGAACTTTACAAACATTATGCCATCTGATTTTCACAACAATCCTGGGAGGGAGATACTACTGTTATCCCCATTTTACGGAGGGGAAACTTGAGGCAGATGGGCTAAGTGATCCCAGGTTCACACAATTAGTAGGTATCTGACATCAGATTTTAATTCAAGTCTTCTTGAGTTGGGGTTGAGGCCTATATCCATTGCTCTACTTTGCCTCTAGGGTAAAAGTCCAGGTCCCTCCATTTACCCTTGGAACAAATACTCCATTAACCCAAGGTGGTTTTCTCCCATTCCCTACTCCTTCAATTGTTCAGTGTAGTTAAGAGGCAAAGCTTGTCATCCTTTCCCTTGTCCTTGTTGGGGTCCAGAGTCTTTGGAACAGAGCCAAAACACTTATCTAAGTCTGAGAGTAGTAAATAAGTGGAAAGGAGACACCAGTGTTTTTGGCTTAAATATTTGAGGCTAACTACTGATAGTGACTTTTTAAAGCTTGGGGGATAAGTTTTCAAAGTTTAAAAAAAGGGGGGAGGCTATTCGTTGGGGGAAAAGTATTTTATGAACTTGCAAGGAAACCTGTACTGCCAGATTCTTTCTTGACCTCCTGTCCTCTGCCCTCCCAGAGGTGGCCCCTTCCCCAGACCTGGGCCTCTCCCACTGTTCTTTACTCTTACCCTACAGAAAATCGCCTCGTTCTCCTAGACTCTCTTTTCCAAATAAAGAGGGGACAAGGTCACATTTCCATCTAGCAAGAAGGATGCAATCACTTCACTACTAACTCACTTCATTCCCCAGTGAAAAGTGCCACAGTTGGCCTGGTGGGGGCATTTCCTTCTGGGGCTCCTGTTCAAAATAATGGAAGCATTTTCCCTTCCTACAGAATCCAGATGGTACATCATCAGCAAATCATTCTAATATTAAAATGAAATAACCATTGATTAAATCTTATCAGCTTCTAAAAAACTTTTTGCAATTCGTAGTCCATTTTTTATGGATAAAAAGCCCATCTGATGACCTCTGACAGTTCCTGAACTCATGGATAAACATGGCACAAGAAGGCTAAGTGACTTTTGGCTCTTGGGTTTGGAAGTCACCTTCCAGCGGGGAATGGGATGAAATTTGACTTCCAGAGTCAATCAGCCAGGATATGTTTACATCTTGCACATCAGGTCATTATTGATGGACCACAAAAGGGATCCTCTATTCTTTTCCACCCACTAGGGATTTCTTTAGTTTTTATCAAGAATCAGAAGCTTGGATCCAATTCAGGAGAGGCCCAGGGTTATAGTTTATCATTTAATATCTATCTGAAGTTACTTAACTTTTTTCAATTTTCTCCTTTATTAAGTGGAGATTACTATATAACACTTGCTGTTCCTATTTCACAGGTTTCTTGGCAGGGTCAAATGAAATAATTTAAATAAAATGGAAAAATTTAAAGTGCTATGGAAACGTTGTTAGAGTGGCGGCTGCTGTATACTATCCCCTAGTTATTCTTTTTCCTTTCTCAAGGAATTCTAACACCTGGATCTTTCTTCTTTCCTTCTCGACTCTTGCCTTTATGTTAGAGGATTTTATACACTTGGGGTATACGAGTGTTTGAGAAGGACTAGCACCTCTGGTTTAAGAGCTTGCCAAGCCCTTTTTAGGTATGCTCATTTACCTTTAGTGTCCACTTGTCACCCAGCTCTCACTTGGGGCTCCAAGAAGCCAAATCATGCACATCAGCCCCACTCTGGTAAAACCATCTTGGTAGATGGGATAAACCAAGTGGAGGGTAACCAACAGGCCTCAAACCCATCAATGACTTAGGGGGGTACCTACCTCAAGACTTCCCCCCAGTGGAACGGGCAGCTGAGAATAATTTATTCCAAAATGGCCATAAAGGTGGCTGAAGTAGATGCTATGGAGTGCTTAGAGCTTGGTTAGGCATTGAAGTAATGCCCAAGTCATTCACTACATTCCAGGCCATTGCCAGGTGTTTGCTTTTGTCCTTCCACTGGACTTTGATTTCTTTGGAAAAGAGAGTGAGGCCAAAGACTTTGTGTAACTCTGCCTCCCTTAAATCTAATTCACTCTCAAGTCAAGACATCACCCGTGATATAAGTGGTCCATTTTGAAGATGAAGGATGAACAACAAGAAGACTTCAACATTCCCATTAATGTTCCCTCAAACTCCTTAATCTTGTATTTCTTGGGCTTCTGAAATTCCATGAAATTCCATTTTTGCCACACATTAGAGTGGTCACAACCATGGAGTTGACCATTACCACAATTAGAAGCTTTGATTCCTCTATCTGAGCATCATCTCCTTTGTATTAGCTGGTCCTCTCACCAAAAAGGCATTCTTTCCTCACTTCTGCCTCATGGAATCCCTCTTCCATCAAGACTCTGCTCAAGTACCACCTTCTACATGAAGCCTTTCATGATCCCCCCAACTGCTAGTTTATTCCTTACCCAAATTACACAATATTTAATTTATTCTCTTTGTATTTATCCTGTACAAACTGGAATATATCCTTTGTTGTCTTTGTTATTAGAAAATTATCTCCTATATATAAATTGTCCCATTGATTTGTATCCACAGTGCCCAGTACAGTGCCTGGCATGTAGTAGGTACTTAAAAGCTTGTTGATTTATTATTATGATAAGATTAGACATTACTATTATTTGTTATGATTGTTTATTAAATCTCAGAGGTGTGCTGGGCATGAATATAGAGGAAATATGTGTGTTTGGATGACACAGTTTCTAATTGTACTTAACCACTAATTTGTTATGTGACTTTGGGCGAGTTACACATCCTACCAATGCCTCAGTTTCCCCATCTTTGCAGTAAAATGATAGCTGCTCTACCTACTTAACAGAAGAGTTAGGATGATCAGGTAATATCATATAACAAAAAAGTCCTACACAAAGGTAGGGCTCACTTTAGGAAACATAGGTCATGACTTCTTTCAAGGCAATTCTCTAAAAGAAAGAAAAACCCAATTCAACTCCTTTTTAATGGAGATTCATTAATCTCTGCTTTCTCCCTCCTTTCCCACCTCCTTCCCTCAGGATATAGAGAATATAAGTGGTGGGTGGGTAAGGTACTGAGAGGTGGGGAGAAACCTGGTTCTTAGACCTAACTCTCCCACTGATTTGATGTATAACCTAGGACAAATAACTTCTCTGTACCTAAGTTTCCTAGAGAAACAATATGATTTAGTGAAAAGTGTTAGATTTGGAGTCTGAAGACACCTACATTTAAATCCTACCTCTTAGATTTATTAGTTGTATGATCATGGACAAGTACAATCAAGCCCTTTGACCCTTGGTTTTATCATCAGAAAAACAAGGATAATAACTCCTTGTGGGGTTTTATCTCACAAGATTGTCGTGAGGACTAAATAAAATAAAGTATGTAAATTATTATCTGTTATATGTTGTTATCTGGAGTTATGTGTTATCAGGAGAGCATGAAATCCTGTTCAACCCTGTACCTACTTCTTGGGTGGCCTTAGGCAAGTCACTTCATGTCTCTAGGTCTTAATTTCCTCATCTGTAAATGAAGAGTGGGGATGATGTTGAGGTTTTTTCCCCAGCTCTAAATCTGGGCTCTTATGACAACCCAGAGGACTATTGAAAATCAAAACTTGGATTGTTTGCAAATAATGGACATTTTGCATTTTCTCTGTAGAGTGGTCCATGGTGTCTGAGAATCAGAAGTTTTCCTGGATTCCTATGAGCTAGGGTAGCTGATTCCAGAAGGTATTGTGGATCCAAGATAAGGAGGCACTGGCAGTGGGAGTCTGACTCATGTTTCTTCCTCATTTAGTGAGAGGGTCAACAACCATTCAACTCCAACCCTTGTGGCCTTCCTGCTGTTAAACATAAAGGCTTGGTCTTGTCCTCTGAGCCTCCTGCCTTATCTCTATGTTTTCATCTCTTCTTCTGCCCCCCAGACTGCCAATGGTGTTGGTGCCACCTCATCCCTCACCTGTATTCTTCTGTCTACTAGCTTTGAACCTGTGCCCAAACCATCCATACCCATCCATCTCTCTCAACACTGCCTGCCAGATCACCATCATTTTCTTCTTCTGCCAGGCCATTGATACCAAGATCAAGTCCACATCATTCTCTGACTTATCCTCACAATCCCTGACTTCCAGAGTTTAGCCCTCTCAACTCATTTAAAATGACCAAGAATATGAAGCGATCTACGAGAAAAAACCATTATCCACATTCAGAGGAAAAACTGTGGGAGTAGAAACACAGAAGAAAAAACAACTGCTTGATTACATGGATCAAGGAGATATGGTTGGGTATGTAGACTCTAAATGAACATCCTAGTATAAACAACATGGAAATAGATTTTGATCAAGGACACATGTAATACCCAGTGGAATTGTGCATCAGCTATGGGAAGGGTGGGGCGAGGGAAGGGAGGGAAATAATATAATTCTTGTAACCAAGGAATAATGTTCTAAATTGACTAAATAAATTAACAAATTAAAAAAATAAAAAATAAAATGACCAAGAATATCTTTCTGTTCACTAATCTGTCTGCCTTTCTTGTCTAAGTATGTAAGCGTGGCAGTAAGACAAAGTGGTCTTGAGGTGATGAGGCATGTCTAGGTCTGCCCCTTACTACCTATCTATGTGCCTTCAGATAAGAGATTTTGAGATGAGAGCATGATTTCGAGGCAGGAATCCTCAGCCCATAAATTCAGATAGTGAGATTCGGGGTGCACCATTTGATTCGAACAACTTGGGACAGTGATGACAAGCCATGGCAAAAGTGACAGATCTGACTGGTGACATTCTAAACCCCCTGATGGATTCTTCAGAGGAAAAGAAAACACCTGGGGATGATGAGAAAGGGTTTTCAGTGGAATCACAGTCAGATCCTGAGAGTGTGTGAGTGTGTGTGAAGTTCATGCCAGCTTGAAGCTCTCTGTGAACAGAGACCACGTCAGTTTTTTATGATGTATACTAAGCCCCCTTTGGATCAATAGTGCTAGGATAAATGATCTCATGTAGTTATGGGAAAATCCCTACGACCCTCCACACTTGAGCTTCAACTTCGGACAGCAGATCAAGTCACACTAAATATAATTATTGAGGCAGAGTTGAGGAATTGATTCCTGAACTGAGAAGATTTTCCACAAGTGCCTGGCATAGAGGTAGACACAAGTCTCATTGCAGCCCATTTGGTGTTCCAAATAACACTTTTCCAATAGGTTACCTTAGGTGTACTGGGGGAGGGAGATGTTTAGAAAATGAAAGGCAAATCAGAGAGACCTTAGTTGACATTCCTCCACCTAAACCCACGTTGACCAACGTTTTCCCTCTATCTTTGAAGTTCTCAGAGCTGATGTCATTTCATTTTTCTTATCATTCTGTTTGGGGACCAGGTGTGGGGCAGCCCTTGGAGGTCGGGGGGGTATCTTAATGGATATTTGCAGAATTGCCTCTAATCTGGGGTGATCTCTGTGACCCAGGTTCTGAGCCAGAGGTGGGTCCTTTCTCTGCTATAAAAACAGGGAATGGGCGTAGGGTAGAGAAGGAGGTAGCTAGCACTTTCATACCTGCAGCATTTGGCCAGAGCAACAAGATGAGGGTTCTTCTGTTCCTCCTTGCGGTCATCGCCATCTCCGAATGTGCCTTCAGGTAAGTCTTGCTGCCTCAGTGTTATGAATCCCCTAGGGTTGGAGAGAAGCCTTGGAGAGAGGTAAAGGTGTAGTTCAGAGATGGGGACTTTTTTGACTCCTCTCATTGACAGATGAGGAGCCCATGATTGGAAATCCTTCCTTGACACCCTAAATCTTAGGATATTTTTCCTTAAGATGTAACTTTCTGGGGTAGCTCAGTGAATAGAGATCCACAAGAGACAGGGGGTTCTGGGGTAAAATCTGGTCTATCTGTGAGACTCTGGACAAGTCACATAACCCCAAATACCTAGCCCTTATCGGAACTGATATTTAGTTCTGATTCTTAGACAGTAAGGGTAAAAATAAAAGATATAACTTTCAGTGGCTTGGTGAGACACAAAGATGAATGAATTCTCTATCTTACATATATTTTGTAAGTAAATATCCGATATCCTTCTCTGCATGCCCAGGTACCAAATCTGAGGCATGGTTAGGTACCAAGCACTCAATAAAGTCTGGTCTCCTTTGGTTGAGGGTCAAAAAAACTTCTGAAAAAATCTGAAGGTCTTAGACTATCCATACTTCTTTTTTGACATCCTTGACACTATATCCCCTTTACTTTGATGCATTGACTCTAACATAGGGAGAGAGGCAGGACTTTGAAGCAGTGGCTTTCATCAGAGATTGCCCTGAGGAAAATGCCACAGATGTTTTGATCAACCCACCCAAGCCCAGATAAAAGGCAGAGGCAATAACATTCTGAGATGATTTATAGAGTGCCTTCCAGATGCTTTATTCATTCTCAGATGAGTTTGTATTTGTGTCCGTCTTTACATTTCCCAGAAAAGTCTCAGCAGAGCCTGGCCCAGGCCATGGAACTGCCATCCAATTCCAGATTAGTTCCTGAGTCAAATGGAAACCAGTGGTAGAGGAGCTAGGGAATGAAAAAGCTGAGGCCAAGGAGAACCCCCCCAGAGTTCAGATCAGAAAGGCAGCAAGTTCCAGGAAAAAGCCATCCTCCTCCCACGTGTTAGGTGCTTTGTAGGAGAAACCCCAACATATTTGTGGATAATTGCCAGTTTCAAATTGGCCTGCATCTCGCAAGATATTGCCTTTGTTTTAGTCCTTTTAGCCTCAGCTGTGTTTGAGGGAAAGGACTCAGAAGCAATTCCCTGGCCCTTTATTTATGAGGTCATCATGTGAAGGGCTGGAGGAGAGAACAGTGATAGAGAATAGAGCTGATGATTCTGAGTTCCCTCTGAGACATATGTCAAAGTGAAAGAGCAAAAAGAAGTAACCAACATTTTTTTTCATTAAAATTGCTATTTTTTGGCAATACGGTTTTAACTTTCACAAAGGCCTTTTACATCTGGTACCTCTTTTTAGCTTCACAACGGCCAGTATAATGGGCAAAACCATACCTTCAGTTAACATGGATTTTAGAGCTAAAACGTAGCTTAGAATATAGTTCATCTGCCCCATTTTACCTGCGAGGTAGTGTTTGGCACAGAGAATTTTAAATAGCTGGGGCAACTAGGTGACAGAGTAGAAAGAGAGCCATCCCTGGAGGCAGGAAGTCTTGGGTTCAAATTCAGCTTTGGATATTTTTAGCTGTGTGACCCTGTGCAAGTCACTTAACTCCAGTCACCTAGCCTTTGCCCTTACTAAGATAGAAGGTAAAGGTTTAAAAATAAATAAATAGTTTGTCCAAGGTTGTATAGCTAAGAAAAGCTCAGCTGGGTCTAGAAACAGTGCTTTTCCATTATGCCACAATTTACTAGTTAGGAAGAGGGGGGACTGGATCTGTGCTTTCATTGGCACAGAGAATTCCTGAGTGATGAAACTCCTACCAGGAAGAAAGGTAGGTGATTTTATGCCATTTCAAGTCTTAGAGAGTTTCCTAGAGCACAGAGAGGGAAATGCCTTGCCTAGGATCACATAGCTAGTCTGTCTCAGATGTGGGACTTGAGTACAGGTTCTCCTGGCTTCAAGGCTGACTCTCTACCCACTAACCCACACTGCCTCTCAGTTATAACACTATATAATAGCCAAGAGATTGGCTTTTTGTATTGCCCTTCTATAGAGAAGACAACAGACTCCTGGGGGACTTTTCCCAAGGTCACATAGCTAGCTAGTGGCAGAATTGAAATCAGAATCTAGATCCTCTGATTTCCAGCCCCCGCACTTTTTCCCACTTGACTGAGATGCCCCAAAGGGGTTTATTGGAAGCCTCTTGAGGATCTTAGGAAAGAAAGTTCTTTAGCATTAACATAAAAACTGTAGAGGAAAGGAGACAGCCCAGGCAAAAGGGTGGTCACTCCCTCCAGGGGATGGTGGAACCTTTACCTATAGATTTGTCAGGTAACTTACACTTCTCCTGATGGGCAAGAACAACAAGGACCTGATCTCCTGGAGCTTTTGCCCAGGGTCTGACAGGCTTCAGGATTTGGGTTTGGCTGACCCTCTTAGGGAAAGTTGGCCAATTCTAGTAGAAGGACATGGCTAATTTTTCTTCAATTGCAGAAGGATACCGCTGACGAAAGGGAAGACACTAAGAAAGGTGCTAAAGGAACATGGATTGTTGGAAAGCTTTCTGAAGAGTCATAAGTATTCCCCCAGCTCTAAGTACCAGCTCTATGGTGAAGCTGCCAAGGTTACAGATGAGCCCTTGACCAATTACCTGGATGTGAGTTGCTATAATAATAAATAATAATAACAATCTCATTCTGTCTGCTACTGGAACTGTATCTAAGATGCTTTCAGTGAGCCTACATTGAATATAGAAGAAAAATAGTAAGGTTGGGACTTATTCAAAACTATTTTCATTTGAACCTCATAAAAAATAATGAGATGACGGAGGTGATAATGATAATAGCTGCCATTTACACCGAACTTTGATATTTATAAAGCACTTTACATATATTATCTCATTTGGTTTCTTGACTCTTTCCCCCCAGGGGTTAAGTGCTCTTAAATCCTACATCTGAGTTTTCTGGGCCGCTTCTCCTGGTCCCCTCCCACTCTACTTTTCTCTACTTCTCAATGAATTATAGAATCAATCTGGGTCATGACATAGTCTAGGAAGTACTCCCAAATGTGCAGATCCAGAAAAATCTCTCTTCTGAATGTCCATCACGCATTATCAACTGCCTTTTGGAAGCCCTTACGGGCATCTCAAACTCAACATGCCCAAAACAGAGTTCATGATCTTTCTGCCAACTCCAAACTTCTCCAGCAACTTAACCTGGCAATGAAGGCCCTCTACAATCTCACTCTTGACCATTTTCCCAGATTTTTTTCATATTGTGCCCCTTTGCAAACATTACGTTCCAGCCATATTGGACAAACATCCATGAATTTAATGCTCCATCTGCTGACTCTGTTTATGCCTACAAGCTAATTTTCTTACCTGGAATCCATTCACTCCCTACTTTTTTTAAGGCTCACTTCAGGTGCTAACTCCACCTTGAGACCTTTTTTGATACCTCCCAAAACAGAGGAAATCTCAAAAAATCCCTCGGAAAGCCTTTCTAGGAAGGTATACTTTTGGAAACTGGGAATTTTTTTTTCTTCTAATTTTTACCCTCCCTGCTTCCTGTTGTGGCAGTGACCCATTTCTTCCTATTCTCCTCTTAGCAGAGGTAGAGAACAGCTGGTCCTCCTCCTCCCATCTATCTAGAACATGGCCCTCATGTTCCTCCTGTCTCACTCACCACTGTGGATTTCCTCAGTTCATCTGTTTCAAACCTGAATCTGTCTCTCTAATCTTGTTGCTTTGTACTGTCCGTGATTCCATTTTTGTATCTAGGTCAGCTCCTTCCAACCTTTAACTTTGGTACAGAGAGAATTAGCCAGCAGGAAGGCTTAGGCAGAGATAACATCAGCTGTGGTGTGAGACCTGCTATGCTTGGACTCTAGACCCTGGCCAGGCCCTCTGGGAGAGGCCAGACCTTGAGATGCTGAAGATGTCAATTTCCTCTCTCACTCATCATCTCTATTCTGCCTTTTTCATCTCTAATTCTCTTCAGGTTCAAGTCAAGGCCAGATTTTTCTCATACAGAAAATTTTGCAGACAGAAAATCCAAGCTCATTCCATTCCTCATTGCATTTCCCCTTTTGCTGACTCTATGCCATCCTAGTGCCACCATCCCAACATGTGATATTCTTGTGTCCACAGAGTCAGTACTTTGGGAAGATTTACATCGGAACCCCACCCCAGGAGTTCACTGTGGTGTTCGATACTGGCTCCTCTAATCTCTGGGTCCCCTCAGTCTACTGTAACAGTGATGCCTGCCGTAAGTCACCCAATTCACCTAAGGCTCAGGCTGGAGATTTGGGGTTTCATCCTACGCAAAAGTGACAGATGAATTTTATCTTCTCTATTTTTATCCATGTTTTCTGACTTTTTATTGGGGGAAGAGCCAGATGGGAAATTGGGTATAGAATGGAGTAGGAAAGAATGGTTTCCGTTATTTGATTTTCTGTGGACTTAGTAGAGAGAGGGGAGGAAGAAATTTTTAATTTTTAAAAAATTAATTGTAATTAAAATTAATTATTTGTAATTAAAATTTTTAAAATTAAAATTTTAATTTTTAATCCAATAAGTTTTTAGTTCTTGTTTTCAAGACACAGTGCCAAGCGTATAACAGGCACTTAACCACTGCTTGTTGACTAGTCAACTGATTGATGCTTTGATGAGAGATAGGGAAGAATAAAGCTTGGGCAGTTTTGTAGCCTCCCCCTTTTTTTGTTTCAGAAAACCACCACAGATTCAACCCAGCTTCCTCCACCACTTTCCGGAGCACTCAGGAACCTCTGTCCATCCAGTATGGCACTGGCAGCATGGAAGGAGTCCTGGGCTATGATACTGTGACTGTGAGTATGGCTTGACCAGAGGATTTCCCTCCCACCCCTCTCTGATGGGACTGGCCAGTGGCTGCTTCCTGAGCCAAGTAGCACTTTGGTTTGATGTCTGGTCCTGCCACACACCTGCCACAAGGCTGGTGGGGGAAGTTGAATTCAGTGTGAGGTTTTCTTGACTGATTTACCAAGTCCCCCTGCAAAACTGTAACACCCTGGAGGCCCTATAGGGTGTTCCTTTCCCAATAAACCCCCATTCCCATTGAGCTGCCAATTACACAGGGTCACTGCCAGAGGGCCTTCTCTGGGGCCTCATATCTCATTGTTTCTCATTGTGGTTTTCCCACCTGCTGTTCCTATTTCAAGGAATCAAAATCACAGAATTCCGTATTTGGAAGGGACCTCAGCAACCATCTGGTCCAAGCCCTGACCCAAAAAAATCTTTTAGAGCATGTCTGACATGTCCTACCCGCCCCAGCCTTTGCCTACTAATCAATCAATCCTCATGTCTGAAGGACTAGAGCCCTTCTCTCTCTTGGTTGCCCTTTTCTGACTTTATGTACAACCCTTTCTATTTCAATTGCCCATCTTTTCCAGGAAGTAAACCATTCTTTTGGAGATGGGTGCAGTCTCAGGATTATTGACTTGTGCCAAAAGTTCTCCTCTTGGAATCTTCCATTGCTAGGTCTCCCATTGGGATTGCTCACTGTTATGTCACCTGCAGGGCATGTCTACTGCCACTGTAATCCAATGCCCTGGCTTCCAGGGAGCTTGGGTTTTAACTAGTTGACTAGAGATATAATACGTGAGTTCCACGTTCACCCTTTATTGGCTGTTCTTTCCCTATGTCAAGTCTGACATGCATTCTCGGTCTCTGCAAGACCCTTATGATTCCACGAGAGCAAGAAAGTAGAGATGAGAGGAGACAGTATGCAATTTTTTAGAATCATAGAGGAATGAGAAAAATCCTTTTCTCTAGGCAGATAAATGTCTTGAGCTTTAGGAGAGGTAGCTGCCCTTCTGGCTAGAAGTTCTAGAGAAGCAGATTTTGCCTTGATGAAGATTTCTTAAGGACCAGAACTATTCAGGAGCAGACTGGCTACAAAAGGAGGTTGCAGGGTCCTTCTTTTTAGGAATCTTCGAATGAAGGCTGGGTGATGCCCTATTGACATTGAAGATGGCACTTTTGACCAAGGATAGGTTGGGGTAGAAAGCCTCTGAGATCTGGGATTCTATCATACAGAGCCCTTCGTCAGTCATCCAGTCTAATATTTATTCCTCAAAGAGTTCTTTCTTGTGTCCAGCTGAATGCCTCTCTCCCCACATCCAATTTAATTTGAACCCCATCAAAAGCTCCTCATTTCCTGACATGACTAGCCTGATCTTCTTTTTTTGATTGGGTGGAGACACTCACTCTATCTGACCTCTTGGGAATCCCATGGAGGCAGAGGACCAACAAAGAGAACCCAGAGCTTCTCAGGAAGGGAGTTACCAGGAGGTTGGGACCATGAGCCAGTTTCTGAAGCATTCTGGTCCCCCCTGGTCTGTATAGCATCTGCTCCTAAATGGCTTTGAAATGCTAATTTCCCCTTTCTGAGTGTCCTACTTCCTTTGCAGTCTGGAGCAATTTGCCTTTTTTCTTTGCTATTTTAGGCATAGGCTAAAAAAATAACCCTGTGCCTGTTGTCATATTCAATTACAGCAGCTTCAGCTCCTCCTTTATTGCACACCCACCCACCTGGGAAGGCTGGAGAGAGACACCCTAGGTGTTGTGTCTCCTCCTCGAAAGTCTCATTTGGCCAGAGGAAACTGAGCCTGGCAGGGATGGAGGAGGGTGTAGAGGGAACACCAGCTTGGGTTAGCAATGGGATCAGACCCTGTCACTTGGTACCAATCCAGGACACAAGAGCCCTTCCCTTCCTCCCTTGGCTCCTTCTCCAACTGGGCATCTCTCTCTCTCTCTCTCTCTCTCTCTCTCTCTCTCTCTCTCTCTCTCTCTCTCTCTCTCTCTCTCTCTCTCGCCTAAGAATACTAGGACTTACCATTGGCAAACAAATGCATGTACTACTTCTCCCTCTCCTCTCTTCTCATTTCACTCCTTTCTTATTCCCAAAGTCTTTAAAATTCCTCCAAAAGCTTAACACAGAGAGAGGAGGGCATTAGAAAGAAGAACTGTTGACAAACCCACCACTGGCTCTCTACTGTGTGAGCCACTGATCTGGACAAGTCCCCAGGATATTAGATAACTAGATAGACTTTCAAGAATATCAGACTGGGGCAGCCAAGCGGTGCAGTGGATAGAGATGGAAGTTCAAATTTGGCCTCAGATACTTCCTAGCTGTGTGACTCTGGGCAAGTCACTTAACCCCCATTGCCTTACTGCTCTTCTGCCTTGGAACCAATACTTAGTATTGATTCTAAGACAGAGATAAGGTTTTAGAAAAAAAGAAGAGTATCAGGCTACCATTACACTTTCCTCACTGTTATAAAAGTGCCCACATATTCTGGTGTCCTTTGCAGGGGTCTGAGCAGAGGTAGAAATTTCCAGACAAGCTCTTCCCACTCTGCCCTTACTGGGACTCACTGCAGGGCAAGGACCTTTCTTGGATGATGGTTTGTAGTTGCTAATTGCATGTGGGACAGACAGAGTGACTGCGTCCTCTTCCCATTTAGGTCTCTCAGATTGTGGTCCCTGACCAGATCTTTGGCCTGAGCACTCAAGAGCCTGGTGAAATCTTTACCTATTCTGAATTTGATGGAATCTTAGGACTGGGCTACCCCTCCTTGGCTGAAGATCAGGCCACCCCTGTCTTTGACAACATGATGAATAAGAACTTGGTAGCCCAGGATCTCTTCTCTGTTTATATGAGCAGGTAAGTGACACTTTCCAATGGGCTCAGATATAGCTGATTTACTGTGAATCTCTAAGCAGGATAGTAGGTGGTCCCCCCCCCCATTGTCATTTTTTAGCCCCTCCTTCCAGATACTTTGGGAACACCTAGTAATTTGGGGACAGTTGCCATAGTTATGAGACTGTATATGGAAAGACACAAATCATGTGGATGGAAAATCTGAGACTTCTGATATTCAATGGTCAGTTTCCATTTCTAGAAGTCAAAAAGGTGTCCACCTCCCTTGCTGTGGTGTCCTCAACAGTGTGCCACAATATAAAAATGTACTTATTAAACATTTTTGGTTGGTAATTAAGATTCTAGATATGATGAAAAAAATGAACAGGAAATAGAGATGGTGGTAGAGACAAGACCAGGACCTGCTATTCCAGGAAGAATATCAGGAATCAAGATAAAGGAGAATAGGAGGAGCTGGGAGAATAAAAGAACATCAAAGGAACTTGAGAATTTTTGAACATTCCCCAAGGAATGCAGCAGTTAGAATTAAATTCCCTTCTTCCCTACATACAAGAAAATTTTCATACATGTCATGTTAAACTTTAGAAGTTCATGTGGCAGCCAGGGATGGAGAGAAAAATGGTTAGAAAAGCAGAAACAGAAATGATTTAATGCCAGACCCTCCAAAGCTGAGGGTAGAGGGCCTATAGTGGGCAGCCAGAAATATATATATTCTCAGATCAAAAAGGCCCCAAATTAGGGAACAACTCTCTCCACCAGAGTGACTTTTCCCTGGAAAAGGACATAGGGAAGAGAGCCTTGATAGAGAAGTGTGCCTGACTGCACCCCTGGGTGTGATTTAGATTCCAGGGAAAGGTAGAATTTCTAAATTGGGGTTCAAGGGCCCCTAGAGGGTACAACTCCAAACTGAATCTGAGAGTTATATCTGAAGCCCAGCAGACTAGAACTGGGTGTCTCTAAGGGTTGGAGCCGAAGAGTGAGATACATAAACTGAGAGAAGAAACTTAAAATTCTGAATGTTATGTTCAGTTGAATCTAGCTGGTTTAGACCAGGAAATGGTGTGGCCCAATAAACTACATGCACACATGTACTTTTATTACTGAAATGTCCTTACACTCCAATAAAGTAGCTTTGGATTACAAAGATGAAGATTAATGAGGAAGGCTAACAGAAGAAAAAAAGGACAATTATAGTCGCTAGAGTCAAGGTACTTAGAGGTCATCCAGTCCAATTCCCTCATTTCCCTGCTAAGGACACTGAAACTAGGGAGCTATAGTGACTCATCCAGGGCTCCCCAGCTAGTGTCTGAGGTAGGGTTTAAAAGCATATCTTTCTGACTCTGGGAAGAGCCCAGGGCTCTCTCCTCTTCAACACATTGAGGAAGGAAAAGAAATCCCATTCCTTGAATGATGGCAGCATTGGTGGATGTTGACAAATGAGGGGCTGGAGATTTGGCTTAATTTAATGCCAGACCCTCAAAAAGCTGAGGTCCTTCAGATGTTCTTTACTTTGAGCTAAGGAGCTGCCCAGATCAATATGCTCTCCTCTCATTTCAGGGATAGCCAGGGCAGCATGCTCATCCTTGGGGCCATCGACCCATCTTACTACACTGGCTCCCTCCACTGGGTCCCTGTCACAGAGCAGGGCTACTGGCAGTTCTCCGTGGACAGGTAAGTCAGAGATCTGAGGCTCCTGGTCAGGGGCTCACAACCAGGCTCAGAATAAAACCAAGATCTTCTGGTGCAAAGTCCCACTAAATTAATCAACAAATACTAGGCTAAATGCTCAGGAAACAAAGACTAAAATGAACCAGACTCCTGCCCTAGATGAGGACATTCAGAATAGATACACAATACAAGGTAGGTGATGCCCAAGCTGAGCCTTGAAAGAAATTAGATTCTAAGGAAAAGGTGAGAAAGGAGTACCTGGGAACCAGACAAGAGCAAAGGCAGAGAGGAGGTAGAGGAACAGCCAGTAACTGGTTTGGCTGAACCATGGAGTGTAGAAGGAAAACCAAAGTCCTAGGCATCGTGATTCAGAGGAAAGTAAAATGGAAAGAAAACCATAAGATCTAGATCCCAGCCCCACTCTTATAAATTGTGGATCCTCAGTTTTCTTATCTGTATTAATGGGACTGATGGTTTAGTTTTTCTTATAGATTAGTTAGACTTTTCAAGTGAAATTGTGTATATTGAAACCCTTTAGAAGCCATTTGCATGGCAAAGTCCCACAGAAATGTTGTATATCACATATTACAATATACAATAATTATAGAATTATGTATAATTATCATATAATTATATTACATAATAGCTATTTTACAAAAAGTGAGATGTTATTATAGGCCTTTCCTATTAGCATTTATATTAGACTCTTTAGGGAAACATGACATTTGAATAAGACATTTTTATCTCAGTAGTGATTTTACCTATTGTTCATTGTTGACAACAAAAAATCCTCTCTCCCTGATTTTTAGTTTGATTGCAATTATAAGACACCACCAGTTGCATCTAACCCCCACCTTTTTATATTCATTTGTTCCATGGCTCGAGCCAGAGAAATGATTTTTCTTGTTGATAGTTGTTTTTCTTTGTAACTGTAACTCTCATATTTCTATACATTATGGAAGATGAGCCTAATGATTCTGGGAAATAAATAGGGCAGGAATTATCATTCCCATTTTACAGATGAAGAAACTGAGGCTTACAAAAGTGAAGGGGTTTCTCTGGTCACTTTAGTGGTAGAACCAATCTTCTTACTCCTAGTCTGGTACTCTATGACCCCACCGAGTTCTTCCCTCTCAAAAGTACAATCTTTATGACCCATGTGCAGAGAGGACATTGGCATATATGCATTCATCAGAATGAATTAGCTCTAGCTTTGGGCACTGTTTAAAAAACAAACAAATACTCTTTGATGGGAGGAGGAGATGAAACCCAAAGTTGAACTAAACAGCTCCTCTGACCTCTTCTAGCATCACTGTCAATGGCCAGGTGGTGGCTTGTGAAGGTGGCTGCCAGGCCATCTTGGATACTGGCACCTCTCTCTTGGTGGGTCCAAGCTATGACATTGCCAACATCCAGAGCATCATTGGAGCTACCCAGGGCCAATATGGAGAGGTAAGTGCCCCAGCTCAGCCTTCAGAGACTCTTCTGCTATCTCCACCGGTTCTGGGAATTCCTTACCATCAGGAGAAGAAGAATCAGTTCTCAATTATTTACATTAATCAAGGGAATGTAGTTAGTGTGGGAAATGAAGGAAGAGGAGGAGTTTTGCTGGGAACCAGCTCTCCTTGGTATCCATCTCTTGGGATCCTGAAGCCAGCCAACAAGCTTTTATTAAGCACCCACTGGGGATACAATGGTCCCTTCCCTCGAGGAGCTCACAGTCTAATGGGGACATGACATGGGAGGAAAACTTTGTCTGTGCAAAATTTAAACACAGTAAGTGGAAGGTAATCTCTACATTATCCTCTGCTCAGTGACATGAATGTAAATGCTTCTATCCTAAGTAAACCTGCACCAACCTCCCACCTTCTTCCCTCCATCCCACTGTGCCAGGCTTTCTCAAGGACCACCCAGCTCTTGCCATGACCCTCAGGTATCATGGAGTTTGTGGACATTAAAAATGCTCATGATTCTATGTCTTTCAGTCAGCAAAACACTTCCAGGATCCCTCCCATACATCCACACTGGCCCTAGCTGCTGCTATTGTCTCCTTCCAAATGCCAAAGTACATCCTTTCATTGCTGTTGGCTCTTTGTCCTGAGCTGGATTATTTTTTTTAAACCCTTACCGTCTGCCTTAGATTTGATAATAAATATGTGTTCCAAGGCAGAAGAGCAGTTAGGGCTAGGCAGGGGAGGGGTTAAGTGACTTGCCCAGGGTCACACAGATAGGAAGTATCTAAAGTCAAATTTGAACCTAGGACCTCCTGTCTGAACATCTGGCTCTCTGTCCATTGAGCCATCTAATTGCCCTCTGAGTTTGAATTTCTAGCTGGGTTTGCCTCTTTCATAGTGGTTCTTGTCTCGAAGTTGGGCCATTGCCTGGGGCTGGGAGGATGATTTTTCTTTGTGATTTAAAGAAATCAAGCCAACCTTCAGCCCCTTCCCAACATACCCCAGTCTGTCTCTAGACCAGTGGGAAACACTGGACAGACTTTCTTGGCCTCAGATGTTTCTCCAGGCTTTCCTTTTCCACCCAGGATCCCCCTTTTCACTGCTTCAGTGGGAGATTCCACATCTTACCATTCTCTCAGAAAATCCTCTTTGGCTCTTTTTCAGTATGACATCAACTGCAGCAACCTGAGCTCCATGCCTACAGTCGTGGTGCACATCAATGGCAGACAGTACCCTCTCCCTCCCTCAGCCTACACGAATCAGGTAAGACTCTCCAGGATCTGGGCACTCATCGAGAGTGACTTGGACAGGACTTGGAACTCAGAAATCTGGGGTCTAGTCCTGGCTCTGCCCCTCCCTAGCTGCGTGGCTTTGGGGGTAAGTCATTTGTGCTCCCTGAACTTTAGTTACCTCATCTATAAAATGGGATGGCATTCACACTGTCTGCTTAATGGATTTGTGGGGAAAAGGCTTTGTAAACCTTAGTGAAGCTTTATTGAAATGTGAGCTATATTACTACCCTGAAGATACCATGCAGAAAGACTCAGGAAGCCTTTGGCCTTGTCCTTGAGTAGGCCACTACGAAAGGCAGGATTTTGATTAAAAAAATGTAAGCTCCTGCCCATTACTTAGGCCACTAACCCAACTGAGCCTCTACCTCTCCCCACCCTTCCCTGATTTCCCTTTGAGAGTCTGGAGGCTCTAATCCTTCTAATCATGCCACCAGACTCAAGACAAACTGGTAGCCAACATACCAGCAGGACAGTGGAGCCTTGGGCCTCCCAGGCTCCGCTTCTTTGGATAGATGCTCAAGTTAACCTGGATGAGAGCTAAAGATGAGCAGGCTAGACAGAGGACAGCTGAGTGGGACCAGATGACATTATATTTGGACACATAGCCCTGCAGAGTTTATGGCCAACATTCATCTAGAGCATATTATTTTTCCTTTACAAAAATTCTCCAAGGTAGCTGTTATTCCCATTTTAAAGATGAGGAAATGGAACCAGAGGAAGTACACAATCACAAGTGTAGTCAGTGACAAATCTGGGCCTTCCAGTAACCCAGCCTTTCATTTTGGTGCCTTGCAGCCTGCCCCTTGTGATGTGAAATGATTTAATGAAAGGATCAGTGAGTTGGGAGCCTGGACGCTTGGGCTTAGTTCAAGGGCTGTTTTCTTGGATTTCCCTATTTATGGGTTTGTTTCTTGGTCTTTAAAAAGAGGATCATGGCCTGCTTGCCTCAGAGCTGTCTCTATGGTGATGGATATGAAAGATGAGGGGAATGGGAGAAGAAGCCCTCGTGACTGTGCAAGGTGGCCCTTATTGTTAGGAGGAGGTGGGTACCATCTCCACTGAGTGCTTTGCTTTGGTCTTCCCCAGGACCAGGGACTGTGTTCCAGTGGCTTCCAGAGTGAAGGCAGTGACCAGCTGTGGATCCTGGGAGATGTCTTCATCCGAGAATACTACAGCGTCTTTGACAGGGGCAACAACCGCGTGGGCTTGGCCACAGCAGTCTGATGGAGATACTGAACTCAGCCAGTCTCACCCATCTTTCCCCCATGGATTAGACCATGTATCTCAGAGACATAACTTGATGCCTAATAAAGTATCCCTTATGCAGCAGAGCCTTGCCTTCCTGACCTTTTCTGGGGCCTCTACAACTGACACATCTTCAAGGGTGGGCAGTGGTAGCTCATGGCTGTGTCCAGCTCAGCAGCTGTCTCCATCCTTTGTAGAGGGACAGAAGAACACTGAGGCACTGAGGAGCCTGATTGGTGGGGGACAACCTTCATTTAGAAAAAAGATCAATGTCAAAGGCCGATTCCTTTGCCTCGTTGTTGCTCTGGAGCACTTTGTTTCCATTGCTAGAAATGGAACTGATGACCTCCATTGGGAATGGATGTGTCATGGAGCCAGGGGATCAGAACCTGGGACAGGGAATTTAGATGATGAAAGGGTCAGAAAGATGGGATTTTCCGATGAGATTATTTAAAATGAGCATCTAAGGGTCAGGCCTGGGGGAGAACCTTTATAAATAATAGTCCCGCATCATGAGTCAAGAGGAATTTAATGAGAGAAGATCTGCTGCTGGTAGTGGGGATGAGATCTTGATGGGATGGAACCATTGAGGGATGGATGGAAGTCTCCCTTGCCTTGGCAGGAAGACTTCTGGATCTTATTCAGCTGTCTTTGGAGGAACTTTTGAGGAGAATGCTGGGCCTGGGACAAATGAGAATCCATCTAAGTCCCTATCCCGCTAGAGAAAGAGAAAGATAGATAGATATTGACCTCTGACTAGCATGGCAGAAGCAAAAAATAGCATCAGGCAGGCAGGGGAAGGAAGTGGCAAGGGATAACATGAAACAGACCAGGGGATAATTTCACAGCCTTATCTGAGGTTGTGTGAGACCTGGAACACAGCCCCCCCACTCCCCCCCACTGCCCCCCAACCAAGGATTTCCTAGGGATACAAGTAATTCCAAACCCCGACACCCTTGGGGACAGGAGGAGAACCTAGAAATGGGCCTAGAATTACTAGCATTTCTAAACCAGGCCCTCAAACCTTTTTTCTCTTTACTGAAGTGAAGGAAGATGGGGCAACAGAAGGTGTCCTCTTCTCTTGGTCCAGCCTATGGCACTTTACCTGTTTTAGTGACTATAAAGAATAGATGCTGCCCCTGACTTCATATACCCACTTCCTATGGCCATGGCTTGTACTACCTACTTCCCTCCCTTTAGAAATCCCCCATCTCTTTTTTTTTTGCTCAATGGAGAAGGTCAAGGGAGGAGAGGTTGCTGATGTCATTGTTGACATGACAATATGGACAGGACTCCATCATGGGCCACAGAAGAGAGCTCTTGGCTCTCTTCTCCACCCTCCCAGGTCTCTTTGCCTCGTCTGGGTCTCCTTGGGCCACAGTTCTGATTGGAACCTCTGACCCTCTCCAAGTCCCTTTTGTCTTACTGTATTCTATGGCTCCAAACAGGGAGGTAGTTATATCCCACCTCACTAACTAGGTAATATTTCCTGAGAATCTCAAGAATACAAGGACCATAGCTTTGTGACCTTGGCCAAGTCACTTAACCCCAGTTGCCTTGCCCTTACCTCTCTTCTGCCTTGGAACCAATTGTTAGTATTAATTCCAAGACAGAAGGAAAGGGTTTAAAAACAAAGAGTATAGGGGCCACAAGGGTCCAAGCTCCAGGGTATATAGATCTTGGACCCTCTAAGCCTGCCCACCGGTAACACCTCTTACCCTTCAGACGTTGCTGATTCTGCAGGATGCTCATCAGGAGAGAGTTTTTGGTCATCTTAACTCCAGATCCTTGAAAACTGTGTTGAATTCTCTATATCTTGACAAAAGAAAAGACCCCACCACCACCACCCCCATTATCCAGCAAAACCTGGCTTCATATTCCTCCCTGAATTCCCCTTGGAGTTGTCAGGATAAGAGCTCACAAGGCCTCAGTGCAATTAGAAATAGAAATGAGCTGAAATCCGTAAGTTCCAAAGGAAATCAGGCACTGGGGCTGAAGGGAGAGTGGAAAGGGCACCGACTCTGGGCTCAGAAGACCTAGGTTTACATCCCAGCTGTGAGGTTGTTACCCAGACATGGCCAGTCACTTTAGTTCTCCAGTCTCAGTTTCCTCAATTGTAAAATCAGGGAGTTGGACCAGAAGGCTGTTAAAGATCCTTTCATTTCTGGATTTATGACCTGGAAGGCCCTTCTGTCTTCACTAGCAATGGAGACCTATCAAGGACCCAGATTCTTCTGCTTTAGGCTGGGGCAAAGAATATTGGCTTCTCTGTGTGTTGGGGGTGATGTTTTCCTTTTCTTCTCTTATATTGTTAGTTACTTGACTTCTGTCAGTTTGTAAAGCAATGCCTATTCTGAGGTGATATTTCATAGGTAATCATGAATATGGAAAGGAAAAAGAACTTAGGGATCCAATCCCACTCCCTTCCCTTTACACATGAAACATGCTCAGAGAGACCAAGTTACTTGTCCAAGGGCCCATAGTATCGGGGCAATAATTTGAACACAGCACTGATCCTAAGATCTACTCTGGTCTTTTGCCTCACATAAATGTCTGTTTTGATATGATAGCTAACATTTATAGAGAGCTTTAAGCTTTGCAAAGCACCTTCCAAAGGTAGAGTTCAGTAGAAAAGGATTCAATTCTCATTTTGACACAGAGGCTGTGTCATCCTGGGCAAATCATTTGAATTCTCGAGGTCCCAGTCAACTGTAAGTTTGTGGGTTGTTTTGGTTTTGGTTTTGGTGTTTATTGGGCCATTGAGGCTCCACATTGATTAATGTACAGCCAAAAATTTATGCTATCTAGCATCAGACTAGAAATTGTTGAATGGTTGTATATCTACATTGGTAAAGGGAATTTCCTTACTGGTAGTTCCCTGACCAATGAAGTCACAAGTCCAGCCACACAAACATCTACTCTTTGCTAGGAACTGTACAATAATAAAAGAAAAGATAATCCCTACCCTCAAGAAGTTTACAATCCAGCATAGGGAAAAATACGTTCATACACAAAATAGACACAAGGTAATTTGGGGGCTAGAAAATGGAGGAATCAGGAGAAGTTTCATGTAGAAGGTGGCATTTGAACCTAGCCTTGAAGAAAACTTGGTGTTCTAAGATGTGGAGGTTGAGGAGGAAGAGTAGTCCAGTCTACACGAAGGCAAAGAAAGTCAATAGAGTCCTATCTGAGGAAGAGTAAGGTGGTCCATTTAGTGGAATCAGAGTATGAATGAGGGGGAGTAATGAGGGGGAGTGAGGTTGATTAGGGCCATGCTGTGAAGGGCTTTAAGTATCAAACAGGGAAGTTTATGTTGGATCCTAGAAATAACAGGGACCCACTGGAGTTTGCGACATATCCATATCTGTGGTTGAGGAAAACCATTCTGGCAGCTACACAGATAGATGGGAGTTGGGAGACCCTTGAGGCAGAGAGAGACTAATCCAGAATTGCAATAGTTCTAGCAAGGGGACTAAGACCTGAACTAGGGTGGTGGTGATGTGAGCAGAGAGGAGGAGTTAGCTGAGAGATATGGTGAAGAGGTAACATTAATAGGATGTGGCCATTTTTTTAAACATATGGACTAAGGAAGTATGAGAAGTCAATAGTAATGACCCTGGGGGTCTTGAACTTGAGTGACCAGAAGGATGATGGTGTCCGTAACAGAAAGAAAGAAGTCTAAAAGAGGAGGAATAATGATGATTTCCATTTTTTGGGTCTACTATACTAGACGCCTATAGGCATAATTCAGTTCAAATTGTCCAATAGGCAATTGGTGACATGGGACTAGAGTTCAGGAGGAAAATGGTAGTTGAATAAGTTGAATAAGTCGGACTTAGAGTCAGGAAGACCCAAGTTCAAATGTGAGATCAGAAATCGCAAAGCAAATCGCTTACTGTCTCTCAGCCTCAGTTTCTTTATCTATAAAATGGGGGATAATAATGGCATCTACTTCCCAGGGTTGTCCCAGGATCAAATGGGGGTAATGTCTATATAGCATTGTGTAAATAATAAAGTTCTATAGAAATGCAAGTTGCTATTATTATTATGTCTGTTTCTTTACCAGAGTATATGCTATACCTGCTTGACTTAGTCAAGAACCCTCTCCACTACAAACCTCTCCCTAAAGGCTAGGCATTATCCTTTCAGACTCAGAATTGGGCATCATATAGTTCTCCTTTCAGTGAGGAGCCCAGGGTCCATGTCTCCCCCATTTAGGACATTTAGAGTTGGAAGGGATTGGAGATCAATGTATCCAACCCTCTCATTTTATAGTTGGGGAACTGAGACGAAGAAAAATGAATTGCTTTAAGTCATCCAAGTAGTAGGCATTAGAGGCAAGATTTGAACTCAAGTCCTTTGACTTTGGAGCAAGCCAAGGGCCTTGTATACAGGACTGGGAAATCATTCACTGCCTTTGGGGTGGGGGTAATGAGCAGGTCAAAGGAGTGTCACTTACTATTATTAAGCCGCAGATGGGACTCACAAGCTCCGTTCTGAGTCCCCGATGGGGCTGATCCAATCGCTAGAGAGAGACAGAGGAAAGCTATTCCTGGGGTTCTTGGGCAGATCACCCATTTTTTAAAGCCTCCAATAATTCATGCTACGTGAAACCATCCTGAACATCTGAATACCAAGGGGGAAGAACCCAGCATAGTCATAGAAAAAGGAAAAGGGGGGAAATTTGATCTAGGGCCAATTCTGAGATCACTTGAGAGTTAAAATAAAGGACAATGCTGCCAAAGCTCACAAGGGCAATGAAGGAAAAGGGAAGGAGGGGAATGGTGCCTATGGCCAATGTTGAGACCATTGGAGGGGGAAAAACATGGTGACAAAGCTCACAAGGGCAATGACATTCTGAAGATGTCAACCCTCTGAAAGTCTTTGGCATTTTGGAATCTGGAAGGGAAAGGTTTGGGAAAGGTGACCAATAGTTGAAGGATCTTGACTAGTAATGAATATAGTGGGTGGTCTTGGAGGGAGGATACTTAGAAGAAATAGAATCTGTGGGTTTTCAATTTTCATCTCTGTGGAATGGAAAATTATCCTTTCTATTCTTTCTGGCTAGCTTAGCATCTAGCTAGTCATCAACTAAATATCCTGTTTCCCAATCAGATGGGTTTCGGTACTGCAGCTAGTTCCATGGGATGAGTCCTATTTAGTTTTATGGTCTACCAGAACATTAGAGATCATAGGGTCTTGCCCAATGCCAGCTGTGCCCCATTTTGTATGAGAGCAGGTTGACATTTTGTGATGGGAGTGAGTATTGTGTTCCTTGCCACACACATTTAATCCACTTCATCTGGAGGGCTCCTTTCTTTGAGTTTGTAACTCCTAACCCACTCCCCTCTCCACTCCCATCAAAGTTTTTCCAGGTACTTTTCCAAAGTAATTCCAGGGCCATGGATTCAAATGATCCTTCACATCCCCAACACTTACTTGTTCTAATTATTGATGCCCTGGGTCTCGATGACAACAAATAAACCTATGTACAGATCTAGCAACCCATAACCAAAGAAATTCAGCACTTCCGCAGCTAGCTGAATGGTGCTGAAATATTCGATCACCTTAACGCCCCAGGAGGTCAGGTCCAAACAGAAACCGCCCAGGAATATCCAAAGGGAGCCAGCGAGGAACAAGCAGTAGAGGATGCAGGAGATCACGATGGAATGGCCTGGTGAGGAGATGATGGAGGATCCTTCTGTGAGAATAAAATGGGTCCACTCTCCCCATACCCACTAGGTGAAAGGGATCAGGGAACCTTCAACAGTAAATACTGAAGTTAAGGTTTAAGACAAAAGTTAAGGTATAAAAAAATTCTGGAACAGTGATTTGGAAAAACATGACTATTTCACAACACTTGAGGAGTTTGGGGTGGGGTGGGATGGGGCAAATGCTATGTATATTGGATAGATTAGCGTATTGCTGAAACAATTAGGACATAGTCAACTGGTATCTAACAATTTTAATCTGGATCCCTACCCAGCCTCCTTCAGTCCAGGGCCTTGGGGTAGCTAATCCCTTCCTGGTACAGTCCTAGGTGCACGCTGTAATTTTGGATGGAATGTGCCCCTTTGCAGCCATCCTAACCCCGGCTCCACCACAGTGCTTCTCCTCTTAGCTCTGGGATCCTTCGCCTTTGCTGTGCCCTGGATGTCTTCGGCAGTCTGTCAAAGCCTATGGGTCCCTTGTTAGAAGAATGTTATAAAGGAATTACAAAAGCAACCAATTATATTGAAATAGTTATCCAATTTTAAAAATCTAGACTCTGGGTTTAGAACTCTTGTCCCAGCTGTATTCTCTCTAGCATCTTCCCCAGACCCTTTCTCCGGATGCCTTAACATCCTCCTGGTTCTTTAAAGTCTCTTCTAGCTGATTTCCTCCTTGTCAGGTAATATACTCAAGACTATCTTGATACGATCTAGAGGGGATCACATCATCCAACTCTTGGATCAAAGTTCTCCTAGAAGCTTCCTTTTCCCTCCTTAACCTCTCCAGACCAAGTATAAATATCAGCGCCTCTAAACACTACATTACCTTTTATATAGTCTTTTCTACAGGGTAAGAGAATGCAATGGAATACGCAGTCACTGTCATTTATTTTTCCTTTGTCCCCCTGGAGTTGACCTGTAGGAAATTTGGCAATGGGAGGATGCTTAAAAACTCTGCTTGGGGTGATGGGGTCAGCCTGCTCAGTTGTCCTTCCTCAATGACAGCACATGGGAAGTCATAAATCCTGTGGAGGCTGAGGAGCTGGACTGGGCATAGGTAGGGGTTGCAGAAACATGGCAGGAATTTTGCAAAGGAATTACATAGGAAACCAATTATATTGAAATAGCTATCCAACTTTTAAAAAATCCAGACTCCAGGGGGCAGCTGGGTGACTCAGTGGATTGAGAGTCAGGCTTAGAGACTGGAGGTCCTAGGTTCAAATCTAGCCTCAGACACTTCCTAGATATGTGACCCTGGGCAAGTCACTTGACCCCATTGCCTAACCTTTACCACTTGTCTGCCTTGGAATCAATACATAGTATTGATTCTAAAACAAAAGGTAAGGATTTAAAAAAAAAATCCAGACTCTGAGTTTAGAACCCTGTTCTACCTGAGTTCTCTCTAGTATCTTCCCCATTTCTTTGGGTCTCTTGACATTCTCAATATGGAGAGAAAGAGGGGAATGTGCCAGGACTCCAAGGAGAGGTAAGCCTCAGGAAGGTGGGCTTAGGCAGAGACAACAATATGCTAGGTCTTAGTATTCCTTCCTTCCCTCCTTCCCTCCCTCCATCCCTTCTTTTCTCCTCTTCCTCTCTCTTCTTTTTCATTCTGTCTCTCTGCCTTCTCTCTTTGTGTCTTCTCTCTCTCTCTCTCTCTCTCTCTCTCTCTCTCTCTCTCTTTCTTTCTCTCTCTCTCTTTCTTTCTTTCTTTCTTTCTTTCTTTCTTTCTTTCTTTCTTTCTTTCTTTCTTTCTTTCTTTCTTTCTTTCTTTCTTTCTTTCTTTCTTTCTTTCTTTCTTTCTTCCTTCCTTCCTTCCTTCCTTCCTTCCTTCCTTCCTTCCTTCCTTCTTCTTCCTTCCTTCTTTCTTTCTTTCTTTCTTTCTTTCTTTCTTTCTTTCTTTCTTTCTTTCTTTCTTTCTTTCTTTCTTTCTTTCTTTCTTTCTTTCTTTCTTTCTTTCTTTCTTTCTTTCTTTCTTTCTTTCTTTCTTTCTTTCTTTCTTTCTTTCTTTCTTTCTTTCTTTCTTTCTTTCTTTCTTTCTTTCTTTCTTTCTTTCTTTCTTTCTTTCTTTCTTTCTTTCTTTCTTTCTTTCTTTCTTTCTTTCTTTCTTTCTTTCTTTCTTTCTTTCTTTCTTTCTTTCTTTCTTTCTTTCTTTCTTTCTTTCTTTCTTTCTTTCTTTCTTTCTTTCTTTCTTTCTTTCTTCCTTCCTTCCTTCCTTCCTTCCTTCCTTCCTTCCTTCCTTCCTTCCTTCCTTCCTTCCTTCCTTCCTTCCTTCCTTCCTTCCTTCCTTCCTTCCTTCCTTCCTTCCTTCCTTTCCCTATCTTGCCAAGACTAGAAGTAAAGAAGCTTTTCACTTGCTCCATTTTCAGATTTAGGCTAATTTGTCTCTTTTCAAGCAGCCTGGGGGTTCACCATTCTCAAAGGCTCACCATATTGGTACCAATATAAACCCCCAATGACTTTAGTCCACTTAAGCTCAGAACTCCCACACTCAAGTGACCCATCAGTCTCAGATATTATAGGCCTGCATTCTCAGCAACCAAGCCTTGATATTCTAAGAGTTAAGGTAACCTGAGTTTTGGGTACAGGAAAAATAAGTTTAATTTGGGCTGTAGGCATTTTAGAAGGGAACCATATGAGGGTCATCTTGAATAAAACCTAGTCAGACCCATTCTTTGGATGGGTTAGATAATTAAGGAAAAAATACCATCTCAGAGGCCAAGGGGATGGGTAGGGAGATGGGGTGAGAGGAGTGGAGAGAGAAGGGTACCTCACTAAGGGTCCAGCCCATTCCGGCGAGGAATGGGAGATTGGAGAGGAAAAGGCAAAAGTTCAGATGAAGATGGATAAAAGTATTGATGCTCTGGATAGTTCTGAGGTACCCGGTAATGGGTATAGCGAGGAGGAAGGCGGAAGAGACGAGAAGACGTAGGTGGCTGATAAAGCGATGAGTACAGGCCACCTGCAACATGACAGAAGGGATCATATTCAGCTGTGGATTGGACAGGGTGGCCGGCAAGGCCCCTTACAACTCTGAAATTTGACAATTGAGTTTGGGCAAAGCTGGGCGATCCCTATTCAGAGGGCCAACTCTGTCCCTAGCTGCCAAGCCATGCGAGGGACAAGGGCTGTAGATGCAAAGTCCATGCTACTCCTCACTCACTTTGGCCAAGTCTAGAGAGGGCAGGTTCCCTCTGAGACAACAAGGTGGACATCCACCTGCCTCCCTCACCTCCCCCCAACCCCAGAGGGCTCTCACCATCCACATGTGGAGCCTGACAAGGAGACTGAGGACATGTTCCAAATCGGGAAGGGATTGGGGGGCACTCAGGCCCTGTGCTCGGCATTCTGTACATTCCACGACTTCCTAAATGTGTTACAGGATAATTGCATGGGGCATCTTCCTCCCGGCCCCCACCCCATTATCACCCCAGTTCTTAGGATTTGTGCAGGGCTGAAACAATAGCTAGCATTTGTATAGCACTGTAAGGTTCACAAGTGCTTTACAAATATCATCTTACTTAATCCTGACAACAACTCTGGGAGGGAAGTCCTTTTATACCCCCTTTACAGATGAGGAAACAAAGAAAGAGAGGCTGAGCGACAAGGTGACATAGTCAGTAAGTGGCCAAGACCAAATTCAAGCTCAGGTCTCCCTGACTCCCAAGTCCAGGACTCTACCTACCACACTGTTTAGTGGAGGGTGGATACATGACAGAATTAAGTCTAGGATCTGGGGCACACTGAAGGGACTCCTCGGGCAGCTAGGGGACACCATGGCACACATAGTGCTGGACCTCCAGGCAGGAAAACCTGAGTTCAAATCCACTCTCTGATACTTACTAGTAACTCTTGGCGAATCACTTAACTTCTGCCACTTCTGTTTCCTTAACTCTAAAATGGGGATCAGAGCACCCAACTCAGAAAGTTGTTGTGAGGATCGAACGATATATTTTTAAAACAATTAACTTATGATTTATTACTTGTGTATTTGGGCATAAATCTTGGGGTTTGGGTTTTATAAAATTATTCACTTCCAAAAATGAATAATATGGAAATAGGTTTTGTGTGATAACACATATATAACCCAGATTGCACTGCTTGCCCACTTCAGGAGGAGGAAGGGAAGATGGGAGGGAGACAATTTGGATCTTATAACTTCAGAAAACTGAGTTGGAAATTTGTTATTACATGTACTTTGTAATGAATAAAAAAGTAAATAAATAAAGCACTTGACATATCATTGAGTAGATGCTTAATTAATGCTTTTCCCTTCCTTCTCTAGATATCTTTTTGGGTCCTGAAATTTCTATCGTCTCTATGGGAGCCATGTGCTTAAGCTTTTAGTGCCAGGCAGCTGGAGTATTGACCAGAAAGTCAGCATTGGCATTAAGAAGACTTGAATTAGGGGGCAGCTGGGTGGCTCAGTGGATGGAGAGCCAGGCCTAGAGATGGGAGGTCCTAGGTTCAAATCTAACCTCAGATACTTCCTAGCTGTGTGACCCTGGGCAAGTCACTTAAGCCCCATTGCCTAATCCTTAACATTTTTCTGCTTTGGAGCCAATACACTGTATTGATTACAAGATGGAAGGGAAGGGTTTAAAAAAAGAAGACCCGAATTTTAGTCTGTCTTGGACAATTCCTCCCACTATCCCAGGAAACTGCCTAAGACTGGCATTTGCCCATGAGTTACCTAGCTACATCAATGGAAGAAGTTTCCATGTGGAGAATTCCCTACATGCATATAAACATAGCTCTGGACCAACAAAAAAGAAAAAAAGCTTAGCTTTATTTAAGGGGCAAATTGTCTGCTCAAATGCCCTCATTGCTTTCCATAGCCACCTAGGGGAGAGTCTGAGGATGGGACCTGGGTGGATGCTTTGATTTGGGGTGGGGAGGAAAGATATGGCTCACGGAAAAGGACGTGTCCAGCTGGAAGGACATTTTTGAGATTCCTGGTAAATCGGGGAATATCATGCAGAAGAGACCTGGGTACTCAAAGAACCAGTGGGAAAAGGAATCAGACAAGCTGTAGTTGTGGTGGAGGTGGCCCTGGGCAAATGCTTCAGCAGAAGAAGGGGAGGAGGCAGGTGATGGTGCAGACGTGCCCTAGCCCCTACACTCTCACAGGGTTTTGTGCACAGTCATGGTGTCCAGTAGGGTAGGGGAAGGTGGGTATCTTTTATCCTTTCTATCCCACCCCATTTCCCATTTCCATCCATTCCCTTGGGCCAGCCCTTCCTGGTACCTGCTCTGTGAGGTCCATGAGTACGTCCAGTTGGACTGGGAAAATGAAAATGGTGACGGGGTGGTAATGAAGGCTGAAGCTCCGGAGTCCAACCCCTGCACGGGAGCCGGCAGCCTAATCCTGATGACTCTCGGGATGGCTGTCTGGGTGCAAAGAGCATAGGATATCAGAGCTACAAGGGATCTCAGAGAGTATCTGTTCACAGATTTTGGGTTGGAAGAGACCGTAGAGCTCATGGAGTCCAAATCCTTTATTTTTATAGAAGAGGAAACCAGTGCCCATAGAGGTGAAGTGATTTGTCCAGGGTTGCACAGATAGTCAGCTACTGAACAGGTCTAAATCCCAAGGGAGCTATGGTTTGCCTTGGAGTTTGGGCTCCATAGTTCTTGGTTCTCAGGGTTCATAGAAGGAGCTCCTATGAGGATCCAGACAGCTTAGGGAAAATGACCTCCAGCTTCCAGTCCCTCATTAGACAGTCAGCTTCCAAAATGTTGTATTTGGAGCCATGAAGACCTTGCCTGAGATAACTACTCACTAGCTGTATGACCGTGGGAAAATCACTTAACCTTGATGAGTTTCTTCAATCTGTAAAATAAGGAGGTTGAATTCGTTGGCCTTCAACTCTAAATCTATGGTCTTCTTGTCCTTTCGTTGTAGAGTTTTGGGCCAAGGAGGTGGATTAAAAGTTTCCTAATAGCATCAAACAATTAATTATTATGCATTTATTAAATTCCTAGTACAGTGTGCTAAGGATTCAGAGACCTCCTCCCTCCCAATTTAACCATTCCTGCCTTCTAGCAGCTTACAATTGATGGGAAGAAACACTGATAGAGATTCCCAGCCTCATTCCACCCACCAGCTGCTTGTGATTCCCAGGGTCTTGACTTTGGTCCAATGATAGTACTCTTTGGTGAGCACCCACATTGTCCGCTGCTCTTTCCCTATCTTCCCCCATAGGGGTAGGAGGTGGGGAAATGGCAAGGGGGGGAGAAGAAAATTCTGACAAGAGTTTTTCTAATTTGTACATCTGGCTCAATACTGGCCATTTCTACCAAGCCTCCCCCATTCCCACGCAGCCACTGGGGCTCCCCCCACCACCTGCTGATGATGCCGTGGACTGGTCGAGAGCTCGGTCGCTCTTCTGGTGGCTCACAGTGGTAAGGGCAACCACAGAGAGCCCTATGGCTCCAGTCTCTGCCTGGAGGGGCACCCCAGCCACCGAACACAGTGGGCTGATGTGCGTTATTGAGACGACTATGGCGACGGGACCTGTGGGTGAGGAAGCATCAACATGGGCATGAAGATTAGCCTTGGAAGGAAGAAAGAGAACAATTAAAATGTGCTATATAAATGATATTTAGTCTTGCAAAAATGTATACATAATCTATGCATATTATATACACTCACATATATAATCATACACATTTATAATGTACATGTTAGAAGGACACAGGGGTGGGGGTGTGAGGGTGAAGAAAGAAGTGCGTCACTACCAGGAGGTGTCTCATTTTTTGGATGTTATATGGATAAGGGGCAGGAGATCACAGTGGATAGGGCACCAGCTTCAAAGTCAGGAAAACTGGGGGTTCGAGTCCCACCTCTGCCATATAGTGACATATAATATAATCCTGGGCAAACCTCTCAGCGTCCTAGGACTCTAAGTGGCAAAGAAGGTGCCAATCTACACTGATAGAAGAAATTTCTACTTTGCAGGTCTCTGAAACCAAATCTCAGGCTCTAACCCTATCCCTCTCCTTATATTGATATATTATTGAGCTAGAGCTGGAAGGAATCATCCAGTGAGAACTAAAGAGATTAAGAGCTCAAGACAGTAAGAACTCGAACCCAGATCTCCTGAACCCCAAACTCAAAGCTACTTCCATTTTACAATGCTGCTTCCACCCAACATTGAGGCCAGGTGGTGGGATGAGAGATGTGTGTGTATGTGGTGTTTATTCACTGTTCCAGACTTAGGAGGTGCGTGAGACAGGAAGCTGTTAGGTCAATTCTCCCATCATATCCTCCCCAATTCCAAATAATCTGAATTGTGGAAAGCTTCCCTAAATGGATTAATGCTGAGGGCAGCTAGGTAGCATAGTGGATAAAGCAGCAGACTTGGAGTCGGGAGGATCTGGGTTCAAATTTGACCCCAGATACTTCTTAGCTGTGTGATCCTGGGCAAGTTTGCTTAGCTTGCCCTTCTTGCCTTTGAGTCATTACTAAGACAAAAAGTAAGGGTTTAAAAAATAACAAATGAATTAACACTGACTTGCCTTATCCTTTTAGTCTATCCTCAGTGATCTTTGCCCACAGAGGGAAACTTATATCACAGATACTTCTAACATGGTGTGTTATTATGGGTGGAAAGAATCTAAGTAGCCAATGATCTATTTCTCCACTTTTTAGACAGATCTATATCTAAACCCATTTAGATGAATGGATGATCTGGGGGGAGTTGTTGCTTGGGGAGAGTTGTGGTGTCTCTGCCACTCTAAAAGATTTTCAGGGAGATGTTCTCTTGGAAACCCATTACAGTGTTTCATGCCCCCATGAGAAATGACCTGGTATGCCCATCCTCAATGCCCTGACCCTTTCCGGGTTCATTATACATGGCAGTGAGCTCTAGAGTCCAGTCCAGGGTGATGAGATGCTAGGCCCTTGGCTGGCAGATCAGGAGCATGAATAAGTGTGTTTGATAGACTATGGCCAAAGGCATCCCTACCTGCCGGAATGACCTAGGGGCATGGTCTAGGTTCTCCTGGTCCTTCTTGATTTTCTTCAGATTTCTCGATTTTCTTCAGATTTCTCACTTTTCTTCCTTTTGACTTTTTCTTTGACCCTTACACCGAACCCCACGCTCTTTAGTTCATTGGTCAGACATGAGCTCCTTCTCAAGTCACGTCTATTAATAATGATGGATGTTTCCTTGGCCCCCTTCTTCCTCCTGATTCTTCATGGCCCCTGCCAAGGCTGCACCCCTTTCCCTCTACTTTCTCTCCTCCTCCTCCCTCACCCCTTGAATGTTCTTCTGGTTCTACTGTTACCAACCCCATTTCTTTGCCACCTCTTTGGAACTCTTCATTGTTAGCTGACTATGAGGTCATAGGGAAGCTAGCCAATCAGCACAAGCCACTGCCTGAGATGCTTGTGGATTGGTTTTCTTGGCTAGATAAGCCCTTACATTCTCCTCTGACTCTGGCCTCTTTCCCTAAGGGGCAAGTTACTCTTATATTCTCTTTTTCTTCTTAATTTCCTCTCACAACTCCTCCCTGCTACCATGGTGGATGATTTTATGATGGAAATGAACTAGTAACAAATAATTTAACAAGAGATATTCTGATTTAGAGGAAAGAGCAAGAGATTGACATTAAGAGACTTTGGATGCTAATCCTGACTTTGCTATTAATTTAATATACATATGTATATATATGATGGTAGGAAAATTGTTTCTTCTCTAGGACTTAGTTTCACCATCTGTAAAATGGTCAGCCTGGACAAAGATCCAGGGTTCTTAATCTATAGGATCCATAGATTTCAGAAGATCTTTCTTGGATGAAAAGAAAAACTCTTTATTTTTACTAACCTCTACCTGAAATTTTGCATTTCCTTCAATTATTTGCAAGTATTATTCTGAGAAGGTGTGAATCTTAAAAATTCTCAGACCCTACTTCAGAAGATTTGGTTAAGACCATTCCCCATTTAAACAATGAAGGTACTTGATCAGGAATGTGGGAACTCTACTTCACCCATACTTAAGCAAACTTTAGGGGAAGATAAAGTTGTAAATTTTACTGAACAATGAAAAGTACTTAACTCATACTTATAGTGAGGTAAAATCCCTTAAGCTAAGTCTATTTTTAGATCTAATACAAAAAGGTGCTAAGTACCTATGAAGATCAGGCAACTTGCAAACTCGTAAGGGGCAAAGATGTGTGAACTCACTCAGAAGTTTTAGTCTACCCAGAGAAGTTGAGAACTAAAGAAGGTGTGAATTAAGAATGGTCAGTCCTTTGGAAAACTGTCTACTGTGATTGGTAGATATGAGAATTTAGGGGAGGTGACATAGGAGAAAATTCTCTTTAAAAGGAGCCCAAAAGGTGGCTGGCTGAAAAATTCAGTTTGCCAAAGCTGAATTGGAACTCGGACTAGTTGGAGTAGCTGGGTCTCTCTGAACACTAGAATCTCGCTTGGGACAAATCTTGTGGTGAGTGGATTAAAGACTGACTGATCTCTCTTAGGGCTTGGGCCAAGGCTGGCCTAGGCTGGCCTGGGCTGGCCTACCCCTTTTCTCATTATTTCCTCTTACTCTCTCTCCCCCTTTCATTAATTCCTTAATTTGTATTAATTAAAATCTCCATAAAAACCCAGCTGACTTGGGTATATTTCGTATTTGGGAATTTTTCCCTGGTGACCACTTATATTTTATTTAACTCAAGACAATATCTTGAAACCATATTTCCGTGGTCACAGTTTATACCAACCACTCTTTTAATTGTTACAAAGGACTCCATGGAACAGCAAAATTTAAGAACTCTTAGGCTTGGATGATCTCTCAGATCTCTTCCAGTTTTGCCTTCCTCTGACTGTAACAGTCTATTGTGTAGGGCAGAGTACTGAGACACATCTTAGTTCCCATCTATCTCCTGTCTGGCCTGACCCAGTGTCTGAAATTCCTACTTCTTTTTGGGTTAAGGCAATGTCCTCCCAAAGCAAGTATTTCCCTTAAGTAGGATGACATAATCTGCTATTACTGACTATTTGACATAAATTAGTGTACTTGGTTAGAGCCTCCATTCTTTAAAAGGGCCCTGGAGGGAAGAGTCCAAAAAGAGATAAGTTTGAATGTGGGGGAGATGGTAGAAGAGATTTGGATTGTAGAATGATTCAGGAGTGGGCCTGATTCAATTTGAACAGGCGCAGGAAAGGATTCTTAAATGTTCAGTACAAGCATTTTATCTCGAAAATCAGAAAACCCTACAAATGTAGGATTTGAATGACTGTTGATTGTCTAGACTTAAGAAAGTAATGGAGAAAAGGTTGAAGATGCAGATTAGACTTTAAATTGTATTATTTTTGCCCCCCTCCCCGAGAACTGTTTATTGAATATTTACCAGTATAAGTTTAGATGATACCTAGGAAGGAAGGTTAAGGTCTTCAGTGGGAGGGTATATGCTTTGGACAAAGGAAAAGGGAAACCCTGAAGGGAGAACACCAAAGTAAATCTCACCAATTTAACACTTTGGTCTTATGTTGGCCCTTAGAATAAAATCTTGGGTTATTTCCAAACATACACATTCAACACTATGAATGAAGAGCCAGTAAAACAAATATAAATCTTAGGGAAGAAAAAGAAAATCTATCAAACCGATTTTATTTACTTGGTTGTGAATGGGTTCTTGTGTCTCAAACAAGTCTTGAGCAATTTCTAGAATGACCTGACCCATCTAACTAGCTGGATTATTAGTCTGTTAGCATCTATATTCCTCTTCTTTCACAGCTCTCCTTAGCATTTCAGAGGAGAAGGTGAGGGACCCTAGAGGTACCAATCTCTGCCAGTCCTGGCAAGAAAAGGAAAGAACCATGAAAGCTGTGTTAGAAACTTGACCTTCTAGCTTTAGAGACTCTTGTCAGTAATGCTGGCTTTGGCTAACACATCATTGGCTAGCACATCAAGCTTTGTCTTCACCTTTCTGGGACTGTGGGGCATTTGACTTTTTAGGAGTGAGGGGACACGTTAATGGATAAAAGAAGAATCATCCACATCTGGGCAAGCTGCCAAGAAATGTAATCCAGGAAATTGGGACCACCTGGGAGCACTCAGGGTTCTTCCACATGTGTGGGCTAGCAGATAAACTCAGAGGAAGCTGCTCATGGTCTTTTCCAAGATGCTGGGCTGATCTCATCCTAATGGGATTCCCATCTGCACGTCCATAAGAATGGGAATCTTCCTCTGAGCTAACTGAGGACTTGGTGTGAGGAGACTTTGGGAATGGTAAAGGAATATTAATAATAATAAGGATGACAAGAGTCACTTATTTTGTTTACTGCTTTGATGCTTTTCAACAAGTTCAGAGCATCCATTCATTCAACAAACTTGGATTAAGTGAGTGTGTTGTGTGTAGAGTACTGGGCTAGATGCAAAGGAAGGTACTGAGTTTAACCAAGACCAAGTCTCTGTTTTTATTGAGCTCATAGAAGGTGATAAAACACAAACATAGACGTAGGATCAAAGATTTAGAGTTGGGAGGGACCAATCTCCTCACTTTAAAGATGAGAAAATGAGGCAAAGAGTTCAAAGTGATCAACCTGGGTTACACAGCTAGCAGATGTTAGAGGTGGGATGTGAATTCTGGTCTTCCTGACTGTTTAACATGCAACAGTACACGAGAAGTACATTTGAAAGGTGAGAAAACAATGTATTATGTGAGGCCTGAGGGGGAAACATGGTTACTAACTGAATCAGGGATGGCTTCATGGAAGAAGTTTACGTTGGTTTTTAAAGGATGGGAAGACATCAACAGGTGACCAAAGAGAGAAAGGGAGGGAAGGTATCATTTCATTTGATTTTCCCAATAATTCTGTGATGTTGGAAGGACTTGCAGAAGAAAAAACAGATCAAGAAAGGTGAAATGATTGACACAAGTAATTACTGTCATATTCAGGATTAGAATCTACAACTTCTGACTCCCCAGTTTCTTCTAGTAGCCAGTAATTATTACTATCCAAGTGGTCTCCCCAGTATTAGGGAGCCAACCATTGCAAGTATAAAGGCCATCGCCATGGACCCTAGACTGGCAGTGGCACCAAACTCAAATAGAAATGGATCCTTATGGGTTACATATTTGTTTAGAAAAACCACAAAAGCACATTATTTATGTTGCATTTTTGTTTATTTTGTTAAACATTTTCCAATTCCATTTTGATCTAATTTGCTCCATACTCTGTAGTATTGCTGGCCACTTCCTTGGATGTGAGTTTGTGCCTGTGTGCTAATGGACAGCTTCTTTACAACATTTTCCTTGGGGAAGAGAGGGTTAGGGGATGGGAATAAGCATTTATTAAGTGCCACAATGTACCAGCCTTGTGCTAAGTACTCTACAAATATTATCTCATTTGATCTTTGGAGGAATATGGGATTTAAATGAACTCCAGTGTTTAACTAGAGGTAGAAAGTATCAGGAATGGAGCAGCTAGGTAGCACAATGGACAGAGAGCCAGGCCTGAAGTTGAGAGGTCCTGGGTTTAAGTCTGGCCTCACACATTTCCTATTTGTGTCTCCCTGGGCAAATCACTTAACCCTGTTTATTTAGTCCTTGCCCTTCTATTTTAGACTAAGACAGTTAAAAAAAAGAAAATATCAGGGTGTTTGTAGGTGCCTAATAAATTCTTATAATTCATTTTCCACACAGTGATTTTCCTAAAGCATAGGTCTAACTGTCTTGCTCCCTTATTCAGTACATTTAAGTGACTCCCTATTATCTCTAGGATGAGATACAAAATCCTCAGGTTGGCATAGGAAGTCCTTTATCATCTGGCTCAAACCTTCCTTTCTATTCTTATTAGTCTATCCTTATTACTCCTTCCCAAGACCTCTATGGCCCAGTCAAATTGACTTTATTGCCATTCTTGAAACAAAACTTGTTTTCTGTCACTTGTGCCTGGAATGTCCTTCCTTCTCATCTCACTGATCTCTCAGAATCCCAAGTTTTCTTCAAAGCCTAGATTAAATTTCACCTCCTTCCGAAAGGTGGTCTTTCCTCATCTACCCAGCTTCTAGGTTCTCCCTTCTCAAAATTACTCTTTTAAGTGCATATATTTTGTATGTCATTCAGTTGTTTCAGTTGTGTCTGATTTTGTGACCCCATTTTTTGGGGGAAGTTCTTGGCACATATGAGAGTGGTTTACTATTATCTTCTCAAGTTCATTTTACAAATGAGGAAACTGAGGTCAACAGATTAAGAGACTTGCCCAGGATCACATAGCTAGTAAATTGTCTGAGACCAGATTTAATCTCAGGAAGATGAGCAACACTGAGATGCTCTATATTTTGTCTTAGTTATGGCTAAGTGATGCATTGAGATAGAGCGCTAGACTGGGAATCAAAACAAGACGAATTCAAATATTGCTTCAGATACTTATTAGCTGCATGATCCTAGACAAGTCACTTAACCTCTTGCTGCCTCAGTTTTCTTATCTGTAAAATGGAGGTAACAATAGCACCTTCTCCCTAGGATTGTTGTGAAAATTAAAATGTGTGTATGTGTATGTATATAGGTATATATATATATATATACTTAAAATATGTATAACATATATTTGAAAAAATAAACCAAATGAAAAGATTTATCTCCATATAGTATTTATTTATATTTACAAATATATATATATATTATATATATGAACATATTCATACATATTTATAAAAACATTTTATAAAACTAAAGGCATCATATACATGTTAGTTCTTATTATGGAATTACAGGTAGCCATGTTTTCCTGATAGAACATAATCTTCCTTGGAGGCAGGGAGGATTTCATTTTTGTCTTTGTATCTCCAGTGCCTGGCATAGAATATGTTGTTTAGTCATTTTTAAGTTGTGCCTGACTCTTCGTGATCTATTTGGGTTTTTTTTTTTTTTTTGTAAAGATCCTGGAGTGGTTTGCCATTTCCAAACTGAGGCCAAAAGGGTTAAGTGACTTGCCCAAAGTCACATAGCTAGGAAATGCCTGAGGCCAGGTTTAAATTCAGGAAGAGGAGTCTTCCTGACTCCAGGTCCAGTGTTCTAGCTGCTGTACTACCTAGTTGCTCTTGGCATAGAGTAGATGATGAATAGATGCTTGTTGATTGATTGATTCCACAAATTACATTCTAGTATGTCCCTCAACAGAGGAAAGGTAAATTTCCAAACATCTCTGATCAAATGAGTAGGGAAGGGAATGAAGCTGGATGACAGGAGATCACTCATCAGTTTTAGAGGCTAACTTCAGGGCTTCAAGTGGTGTTTCAGAGAAGCCAAGATGTCTGTAACCTATTTCATAGATTTAAAGCTAGAAAAGAACCTCTGAGGTATCAAGTCCAATCCCCTAGTTTTACAATGATGAAACTGAGGCACAAAGAGGCTAAAATGAGTTACCCTGTGTCCCAACAAGGGGACCAGGAGGGAATTTCTATTTCACTGTTAAATGAAAGGTTTATCCTGTTAGGAGTAGCCAAGCTCATGGGCAGGTGGTCTTCAATGGTTCCATACTGTTGCCCCTTACTGTTATGGTCCAGGTTCTATGTCCAGGAGTATCTGTCAATAGCTGTGTTTCCTTCATGACTCAGTTCCCATTTATCAGACACTCTCATTCTGTCCAGATCCAGATGTTGTCATAGTTGAACAACAGTTTCATTAGATTAGCAAAGATATGGCAAAAATCAAGGCTATATTAAGGATAAAATCCATTCCTATCACTCATTGTCCCAATCAAGCCACCTTGTCTCTTCCTAACCCCCTGTTACAGAACATTGTGAGTCTTTGGCTGTGTTTGGAGCCTCAGAATTTCAGAAGTGGCCTTAGCCTCCACTGAGTCCATCCCATACCCCAAAATGAATACCCACTAAAATCTAGCTGACAAATAATCCTCTAGCCTCTGCTTCAATACCTTCAAGGAGAGGGAGCTCACTCCCTTTCTGGGCAGCCAATGCCACTTTTGAACATCTCTGTTTGGAATTTTATCTGGACATCAAACCTAAATTTGTCTTTTTGTATTGTCCACCCATTGCTCCTTCCTCTATCCTCTGAACTAAGCAAAACGAGTTTCATCCCTCCCTCTCTCCATCCCTCCATCCATCCATCCATCCATCCATCCATTAGCCTTTTAAACATTTGAAGATAGTTATCATATCCCCACTCCAACCCAAGCCTTCCATTCTCCAGGACAAACCTTCTGAATGGGAAAGACAAGGGGAAACCTTGATGTCTTTCTGTAAATCCATTATTTCATCAACATAGTAATAAAGGAAGGAATTTCTCACTTAGTCATACTAGTTAATTAACAGCAAATTGGCCACACTAGGACAATAAATTTATTTTAAAGTTCCCACTTATCTCATGGTTGTAGCTGGCTCATATACCCATTCATCTGTGTTTACCCTATATTTAAAAGATATACTTGGGGCAGCTAGGTGGCTCAGCATAGACCTCTAGGTGTGGAGATGAGAGGTCCTGAGTTCAAATGTGGCCTCAGCCACTTCTTAGATGTGTGACCCTGGACAAGTCACTTAACTCTGATTGCCTAGCCTTTACCACTCCTTTGTCTTGGAACTGATACTTAGCATCTATTCTAAAACAGTAGATGAGGTTGTTAAAAATATTTTTAATCATTTATTAAATTATTATTAAAATATTTAAAAGGTTATTTTAAAAAGTTATACTAGGCAAATGTGTCAAAAGTTAACTCCAACAGGATGCCACCTGACAGTCATCAGTCTGTTACCCACAGTGGCTGGAGTACAGATATCCTGGGAGTTGGCCTGAGCTGACATTTCTTGGGCTTTCTTCTTCCAAACTCTGAAAGCTGAAATCCACCCAATCATTGCTATTGGCTATGATGCCAACCAGAAATCGTCCTGGTCCTGGCAGCCTTTGTGGAAATATTCTTCCCAAAGGTTACCTTCCCAACACTGACTTTTAAAAGGAATATTTGGAGGACTTGAGGTCATGGCACTGTCTGGGCTTCCCTGGCCCATTGGCTCTTGCCATCTTTCCTTTGGGTTTATTTTTCTAAGTTTTCTCTTGGGTCCTTCTCCTGCCTCTTCCCCAGGATTCTTGTCCTTTTTGTTTGCCAGAAGCATAGTAACAGTGACTATGTGGTGGTGAGCTATGCTAGGACCAATAGGAGACAGGCTGATATAAACCATTTAGGGAAGAGACCCAGCCGTAAATGGATGTCTTGTTCAGCTGTTATTTTATTGGGTGCACAAATGATCTGAAACTAGTAAATAACTGGGTTCTAAGGGCTGATCCTGTTCTGTTGGGAAAAACACTCAAATGAACTTCAGTGGCCTTAGACAAATCATTTCCCCTCTTTGAACCTTAGTTTCTTCCTCTGTAAAGTGAAAGGGTGGGATTAGAAAATAATTATTGGCCTGGCTCCACCAGCTTTGTGGCTGTATATCAGGTTCCCAGTACTACCAAGTTAAACAGAGGCAGAGACATTAGGCAGAACAGATCTGGTTTCAGCCTTCTCTCTCCCTCCCATGTTACTCATCTCTCTGACAGTATTTTTTCTCATGCTAATGAGACTGAAGCAAAATGGCCAGAGAGAAGATTGGAAGGGATTTTTTTTTTTGTCATGGAAATGTTTTGACAAAATGATGGATTGTTTTTCTGAGCTGTACAGTTTATTTTGTTCATGCCGCAGAAGGGAAGAGAGCTGAAATAGGAGCTGCATCAGATTAGGAAGCCACAAATGGAGGAGACAAGAGCTAGATCCACCCTCCCACCTGCCACCTTGTTGCCCCAAGTGAGCAGAAATGCATGGGATAAGGAGCAATGCTCTAGGCACAGCTACTGCCCCAGCAGCCCTAGCCATGTAGCCCAGTAGCCATGGGGTAAAATGGACCTCATTAATCCCATTGAAAGCATCAGGGTCAAGGCTATAGAAAGAGGTTCTGTTCAGGCAAGGAAGGGCATTTGTCAGGCATTCTCAGATATCTCCCAGGTCCTATAAAACCCTACAACTCTCACCTTATACTTTAGATTGTCAGGAAGGATAGGTTGTGAGACAAGGACTCTGTAAACCTTAAAACAGTCTATAAATGGGAGTTAGAGTTATGAGACAATGGGACCTAGAATACTGGGCTTGGATTCAGGAAGCTTTGGGTTCAAATCACTCCTCCAACAACCACAACTTGTACGTTTGCAGAAAAAAGGCACTCAAGTTTTTGAGTCTCAGGCAACTATCTTCGCAGCGTTAGATGGCTTGGCGGAGGGAGTTCCTTCATTCATGAAGTTACCCACATTTGATCCTACCCCTTGTTTGTCAAGGGTTAATCAGACTTGTCGAATTCTAGAGCTAAAAGATAAGATAAAAGACAATCTTCTAATCCAATTCTAATCCCTTTTAATCTAGCCTGTTTGTTAACTCATCCTCATTAATAACTCCTCAATCTAGTCCATTTAATGACTCAGTAAACTGAGGACTGTTTGGGCAAAGTGATTTCTCCCAGGTTTCTGCATAAGCCAATGGCAGAGATGGCACTAGGACTCCTCTTTTCATGACAGCATAAAGCCTAAAATAGTCTCCATAGCTCTAGTTTTCATGGAGGAGGAAAGGATTATATAGTACCCACTCTGTGCCAGGGGCTTTGAAATTATTATCTCATATATCCTCACAACTCTGGGAGGTAGCTGCCATTATTATCCCTATTTTACATTTAAGGAAATGAAGGAAGACACATTAAGTGACTTGTCTAAGGTCATACAACTAGAAATAAGACTTGAACTCAATTCTTCCTGACAACCACTTAGTTGCCTCTAAATGAGGTAGTGGAAAGAGGAAAGAAGGATTGGCTGAAGTCTAGCAAATACTATCATAGGATCCATGAAAGAGGTGAGGTCAAGAAGGAATGATGGGACAATAGAGATGATCAGATCTCTCACTTCAGAGAAACAACATAGTACAGTGGAATACTGGACTCGGAATCAGAGAGACCTGGGTTCAAATCCCACCTTTGATAGAATTCTAGGCAAGTCATTTGTCTTAATCCTGTTTGTCTCAGTTCCTTATATGTAAAATGAGATGAGAAGGAAATGGTAAAACCATTCCATTTTTGCCAAGGAAATCCCAAATGTCAAACATGACTGAAATGACTGAACAACAACATAGGCTTCTTGTCTACTCATTCTAACCCCTCTCCTCTTCTTAGAAAGCTTTTTGCTTTGGAAGTGCAGGCATTGGGGAAAGATGGTGAGATGAAGAAACAATCAAATGAGCTCTAGGTAAGAGGCGTCACGTCCACCACTAACCCACTGCTGATCCTCCCCTGCAGGAGACTGAGTTCTAGCAAAGGAGGAATGGGGGGGGAGGGAATCCAAAGAGCAGTCTTGGTTAAATGAAGGGATGGACTGCCTCTCCCCAATTCTAAGAATCTACCCCAAATCACCAACAATAAGGATAAGATCCAACAAGAGTTGTGTCATGGACTCCTTTGGTATTCTGGGGGAAGCCCACCGACCCATCTTCAGAATGTTTTTAAATGTGTAAAATCAGATGTATAAGATAATAAAGGGAACAATCATATTTCAATTTATTTTTTATTTATTTATTTGTTTATTTTTAAAAACCCTTACCTTCTGTCTTGGATTCAATACTGTGTATTGGCTCCAAGGCAGAAGAGTGGTAAGGGCTAGGCAATGGGGGTCAAATGACTTGCCCAGGGTCACACAGCTGGGAAGTGTCTGAGGTCAGATTTGAACCTAGGACCTCCCGTCTCTAGGCCTGACTCTCAACCCACTGAGCTACCCAGCTGCCCCCAATATTTTAATTTAGTTATCAAAATAATTTTCAAAATACATGGATGAATTTCAGGTTAAGAAATTTTGCATTAAAAAAAAATGGTGCCACCCAAATCTGAATGAGAATAGGTTCAAACTAGCAGGTCAATAACTTAGCTTTGCAGCTCTTATCCTGGAGCTCCCTCTAGTGCCACAATATTAAATAGTAGCTTTTGGAGGCTCTGTGGGTACCCAACTGTTAACGAATTCATCAATCAAAAAGCATTTATTGAGCACCAACTATGTGCTGAGCACTGTAAGTGGATACAGAAAAGCCAAGCAACTTTCAACAAATAATGTCTTATCTTCCTCTCTGTTGCCACTCTCCTAACTGGATATTCAAGGTGACAAGTCCTGGGTTCCATAGAGAGGTTACTATTTCACTCATCAGGGTTCTAGTGGCCAGGCCTGAGCTCCTACTGCTGTGTTCCCTATTATCAACCTTTTTTTAGTTTTTAGAAAAGGAATTAACTGAGATAGCATAGTGACAGCAGTTCATACAAAACATTCCCTCTAAACTGGGCTGTACAAACAGGTCTCTGAGTAGGAGAGGCTCCAAATTAACGTACAGTGGTAAATGAAACACGTTTGGACTCAGAAGTCCTTTTCTCCCTTTACAGAGTCCTCATGAAGTCCTCCCTGGCTGTAGTTTTCTGTGGGCCTCCGAGAATAATTGCTTTTCTGAATCCTAAAATGTCAGAAAACAACGATCACAAATGGCTTCACCATGCAAATGAAAAATAAATAAATACTTTTAAAAGAGAAAATTACAATAAAGAAAAATGCTGCAAAGAGGCAAGTTAAGACTCGAGGTCAGAAAAAAAGCTTTCTACCAACTAGAACCATCCCAGAGTACAATGGGCTGCTTAGAAGTTGCTTTCTCCCTTTGTATGTTGGCTATGTTCCTTTCCTGTATCAGGTACGTTGCCAAGGTCCCTTTCAGCGCTCAAATTGTATAATTCTGTGATTCCAACTGAGTCTTACAGAGGGTCGATCAAACCTTCAAGTGGCATATAAATGGTGGCTAGTATTATTGCTAATAGAGAGAAGAAAAGAGAGGAGTGAAATGATTTGTGTGCTATCATAAGTCTAGCAAGTGTTGTGACTGAGCCTTGAATTCAGATCTCTTGGCTGAAGATCTAAGACTCTTCTAAGTGGGGAGGGCACTTCAACTGCACAACAGGACTCCTATGGAGAAAGTCCTTCCTCCTGAAACCATGGGGAGAGCCTGTCCTTTAATGTGACGGAGCACCAGAGAAGCTTCAAAGATGCTAATAATAATATTAGCAATTTATAAGTAATATCACATAATCCTAATAATTAATATAATTAATAATGTTATACCACATAATCGTGACAACATTTGTATAGGACTTTACATAATGTAGCATATTATATAATAATTTATATATATAACATTTTATAGGGCTTTACATAATGCAATATATAATAGAATAATAATATTTGTATGGGGCTTTATACAATGTAATATATTGTATAATAATATAACATTTGCGTAGGACTTTACATAATGCAATATATAATAGAATAATAACATTTGTATGGGGCTTTATATACTGTAACATATTGTATAATAATATAACATTTGTATAGGACTTTACATAATTCAATATATTATAGAATAATAATATTTGTATAGGTCTTTATATAATGCAATATATAATAGAATAATAATATTTGTATGGGGCTTTATACAATGTAATATATTGTATAATAATATAACATTTGTATAGGACTTTACATAATTCAATATATTATAGAATAATAACATTTGTATAGGTCTTTACATAATGCAATATATAATAGAATAATAACATTTGTATGGGGCTTTATACAATGTAATATATTGTATAATAATATAACATTTGTATAGGACTTTACATAATTCAATATATTATAGAATAATAACATTTGTATAGGTCTTTACATAATGCAATATATAATAGAATAATAACATTTGTATGGGGCTTTATACAATGTAATATATTGTATAATAATATAACATTTGTGTAGGACTTTACATAATTCAATATATTATAGAATAATAACATTTGTATAGGTCTTTACATAATGCAATATATAATAGAATAATAATATTTGTATGGGGCTTTATACAATGTAATATATTGTATAATAATATAACATTTGTATAGGACTTTACATAATTCAATATATTATAGAATAATAACATTTGTATAGGTCTTTACATAATGCAATATATAATAGAATAATAATATTTGTATGGGGCTTTATACAATGTAATATATTGTATAATAATATAACATTTGTATAGGACTTTACATAATTCAATATATTATAGAATAATAACATTTGTATAGGTCTTTACATAATGCAATATATAATAGAATAATAATATTTGTATGGGGCTTTATACAATGTAATATATTGTATAATAATATAACATTTGTATAGGACTTTACATAATTCAATATATTATAGAATAATAACATTTGTATAGGTCTTTACATAATGCAACATATAGTAGAATAATAACATTTGTATGGGGCTTTATACAATGTAATATATTGTATAATATTATAACATTTGTATATAATATATTTATATGAGGCTTTACATAATGTAATGTGCTGTATATTATAACATACAGGGCTTTAAGTTTTACAAAGAATTTAACAAATTCTCCTTCATTTAGTACTCACAACAACACATTATTTTCCCCATTATACAGATGGGGAAGCTAAGACTGAGAAATTAAATGACTTTTCTGAGGTCATCCAGTAAGTTGGACCCTGAGTCTGTGTGATTTCAAGAGACGTTTGAGAGATCACATGTATGTCCATATACACAGTAAGTCTACACGTTTCCCTTCTGTATCCATGCATACACAGAATAACCATAAAGAGACTAAATACTAAGAAGCTAAATGCAAGGTAGTTGGGCAGGAGGGCACGAGCACAACACTTGAGGCCTCTCTTGAAGGACAAGTGGAATTCTTCAAGGTGGTGGTGACGATGCCCACATCCTAGGCATGGGGAAAAGTCAGTGTGAAAGGGAGGAGAAAGGAAGGGTGGGAACAGCAAGAATGTTCAATGAGTCAGAAAACATAACAAGTCACAAGCTGTAAAGGCTTGAAAGTTTTAGCCTGGGTAAACCCTGGGACTCCTTACCCCAAGTTCCACTCTCTCTGGGGAGTCAGGAGCCACCACCAGTTTAGCCATAGACCCTGAGGTCTTTATCCAAGCTGCCCACCTCTCCCTGGCAAGTTGGGCTCCCATCTTCCCCTTGAGGTTCTAAGGCTGTCTCTGAGGGGCTGGGATACTTTTCTAATGGTGCTGGCCCAAGTCTCCATTTGGGTGTGTTCTCCTCCATATCAATTGTGTCAGTTACAGTTAATATTTCCATAGCATAATCGATTGTCCCCATGGTTGGTACCTCAGCATCTTTGCCCTTTGTTTCCCAGGAAAAGACTCAAACTCAGCTCAACTATCATATACAAGATTCTCTACAACCCCACCCCATTCACTTTCAGTTCTCATCGCTGATGGATGAGTTGATTTCTTTTGCTTGCAGAAAATGGCATTTCGGTGTCAATTCATTGTTGGACTGGTTTGAGGAGGTCATTCTGGGCTTTTTCCTTACAGAGATTGGCTACCTGGGTCTTAACTGCGGTGTCCTGGAGAAAGTCTACCCATGGAACTTCTCCACATACAGAATTTGCCAGGACCAAGCCCATAGAATGAAGGGAAATGGTCTAGTCTACTTGAGGATTAAATTTAGGGTTGTAGCAACTGAAGAGAAAATACTTTGGCGACGGGTGTACAAGGTTCAGCTTTGGAAGCTGTTCTGTGCCTTCCCAGGACCCTTTTCTCAGATGCCACTCTTTCCTCCCATCTGGTCCCTCCTCTCTTCAGTCCCTATTCTCTGCCTTCTCCCTTGCTCTAGTTTTCTCTTCAGGCTTTGTTGTTGTTCAGTTGCTCAGTTGTGTTTGACTCTTTGTGACCCTATTTTTCTTGGGAAAGATACTGGAGTGGTTCATAATTTCTTTTTCCAGCTCATTTTATAGGTGAGGAAACTGAAGCAAATGGGTAAGTGACTTGCCCACGGTCACATGGCTAATAAGTGAAACCAGATCTGAACTCCGGTTTTATTGTTTCTAGACTCAGCATCCTATCCACTGTATGACCTGGCTGCCCTTTTCTTCTGGATATCCTCATGGAATTCCATTGTAAGCCAGACCAAGACAGGTTTAAAAAAAAAAAAAGGATCCTGGAGTTAGAGGGAAGAACTTGGGAAGAGACAGTAGCTTCTTCAGGGCAGTAGGGCACCAAGTCATCATGAGGTCAATTACTTGCCCAAGATCTCTCCACAAACTGCAGGAGTTGTTCCCTCCAAAAGCTGCTTCACTGGAATCCCTGTGGAACTTATGGAATTAGCATCCCAGTGTTGACATGCCCCAGAGGTCATTTAGTACTACCCATACTTGGGCAGTGCTCTCCTAATATTCCTGATTAATGCTATTTCTGGGTTCTGGGGTCCAAACCCTCTGCAGTTGGGGGTTTGTGATAGGGACTAGAGGGTCTGGAAACAGCTAGTGTTGGCCTCTCTGGGATCTACTTTCTGGACTGTTCCTCATTTGAGACCGTGACACAATTCATCCTTTCCTCCTCCCCATCTCCTCAGCATCAAAAATCCAGGTTGTTTCTTGGGCTAAGCTTCAGCCCAGAGCCTCCTCCCCCTTCTTGCTTGGCTTTCTGTCCTTGCTTTCTCTGATGGGTCGGGCCAGGAAACTTGAGAACTCCTTCCTTTCCCAGGGCTCAGTTTAGCAGCAAGACCAGAATAACTGTGTTCTCAGAGCTTTATTTTTAGGGCTTTTGAGAAAAGGAACAAGAAGCCCTGAGTTAGGGGTGGGGGGGTGTCTCCTGAGTGGAAGGGAGAAAAAGACTAGAGCCCTGTTGGCAGAGAGAGATGAAGAGAAAGCTGCTGGGGGCTGGTGAGGGGAAGGGGGATTTAAATAGCTGATTGAACCAAAGATCCCAGGTACAGCTGGTGCAGCTTTGATCTTCAGTCATCTCTCCTTTCTTCCAAATTGTGGGGATGTCTTCTGACATCTCTTTTGGCTCTGAAGTTATAGAGATTCAAAGACTCTATGATCTATGGTGCCCCCGTCTTCCAACAGTAAAGCAATTCAGAGAGCCCTGGGTGGTAGGGGCACCCGTGTGGACCCCAGCCAGGATTTTGACTGGATCCAAACCAAGCTGAGAAATGCAGAATGTCTAATCACCATCCATGTTGGCAAGTAACTGGTGCCAAACAGAAAAAGCCCCAAGGATATGGCTGTCTAGGAGGTGTTAGTGATGCTATAGAATGGAATAAACCATCAGACTGGGTGTCAGAGGGTCCAGGTTGGAACACATTTACTGGAAATGTGACTATGGAACCTCTTGGGAGCCTCGGTTTCCTCATCCATCCAACGAAGGGGTCAGACTAGATGACCACATTTCAGGTCCCTTCCTCCTTATTTAATAGATGGAAACACTGAGGCCACCAGGGCAATCAATATCAAGGACAGGGTTCAACCCTGGGGGATTCTGCTTGGAAATCCCCCTTCTTTCCATTTAAGGTTCTATGAATTTGAGAACAACATTCTTAAGCAGGGGAACAAGTCCCAACCTGCAGAATGGCTTGGCAGTCAACTCTTCCTTGTCCAGACCAAATGGTGTCAAAGTCAAGTAGAAATGAAACTATACACAAGGATCCCTGTGAATGTACAGTGACATGCTTCAAATAGAATGTGATCCATGCTCTGCCATATTTTTATTGAGTCTGTTAAATATTCCATTTTAATCTAGTTTTGCAGCATTCATGAGTGCTGCAGAGACATGTCGGATACTTTTAATCCAGGCTAACAGAGCAGGGCAGGAGTGTGGATTAGACAAAGCTATGGCTTCTCCTCTAATAGGGTGTTTCCCTAGTCCTAGAAAGAGATCAAATTGGGAGGGTATTGAGTGCTTTAAGAATTCTAGAAATTGAGGGGAAGCTGGGCAGCTCAGTGGATAGAGAGCAAGGCCTAGAGATAGGAGGTTCTAGGTTCAAATTTGACCGAGAAACTTCCTAGCTGTGTGACCCTGGGCAAGTCACTTAACCCCCATTGCCTAACCTTTACTGCTCTTCTACCTTGGAACCAATACACAGTATTGATTCTAAGATGAACGATAAAGGTTTTAAAAAAGAAAAGAATTCCAGAAATCTCCAGAACAGCTAAAAAAAATTACTCTAGGAGACAGCATGGTGTACCATGGAAAGAACAGTCTTGGAATCCAAGCATTGGAAAATCTGTCTTTGCTCCCTACCAACTGTGTTAAGTAAGCTCTTAATATCACTGGGCCTCAGTTTCCTCATTTGTAAAATGAAAGGGGTAGGATTACATGACCTCTAAGAATTCTGCCATCTCTAAATCTATGATCTTCTGATTGGCTACAGAGATTCTCTAGATCAAGAATGCAGATGTAGACTGCATCAGAACACTAGATGGCATCCAGGCTATAGTGTTTAGTAACTTTTTTGAGCCTGTATTAATAAGGAAAAAGAGAAGGAGAAGCTGCCTCCCTTAGCATACCCTATTGGCTTTGGCAGGCATTCTAGACTCATGGAATTTGGAGCTGGCAGATAATCTTAGAGGCCATCTATTTCTACTCTGTAATTTTATAGATAGGGAAACCGAGGCTCAGGAACTAAGTTAGTTGCCTAGGAAGTAACTGGAAAAGCCAAGTCTTTGAGCACAGATTCCCACAAAATCCAAGCCAATCCATTGCTCTAGAACAGTTTTCTCCAAAGCAGAGAACATGACAACCCTAAAGGAGTCTCTTGCTAGTTGATCATAGGATAGTCTCCATCACTAGGCATGACCCTCTTCAACATCCCTTTCCTCTCCCTCCAACTCCAACATGACAGCCTTCTGTGGCTCTAAAGGCTTCTCAGGACTAGAAAGAGATCTCTTTTAAGTACTGGAAGACAAATTTCTCCCCTCTCCTCCCATCTACACCCCAGCATCCTCCATACTCTGTTTCCTGGTTCACTTGGAAGAGAAAATTCTAGGTTCTGACTTCTGGAACAGTGCCCAGTGAGAAACAACACTTTCCCCCACCCCACACACATAATTTTCAGTTTTGGAGTGGCACAGAATAAACTGACTTGAATGGATTTGGGATTATATTATATTTCTCCTAAAACTCCTCCCATTTTTGGAACTTCTATATTTAGTTTTTTTTAATATTTTATTTCCCCCAATTGCATATAAAAACAATTTTAACTTTCATTTAAAAATTTTTAAGTTCCAAATTCGCTTCCTCCTTTCCACCCTCTCTTATCCCCTCCCACCCTTTTCCCCTCCCCTAAATAGTAAGCAGTCTGATATAGATTTGACATGTGCAATATTGCAAAAAATGCTTCCATATTAGTCATTTTGTGAAAGAGATCTCAAACAAAAAAAGAAAACTGAATATAGTATGTTTCACCCTGCATTTGGACTTCATCAGTTCTTTCTCTGAAGGCTGATGGCCTTTTTCATCAACCTAGTAAATATGGAACTCCTTGCCTTTACCCTTGAAACCACTCTTCTTCTAAACTTCCTACCTTACTCATATTCTTTAAATAGCCCCAATTTTCAGTCCTGGTGTTCTCCGTTACTTCTCATTTTTCCCTTACTTCACATATCCAGGTAGTTGCCAGATGTCATATCTCCCTCTCCAACAGCTCTCATCTTTCTGTCCCCTTCTTTCTTCTCCCACAGCTATCCACAGTTCTTAGCTGAAGTTCTCATTAGCTCTCACTTGGATTATTCCAGCTGTTTCCTAATTGGCCTCCTTGCCTGAGATCTCTCTCCTCTCCAATTCATCCTTCACACAGTTGCCAAAGTGATCTTCTTGACCATGTTACTGCCCTTTCTCAATAAACTCCAATGGCTCCTAATTGATTCTAGAATAAAATATTATTCTACTTTAATTTTTTTATGTTTCTATTTTATGTGAATGTGTAATGTACATGATTATTAGCACAGAAGTTCATGTTTATAGATATGTAAATATACACATATTAGGAGGTGAGTAAAGGTTTGTTTTTTTTTAATTGATAGGAAATGTGATCACTAAAGTTTTGGAGATTACTGCTATAAATCACCCCTTCACTTTGATCAGACAGCTCTAGGGGGATTACTGAGCCATCCATAAAGAGGTGTCCCAGGAAGGAAAGTGGGGCAGAGGCACTAGGTATGGAGATGGGAGGACCTGGGTTCAAAATCTGGCCTCATACACTTCCTAGCTGTGTGACCCTGGGCAAGTCACTTGACCCCAAATGCAAAAAGACAGCATCAGAGAATTGCAGAATCATTTTCATGTATGTATGACAGGTTCCCTTATATCCGTGACAGCCAAGTTGGAGTACAAGATAACTAGAAGGAAGGAAATAAAGTTTTGTTAAGCACCAACTATGTGCCAGGCAAAGCACTTTAAAAACATCTCATTTATCCTTAAAACAATCCTGAGAGGTAAATGATTTTATTGTTCTCATTTCACAGTCAGGGAAACTGAGTCAAGTTAAATAACTTCCCAGGGAGTCATAGAATAAGGCTGGATTTGAACTCATATCTTCCTGATTTCATGCCCAATGCTCTGTCTTCTGAACCAGTTAGCTGCCTCTAGCTGGGATTCAAGAAGGATGAGTCTCCTCCGAAGGTTTTTAAGCATTTGCCAACAGCCTAGAGCTGTCACTTTTTTGTTTATTTTTGTTTTGCCACAGAGATGAGAGACTAGAAGCTCTGGTTATTGGCTTGGAATCATGAAGTTGTTTGCCCAGCTTGGGAGGGAAGTCATTTCAGCATATGAATAAGCAAGGGGCAGAAGTGTCCTTGTCCCATCACACGCAACAAGTGGAATGTAGAGAGTTTTCTATTTCAGGGGTGACAATGATACATCAAGGGCTCCCGCACATGGACAAGATGCCATCAGCTGATATTTATATAGTGATTCAGGATTTGCCGAGCCCTTTCACATATATTATCTGGTGGGATCTGGGATGATATGTGGTCTGTAGATGTGCCCCAGATATATTGACAGTTGAAGGTTTTAAGGTAGTTCTATCAAGGGCCAGTGAGGTGGTTCAGTGGATAGAGCATTGGGTCTGGAGAAAGGAGGTCCTAGGTTCAAAATCTGGCCTCATACACTTCCTAGCTGTGTGACCCTGGTCAAGTCACTTAACCCCCATTGCCTAGCCCTTACCTCTCTTCTGCCTGGGAATCAATACTTTGTACTGATTCTAAGACAGAAGGTAAAGGTTAGAAAAAAGAAAAAGAAAAGTTAGTCCCATAGAAGTTTGCCCAAGGGTAGCTAAGAGGTGTGATCTCAAATAACCAGAGGTGCTGAGAGTCTTCCTGTTCCTTTTGAAACAAGCCCACAGACCACTGGCCATGTTACCTGGACCCACATTCTGTCTTTGGGGAGGGAAAAGTGAGCCATAAGTCCTTCTACAGCAATTACTTTTTAAAGGAAAAAGTCCATTAATCAGCAGCTTTGCTTGTCTCTGACTTGATCCTTAGCTCTGATCAGTGGGCAGTGCTTTCCCGTCTCTTTCTCAATTATTTCTCATTGGGAAATCTCTAGTCACCTGGCCCCATTGGTGATGGCAAAGACATGGAGATCCCAGACAACAAAGGACCAGAGCTGCCTCTCTGCTCAGAGCTGATTTCCTGGGATGCCCCACTTGATTCACTATTTATTAAGCTACTTGGAGGGTACAAAGATCTCTCTCTACCTCTTGTGATGTATTTGGTATTGAAGAAAGGAATCTGTTAGAGATGGTTTCCTTATAGTCCTCTGCTTCCTCCAGTCCTCTATTGCCACATGCCAATGCCCTTGTGCCAGCGCCCCACCTGGCATTGTACCCATGGACAGATTGCATTCATAAAACCCAAGACTATGAGAAGTAGAGAGGAAATCAGTGGTCATCCAGTCCCCAATCAAATAAAATCCACTTTAAAAGATGTCTGATAAGAAGCCAAGTAGCCTCCACTTGAATACCTCCAGGAACAGAGACCTCAGGCCCCAGGAGTTGCCCATTCTACTTCTGAACAGATCTGATCATTAGGAAGTTTTCCTCTATATACAGCTGAAATTTGCCTCTCTCTGACTTTCACCAAAGTTCCTAGTTTAGCCCTAAGTCAGGGTCAAACGAAACAAATTTAATGCTTTTCAACACAACAGCTTCCCAATTACAAATTTAAAAAGTATGATGTCCTTCCCCTCCTCACCCTTCTTCAAGAAAGTTTTCTTTTGCTCCAGGCTGAATATTCCCAATTCCCCAACTTATCTGCTCTGTGACATATTCTCCAGTCCTCTTTACTCTCTTCCTCTGGACACTCCTCAGCTGGTCAAAGCTCTTCTTAAAACGTGGCTTTCACATTTGAACACAAGACTCTTGAAATGACCTGACCAAGGTAGTTTCATGGTATTATCACCTGCCCTGTCCCAGACACTTTGCTTCTGTTAATGCAACCTAATATTGCATCAGCTTCTTTGGCTATGGTATCACTCTGTTGATTCATATTGAACTTGCATTCCACTAAGACCCTATGATCCTTTCCCTGCAAACCATTCAATGAAGGACAATGGTCACTTCTCCCCTTCAATGAATAGATGCAATAAACAGCTTTCTATGGTTGTTGGGGTGAGATCAATCAACAATCAAGCAAATATTTGTTCAATGCTGATGGGCCAGACATTGTGCTAAATGCTGGGCAAGCTGAGAAGGTCTCCTTTGCCCCTTAATACTACCTCCATTAAATGCTGAGATTCTGCCATTAGAGTTTTATTCCTTTTATTCGGTTTGTCCTCTGTTAAAATGGGAGAAGTAATGGATTATTATAGAATTGAGCCCACACATTAAACTGTTGAATCATTTATTTATTTTTATAAATTTATAACTAAATAAATTTATTTTTAGAAATTTTAACTTCTGTCTTAGAATGTACCGATTCCAAGGCAGAAGAGTAGTAAGGGCTAGGCAATGGGGGTCAAGTGAGTTGCCCAGGGTCACACAGCTAGGAAGTGCCTGAGGTCAAATTTGGCCCCAGGACCTCCAATCTCCAGACCTGGTTCTCTATCCACTGAGCCACTTAGCTGCCTCTGAGATTTCTTAGGTTTTGATAAGGGGAAAACGAAGATGGCATTAACTTGGTATATGGGGTAGAAGTGGGGTTCCCATTGAGGAGGCAAAATAGTATGGAATGAAGAGAATAGAGATAGAAGACAAACTCCAGTCCCCCAATTTGACCAGGGCTGACTTTTGGTAAGTGAAGGTCCCATTGAAGTCATTCTGAGACTGGAATGAGAGCTGTGAGACCAGAGGAATGGGCAGCCATCCTGGGTGACAAGATGAGGAACTTTACCTTGAATATGGATTCATCAGATCAGGAAATACCAGAAAAAAGTCACAGTCCTCAAAGCCTGTGAGTGGCTCATTTTTAACCCTTAAAGGATGCGTTACACTATAGAGTGGGCAATACATTGATGGAACTTTTTCATTCCTATCATTAAGTGGATGAAAAAAGGTTTAGATAGATGGGTTCATTCAGGACAGATCCATGACGGGTTACTAAGGGACAGCAGGAATATTTGGGGTGTCACTTCATACCCTTTCATAAAACTCAAGGGTGATGAACCAGGCAGGCAAATTTTTATATTTTAAAAAGGTGTGATGGGAAATTCCAGAATTATCCACTTATGTGTTCCCCCCAGAGGCACATAGATGGCACAGTGGATAGAGTGCCAGGACTGGAGTCAAAAAGACCAGAGTTCAAATCCAATCTCAGATACTTACTAGCTGTTGACTCCCAGAATATTATTTAACCTCTGTCTGCCTCAGTTTCATAATCTATAAAATGAGGGCAATAATACCTTCCCAGGTTGTTGGGAAAATCAAATAAGAAAATAATTTTAAAGCTTTTAACATAGTACCTGTCACATAGTAGATTCTTAATGAATGCTCATTTCCTTCTTTTTCCTTATTTCCACACTTTCTCCATTCCTCATTCTCCTCCATCTGCTTTGACCCTCTAAGACCTGTTTCCTAAGCACTTGATTGTAAATTAACCCCTCCATAGGGAATTGGGGGTAGGGGTGGGCACACACGGCTGGCATCTGCCCCTTCAGCTAACTGTGTTCACTTAGAACTTTAGTACGTGGTTACGCTTCAAGGGACCTGATTTGAATCTTGATATTGCTGAATTTATGGGATAATGAGCTTTTTATAATGGCATTATAGATATTTTCTATCTTATCTACTGCCTATAGCATTAATGTGTGACTCCTATTGGCTGGTGCTGGAAATGACCATAATAAATGGCCAATTTTATCAACGCCTCCTGCTGATAAAGGTTTTATATTTACAAAAGACTTTCCAGTTTAGTTTGCAACCCTAGGAGATGGGTCATTTCCTAAGGTGCACTCCTTCCTCTCCTGTCTCCCTTCAGTGCAAGCATTATTGCCTACAGTTGACAGATGAGAAAATGGAGGCACAGGAAGGGTATGATTTTTCCCAGGTCATAGTAATTGGCAGAACCTGGACTTGGACCCAAGTCTTCTAACTATAAATGTGGGCTGTGTTAAAAAAAAAAAAAAGTTCCACTCCTTGTTTCTGCTCTTTTTATAGGAGATAGCTTAGGGGAATATTGGATAGACTCCTGAACTTAGAGTCAGAAAGATCTGAGTTCATATCCAGCCTCAGATCCTTTCTAGCTGCATGACCCTGGACAAGTCACTTAACCTATCTGCTTCAGTTTCCTCCACTGTAAAATGGGAATAACAACAGCACCATTTGTTGGGTGAAGATCAAATGAGATAATATCTACAAAGTTCCTGGCATATAGTAGAGGCTTAACAAATGCTTCCCCGTCCATTGAGATTGAGTGGATGATAAGAGTTTATGGTTTGCAGTGTAGACATTTATATACAAATATATATTTAAATATTAATATATTTCCAAACATTTTATAGAGTTTTCTGAGGTCTCTTTAGGCCCCTAGGTCTGCCTGTTTCCTATTGCTTTTTCTAGAGGTTATCTAAATGATTTTTCTTTCTGAACAAAGAGAGCCTCTTGGCCAGCCAAGGCTGCTGGCTGATCCTGTGCTTGGAATCCATTGTTACCCAGTGTTGCAATAAGTCAATAATCCATTTAAAGCTCCAAGAAGATGACAATGGAGAAAGACATTTCTAATCCCACAAAGCTGGAAATCCAACTCCAGGTTTCTGCTTTTAGCCATTTCCTGACTAGAATTCATTTATCAATCACCATCAGTAGAAGAATGACAGCATGATTCTGAATAAAGAACAAAAGGGAGACTGAGTGTTTGTCCAAGGAAAACGAATGAATGAATGGACTGATGGATGGATGGATGGATGGATGGATGGATGGATGGATGGGAAAGCTGGGGCCTTTTCTCCCTCTTGGCTTGGCTAGCCAACTCTTCCAGGCAGGTTAGTTCAATAGAAAGAAGACCTACTCCAGAGTCCAAGGAGCTGGGTTCAAATGCAATGATAGAAACTGACTAGCTAGATGATACTAGACAAATCACTTAACCTCTTGAGTCTGTTTCACTATATAAATGGCGGAAGGGGTGGTCTTGATGGCTTCAAAGGTCCCCGCTACCTCTAAAATTGTGATGCCATTTAAATCATCCAGAAATATGTCAGTTCCTTGAGAGGAGGGATTGCTTCATTTTTGTCTTTATATCTCGGTACCCAGCACAATGTCTAGCCCAAAGTAAGGGCCTGATAACATTTTTTGAGTTGAATTTTTAGAACAAATGTATTTTGCTCATCTTTTCTTGAAAGTTTTGATATGAGAGGAAGAGGAGCATGAGACTATGATGTGCATATAGTAAATGATAAAGAAACATGAGGAGTCATGTCTGACTCCAGTTAGGATTTTTCTTGGTAAAGATACTAGAGTGGTTTGCAACTTCTTCTCCAGTTCATTTTACAAATGAGGAAACTGAGGCAAATAGGGTTAAAGTGTCTTGCCCAGGGTTATACCGTAAAAAAAGTATCTGAGGCCAGATTTGAATTCAGAAAATGTCTTCCTGTCTCCAGGCCTGGTGCTCTATCCAGCTGTGCCTCTGAGCTAAGGAAATAATATAGAAGATTAAAAAAAAGTGGAGCCAGGAAGGAGAACTTGAAATTTTGATGCTTCTGCAATTTAATCTTAGTGCAGTTTCCCTCCATTCATGCAGTCCCTCAATCAACATTCTTGAGGACCTACTATGGGCCAGGCTCTAAACTAGGCTCTGCAGATACAAAGAAGAAAATGATCTTATTCTTAAGAAGTTTGCAGTCTATTAGTGGAGACACCAATGTATACTTACATTTAGAATAAATATAATATAAATACAAAGTGGTTAAGGAAAGAGGGCACTAGCTGTTTCATGCAGTTTTAAGTCCTTCCATTTCATCTCATTGGGTGAGATTTCCACCCTTTGTCTTTCTAGAAACCCTTTCTAGGGGATGGGTTCCATGTGCAGATGTCCTCTGGTTCATCTCATATCTTAGGATAACATAGTAGAATTCCAGTTGTTACTTCTTATTCTCAATCTTGACTTTTTCAGAAGAATATGAATTCCTTGAAAAAAGGGATTGTTCCATTTCTATCCCACCCACCTATCCCAATGCCTTTCTGAATAAAATAGGGGACACAAGCTAGAATGCAGAACCTGGAGTCAGGAAAACCTGAGTTCAAATTCAGCTTTTGATATTTATTGGCTGAGCAAATTGTTTAACTCTTGCCTGACTCAGTTTCCTCATCTGTAAATGGGCATAATAATAGTATCTACCTTCCAGGACTGTTTTGAATATTAAATGAGGAAATATTTATAAAGTACTTTGCAAACTCTAAAACACTGTATATTATTATTGCTGTTCAGTTGTTTCAGTTTTGTCTGATTCTTTGTGACCCCATTTGGGGTTTTCTTGGCAAAGATGCTGTAGTAGTTTCCCTTTTTCTTCCCCTGCTCATTTGACAGATGAGGAAAATGAGGGAAACAGAGTCAAATGGGTTACCCATGGTCACTTGGCTAGAGAAGTATCTGAGGGTAGATTTTAACTCAAAAAGATGAGTCTTCTTGACTCCAGGCTCAGCACTCTATCCACTGTGCCTCCTAGCTGCCCCAATATGCTAGATAAATGCCAGCTATTCCTATCATTGTGTTGGTATTAACTCTAATGTGATATAATGTGGAATGAGCATTGATTACCAGGGGACTTGGGTTTAAACATTGTTTTTGGCTCTACCTTGGATAAGTCACTTAATCACTTAACTTCCCTGGGTTACATTCTCCCTCTCTCCCCATCCCTCTGTCTTGGCATCTCTCTTTTTTTCTTTCTTTCCATCCATTCACCTATTGGTGAATTAGCCCAACAATCTGCTCATCCAGCTACCTGTCCAGAAAATGTGCATTTTTATCCACTTTGTTTTTCCAAAGTAGATGGATTTCACCGCAAAGGCTCTGAGGTGCTTAACCCAATTAGAACAATATGATCTCTCAATAGGAATATTAGAGAACATCCCTATCATGGTGAATTTTCCCCCTCTGTTTGGATTCCAGGCAGGATATAGAATTCTAGATCTAAGGAAAAGGTTCATATTCTCTGGTCTAATTGTAGAGGCATGGAAACTGAGGCCAAGCAAGCTAGGATAAATTGTCCAAGGCCATATAAGTGGTAAGTGTCAAAGATGATTTTGGTAAACACTATTGGAGAGTATGTATCTCTCTTTTTATAAAAAAAAGTTTTTGTTTTGTTTTTCAGTTCTCAGTGGATCATTGAACAGAGTTATCTTTGGAGCTGTACCTGTTTAAAAAGCTCTATTCCCACTCAAAGACTTTGTGATTCTGGGTATCTGAGTCACAAATTAACGTACGACCTTTGGAACCTGGAGAGTGGATTTGAAAGTTTCATATTATTCCCTGAAACTAAGAAAGAAGATTTTGATCCTTCTGGGGTTGACATCCTCATGGGTCCAAAGCTCACCACATTTCCAGGGTAATGCCTGATCAGAGGAAATAGATGGAAAGACCCAGCCTAGAATGAAACCAGACTCTGCAAAGGGTTTTTTTGAGTGCTTTATTTCCTAGAGGGACAAAAGCAAAAGGTACTTTCTCGACAGACAAATGTGAGGCCTGGAAGTTCTCTGTTTCCCTAGATGACAGTGATGACATAGGGAAAGTATGCATTCGCCTGTTGGAAAATACCTAGAAGCTTATGCTGGCAGACATCACCTACTTCTGACTGCCCTCCATTCTCATAGCCTGAATCCCAGCTGCTCTCCCATTGTATATTCTCAAAAGAGAATTTGTTGTTGTTCAGTCATGTCCAACGCTTCGTGACCCATTTGGGGTTTTCTTGGCAGAGATACTAGAGGGGCTTGCCATTTCTTTCTCCAGATCATTTTACAGATGAGAAAACTGAGGTAAACAGGGTTAAGTGACTTGCTTAAGATCACTTAGCTAGTAAATATCTGCAGCCAGATTTGAACTCAGAAAGATGAATCTTCCTTACTCCAGCCCCAGCACTCCATCTACTCTCTCTCCTAAAAGAGAATAGCTGGTCTTCTCTCCTGGAGCCCCCATCTCTGGTTAAGAGGAAGGATGGTACCCCCAACCATTTAGGCAGCTTCAGCTGCCTCTTAGTTCCCCATTTTGAAATTATTGATTATTGTGTGGGAAGGGAAGGGGAGGGGAGGGGAGGGAAGAGTGACAGTAATGGAGGTAAGGATCAAGGTGTCTAAAAAGCCTCAGGAGATCACTAGAGGAGTTGGATAATAAACAGCTTCCATTTTCAAATCACTTGTCAGAGCTGTGATTGCCAGTCTTAGAGGAGCTTCTCTGACTAGAGACGAGTCAGGGTTTGAGATCAGAATGTTTATGAAGAAAACTGTGAAAGATTCAGAGAGTGAGGAGAGTATCTCCACCTTGCAATTCCTCCCTTACCCTCCATTTCTGAAGGGGGATCCTGTTTCAGAGCAAATCTTTTCTGCCTTTCTTCCCCACCCTCCATTCTGGTTTCATTTCCAGACTCTTCTTCAGTTGTCTCTTTTGATCCATCTCCTAGCTGGAGGGGAGGGTGAGTGGTCAAGGTTAGGGCGTTTCTTTTCTTCCCACTTGGAGGCTAATGACAGTCCCTTTCTGCTCACACATCTCTTGTGCTTCATGGGAATCAGGATCTCCTTAGGAAGAGAAGAGATGCTGTCTCTCTTCTGCTTCTTCCTCTCAGATTCAAAAAGAAATCATTATCCTGAACCTCTCAGAGTCATAACTAGAAGACTGCACAGCATGTTCTGTCTAGGCATCCACTAGAAAATCAAGCTGTCTTGCCAACTTTCCTGTTGCCATATATGTATCCTACCCCTTCTGCCCCTGCTGCTGTTTACAGTTGTTGTTCAGTCATTTTTCAGTTGTGAATGACTTTTTTGTGACCCTGTTTGGCTTTTTATGGCAAAGATACTGGGGTGGTTTGCCCTTTCCTTCTCCAGTTCATTTGACAAATGTGGAAACTGAGGCAAACAGGGTTAAGTGACTTGCCCAGGGTCACAACTAGTAAGTGAGACAAACAGGGTTAAGTGATTTATCCAGGGTCACATAACTAGTGTGTCTGAGTCCAGATTTAAACTCAGGAAGATGAGTCTTCCTAACAGCAGGTCTGGCACTTGATCCACTGCACCACCTTTCTTCCCTTTGCCTTTACTTTCTACCTTTTGTTCTGGAAGTAGTAATCAGATCAATATTATCATTCTACTGGAAAGGGCATGACAGTCAACTGCCTGATGGCGTTATTCCTCATCCTTGTTAATCCCAGACCAAATCTCCCTTCCCTGACCATCACTTCTTTAAACATGTTGCCTAAATCTCTGGACAGAATTTGAGCTCCTTCAGAAGCTAGTTATTGACCAGACCAGGGCAAAAACAGAGAGCAGATGGATCCACGGGATTGACTGAGGCTGGCCAACAATGTAGAGAGCAGATGGTACTGACCTCTAGCAACTTCAGCATTTGGCCAGAGGAATGGTTCAGTCTGCAGCTTCTTTATCGTCCCTGCCTTTCCAAATCATAATGCTGGGAAAATCCCCTCCTAAGCTTTAAGTTATAATTCCTTCCTTCAAGACCTCAGATGGGCTGGGAAGAGGGGTTTTGTGGAAAAGGAAGAGACCAGTTCTATAGCCTTTTAAAATTATTTGACTCTCCACTTGATACTTCTAATAAATTACATAGTCAATATCATTGTTTGTTTGTTTTTTTTCAACAGAATGTAAACTCCTTGAGGGCAGGGACTTTTTCACTTTTGTACTTATAGTCTCAGAACCTATCATAGTGCCTGGCACAGAAATAGGCACCTAGTAAATACTCATTCATTCATTGTTGGCTCAGGGCTTGAATTGTCAGGAACAAAGGAGTGAGATGATTCCAGTGTATACTGAATTAGAGAAGAAGGGAAGTGAGACCATTCTGGAATATAGTCCTTTGAATAAATTTACTGTTAGGAAGGAGGAAAGGGAGAGACCTTCATCATAAATATAAATTGATATAAAAATATAAAAATTTTAAATTAATTTAAAGATATTTTTAAAAGATAAAAGACCTTATTCCTAGCTTTTTAAAAAAAAATCCCTTACCTTCTGTCTTAGAATTGATATTAAGTTTGAGTTCCAAGGAAGAAGAGTGGTAAGAGCTAGGCAATCAGGGCTAACTTGTCCAGAGTCATACAGTTAAGATGTGTCTGGAGTCAGATTTGAACCCAAAGTGTCTTGTCTCCAGGCCTGACTCTCTATCCACTAAGCCACCTAGCTGCCTCTGCTCTTGTCTTAAGAGCTAGTCCTAGGGCTGGAAGATTATAGTTAAAGCTAGGAGGAATCTTGTACATCATCTAGTCAAATCCCCTTATTTTTCCAGTAACTTTATTATATTTTCCCCAATTCCAAGTAGAAACAACTTTTGACATTTGTCTTCTGACATTTTGTGATCCAGATTCTCTCCCCCTCATCTCCCCTCCTTGAGACAGCAAGTAATCTGATATAGGTTATCCATGTGCTATTATGCAATACATATTTCCATATTCATCATATTGTAAAAGAAGACACATATCACACATGTGAGAAAAAACTCATGAAGGAAATAAAAGTGGAAATGGCATGCTTTGATCTGTATTCAGACTCCATTGGTTCCCTTTATGGTAGTGGATAGCATTTTTCATCATGGACTTGTCTTGGATTCTTTTGCATTGCTATTAATAGTTGTCATTCATAGTTGATAAACATGCAGTATTTATGTTACTGTGTATACAACTCCCCTTATTTTACAGATGGGGAAACTGAGGCCCTGTGAGGTAACAGTGATTTGCTCAAGGTCATAGAGTTAGTAATCAGGAAGGCCAGGAATAAAAGTAAGGTCTTCTGATGGCAAATGCATTCTCTTTCCATGGTACCATGCTGCCTTTCTTTTTATATGCCAGGGATCCTATAACCCTAAAGGAAAATGCCACCATGTTTTTGAGTCATTGGTATGTTGTCATGGAGAAGATGACTTAGATTTGTTTCTAGCTATGGTAGTCCAGTGGAAAGGGCAATGGATTGAGACTTAGAGAGAACTGGTTCAAATCTCTGCTCTGCTCTTTACCATGGGAATTTGAACAAGCCATTTTATTATCCTAGGGTTCCTCCTGCTCATTTGTAAAATAACAGCTAGTTTACATTATGTCTTCAGTTCTCCCAGCTTGAACCTCAATGATTTTAAGTCTCAGAAAGGCAGATTTTGGCTCTACCTGAAGAAAAACTTCCTAATAATTAGAGCTGTCCAAAAGTTGAATGGATCCCTTTAAGAAATAATGAGTGACCTGCCTATCATTTGAAGTCTTCAGGCAGAGCCTGGATGACCACCCTGTTGGGTTTGTTATAGAAGGCATTCTTGTTCTGACATGGGTTAAACCAGATGACCTACATGGTCCTTTCTAACTTTGAGATTCTGTGGGTCTTATGATTTTATGATCTGGATAACTCAACGCCCAGGAATCATTGTGGTCTGAATTATGCAGAGAATTGATTAAAAATATATCTGTGGGTATTTTTAGGGGAAGGGGTGGGAAGTACAGATTTGAGTGGTCTCAACATTGTCTCAGTTCTTTCTTCCTCTCTGCCTGACATGGCCCTCTCCAAATTCACAAGTTCAGAATCCCTAATGAAAAGCCACGTCATTTTCTCCGCACGACAGACACTGACTGACACTTGGGTGATGGGAATGAAATATCACTCATTAAATGGTGACATTTAGCAGACAGCTTTTTACCTCCTCTTCCCCTGAGATGCTCTCACAAAAGTTGATCTGATTCTCTCTCTCTTTCCCCACCCCCACTTACCTCCAGTTCCCTTCCATCCCTCAATCTGTTTTCATCTCCAACTCTGAGGGAAAGTCTGCTATCAGAATGGCACTGCTGGAAGGAGGCAGTCATGGTAGGGGATTCTAGCTTACCTTTCATCTTCAGCTGGAAGCAACTGGCCCCTCTGGGACCTTGACTCTGCTTTAGCAGGAGTAGGGGTTGGTAGTTTGGCCTTGGAGGCAGAGTCCTAGGGAAAAGGGTTCTCTCCTTGACCTCCCAATAGTGGCCAGATAGGAAAAGTAAATATGTCCATACATTTCCTAGAGTTCATCTAGAGACTTTCCCAGGAGTTCACCCTTCTTTCAGTAGTCAGTTTGGTCCAAATAGAAAGACTATCTGCCTATTCTTCCTTTTAGAGTAAGACTACAGGGTCTTGGAAGATACCTGACAAGTGGCATGCTGTTCCATTTTAATATTCTTCTCCTCACACCCCCTACCCCTGCCCTAGACAATCTGGTAGTATATTTCTCAGTTGACTAAGCATTCTGAGGGTGGAGAGAGGTAGCCCAAATGAGAGAAAGAGTGGAAAGAGCTCAGAATTTAGAGCCAGGGAACCAGGGTTCAAGTGCTGCCTCTGTCATTTATTTTCTTTTTGTTGTTGTTGTTAAAACCTTACCTTCTGTCTTAGAATCAATACTAAGCATTGATTCAAAGGCAGAAAAGCAGTAAGAACTAGGTAAATTGGGGTTACATGATTTGTCCAGGTACACACAGCTAGAAATATCTGAGGTCAAATTTGAACCCAGGATCTACCATCTCCAGGATAGCTCCCTATCCACAGTGACCTGCGGCTGTCCTTGTCATTTACCATGTGATCTTGGACAAATCCTTATTTTTTAAAATTTTATTTAATTAGTTAATTTAGAATATTTTTTCCATCATTACAAGATTCATGTTCTTTCCCTCCCTTTCTTCCACCTCCCTCCCATAGTTGACATGCAATTCCACTGGGTTTTACATGTGTCATTGATCAAGACCTATTTCCATATTTTGGACAAATCCCTTAACTTTGTTTATTGTGGTTTGGTGGTGTTTGACTCTGTGACCCCATTTGGGTTTTTTTTGGCAAAGATACTGGAGTGGTTTGCCATTTCATTGTCCAACCCATTTGACAGATAAGGAAACTGAGGCAACCAGGATAAAGTGACTCATTCACAGTCACACAGCTAGTAAGTGTGAGACCAGATTTGAACTCAAGTCTTCCTCACTCCATATTTGATATTCTATTCACCTTACCACCTAACTGCTCATTAACTTCCTGGGTCCTTTGTAAAATGAGAGAATAGTATTTCAATGGCCAATGGAATCCCTTCCCTAAATCACTAATCCCAAGATTCTATTCTTGGCATTACTGAGAACAGCCAGTACAGCCTAGTTGGAAGGAGAGTAAAAGGGTGAGGAGGGTCATATGATCATACATTTTAGATTGAGAAATAGAAGGGATTTGGAAGGGATGCTGAGACATGTAAAGGAGTGGGCTGGAGAAGGATTCTTTTTGAGATCTCAGTTGTACAGCTGAAAGAATTCCAAATGTCTGAAAACTTCTGAGGTTGAGGACAATATGGGGTCAGTTCCATCCTTTGCTCCAGAGAGGAGGACCCTGGTGCAGATTCCTCAGAACCAATGGGCGAGATTCTGGCTTAATAATAGCAACTCGTGAGGGAGAGAAGGATAAATTGCTTGCATGTACTTTTCTGAACTGCTGAGAGAGACAGATGTTTGAACCTCTGGCATGAATGCACAACAGAAAGGGGAGAGAAGGTGGAGGGACAGTGTTAGGGGGCGGGGTACAAGGAATGCATCAGCTGATCCAAAGCTCTTCTGTCCAACTTCTGCAGTAGTTGTGGACACCTGAGGATGTGACTCTTCTTCCCCCTCCTCCCCATCATAAAAATATACGACTTTATATAAGACCAGATTTGGTGTTGTTTTTAGTTTTAAAAACATATTTCACAGCAAAGATGTCCACTTGCCCACTGTTCTCAAAGTGTGCTCTGGGACCCCTTAGAGGTTCCCAAGATCCTTTCAGGGAGCTCAGACATTTAAAACCATTTTAATAATATTTTATTTTAAATAATATTTTATTTCTTTTTTATTTAAATATTTTTAAATAAACATTATTTGGGGCTGAAGTTGTAAAGGGACTTCCCACTTCCTAGTCTTTTCCCTTCCATCCTGGAACATAAGGCTAGAGCAACACAGCAGGGCATACCTTTCCCAGTTTATCCTGAGAAGCAAGTTTTGGCTAATTTGAATAATCCCATCTACCTTGACCCCCTAGACCCCTTTGAGGCTTAGAGACAATTAAGTTGAAATGAGATGGATTTGGCAAACTTCTGGGAAGGAAGGGGCAATGTTTACTCATCTGAGAGACCCACATCTAGATGACCTGGGGTAGGTGATGTAAGGAGAAGGATATCAAAGCTTAGGAGTTACCATGTTTCCATCTAGTCAGTGATAGAGATTTGTTTAGAGACCTACAATGCCTGGCACATAATAAATGCTGAATGAATGTTTTATCTCTCTATCTATCTAGAGGTAAAAGGAGTGTGAGATGTTCTTGACTCGATTGAATTTCTGTGAGGCTAGAGATTGACAAGAATTGCATAATAAATAGCATTTCTAGAACTAAGGGTGGCAAAAGACTTGATTGTTTTTATCTTTATAACACCTCTGTAAGGCAGATATTATAATCCCCATTTTACAGATGTGGATCTGGATACAGGCAGAGATTAAGTGACTTGCCCAGGACAGTATAGACACTTACTTACTAAAGTGTCTGAAATAGGATCTGAACTCAGGTCTTCTTCGCTCCAGGTTCAGTACTCTAACCACTGGGAAATCTAGTTGTCTGTAAGCATTAATCAACAAATATTTATTAAGCACTAACTATTTGCCAAGCACTGGGCAAAGGGAAAAGATTCCAAATTGGAGTCTCCCTGGTATTATGTTTAAGCTGTGAAGAAGAGAGAACTCTGTCTCTTGTCTAAAGACTCTGGAAAACATCTTCCTGAAGGATTAAGATAGTGATGATAGAATGGAAATTGTACCTCTTGTCAGGTCCTGTGGACAATTACAAGAGGAACATATTGAATAAATATGAGAAGCAAAGATTTCTGGGAGTTATACCTACTACATGACTGGAAATATTTAAATGTGTATAGATCTCTGAAGAAGGGCTGTTCTTGGGTAGGTGTGAATATTTTTCTTTTGCTTCGTTCGGAGTGAGATTTATTTTCTTCTACTTGCAAATAAAACATTCCTTCTTTAGGTCTTGTGAACTGTCTGCTTGCAAAGGGAGCTCACTGAGTGGTATCATGTAGTGAATCTTCTAGATTCTTCTGGGTGATTGCAATGAGCCAGAGAAGTGAGAAACATCCCCAAATGTCTCTGAGCCCTTTATGTTTTGTTAGTGTTGCAGATAAAAAGGTTATATTCAGAGAGATACAAAGATGCCTAAAACCCATTCCCTCTCCTTGAGATGTTTACAGATATCTCAGCATACTTGTCATTTGTCTTGACCCAGCTGAAGAAAAGTGGATTATATGTATACTCAGGCTTAAATATACTACTAAGGTACATGGGAGTTCTCCAGATATCTATCACATTTAATTTACCCGAGGTTCTATTCATCTCCTTAATGTCTTTCTTATTTTATTTTTTGGTTAGATTTATCCAGTTCTGAGAAGGGAAAATTAAAGTCCCTCACTGTTATTATTTTGTTGTATATTTCCATCTGTATCTCATTGAGTTTTTCCTTTAAAAATCTGGGTGCTATAACACTTAGTATATACAGGTCCAATATTGATAATGCATCATTATCCTTAGTATCTACTCCCTTCAGTATAATGTAATTACCCTCTTCATGCCTTCCATTTATATCTATTTTAGCTCCAACTCTGTCAGAGGACAAGTCACTTTAACTTCATTGCCTAGCCTTTACCATTCTTCTGCCTTAGAATACATTGTATTGATTCTAAGATGGAAGGTAAGGGTTTTAAAAAAAAAAGAGCAAAAGGGTGCAAAACTTTTTTAAGTCAGAAACACTTGTGGATTGGTATTGTAAACCTTAAAATGTCTTAGACTTATGAATGTTGGAAATTTCCCCATTGGGAAATTTCATACTTGAAAATTTTTCTACTGATAGTAAGAACTCTATTGGAATGTGAAACTCCTTGGCATGGGAGGATCCTTCTCCTCCCTACTTAAGACTACTTTAGGACAGAAGCCTTTTGCTAAACAATGGAAAGGGCTTTGACCTATGCTTAAGCATAGAACAGGAAGTTCTTTGAGTCATGATTGATTTTAGAATTGATACAATAGAGATACTTGGAATGACAGAACCAGGTCTTGGAACTTGCAATCTCCACCCTACTCAGAGTAACAGAATTTAGGAAGGGCTGCAGCAAAGATCAAGATTTAATTATTTGAGAACATGACCTTCAACAGACATGTGCAAAGGGGACAGACCTCTGGGCAGTCCTGGGCTAAACTAAAGCCACCATTGGCACAGGGGAAACATCGACAGTGATTGGTAGATGTGAGAACTGAGGGGAGGGAACTTAGATTGTTTGCTTAAAAATATCGAGGTCTGAGGTTTGGAGGAGGAGAGAAGAGGTTGTTGCTCTGAAGAAGGACTGAGGAGGCTCTCTGAAGGAGGTCTGGGAGGTTTGCTCTGAAGGAGGTCTGAGATGAGAGAGGTCCTGGGGGGAGAGCTCCTGGAGAGGTCTTGAAGGAGGCTGTGGAAGGAGAACTCAGGAGGAGTCAGGAGGAGAATTCTCTGGAAACATTTCTTGAAAGGAGGCTCTCTTGAAGGTGGAGCCTGAGGTTGGCATGAGAAGCCTTACCTAGAGAGATCTTGGGTGAGTGATAAAACCAACTGACTGATTTATTCATTCTTATTCCTTTCTTCCTTTCTCTCTTTTTCTATTGATTAATCAGTGTATTATAAATTAAATTTCTCTATAAAACCCAGTTGGCTTGGGCATATTCATAAATTGGGAATATATTCCCTGGCGACCATCTTATATTTATATAAAACCAAGACACAGTAGAAAACATATTTCAGCAGACATAATTGTTATATATTTCCCTTGCTCCCAAACATTTTAATTATCACAGTTTATGTTGACCCAGCCATAGCACTGCTGGGTCTGTACCCCAAAGAGATAATGGACACAAAGACTTGTACAAAAATATTCATAGCTGCGCTCTTTGTGGTGGCCCAAAACTGGAAAATGAGGGGATGCCCATCAATTGGGGAATGGCTGAACAAACTGTGGTATATGTTGGTGATGGAGTACTATTGTGCTAAAAGGAATAATAAAGTGGAGAAGTTCCATGGAGACTGGAACAACCTCCAGGAAGTGATGCAGAGCGAGAGAAGCAGAACCAGGAGAACATTGTACACAGAGACAAACACACTGTGGTATCATCGAACGTAATGGACTTCTCCATTGGTGGTGGTGTAATGTCCCTGAACAACTTGCAGGGACCCAGGAGAAAAAAACACCATTCATAAGCAAAGGATAAACTATGGGAGTGGAAACACCGAGAAAAAGCAACTGCCTGAATACAGAGGTTGAGGGGACATGACAGAGGAGAGACTCTAAATGAACACTCTAATGCAAATACTATCAACAAAGCAATGGGTTCAAATCAAGAAAACATCTAATGCCCAGTGGACTTACGCGTCGGCTATGGGGGGTGGGGGGGGAGAGGAAAAGAAAATGATCTATGTCTTTAACGAATAATGCTTGGAAATGATCAAATAAAATATATTTTAAAAAAAAATTATCACAGTTTATGGCTCCTACTCTCTTATCTACAACTATTTAACGCTCAAAACTATTTTAAATCTAACAGTATGCATTAATAATAAAGCATTATTTCCACCTGGTTTGCATTTTTAATCTCTCATCTTGGTAGTTTCATTGGTTACCAAAGCCAAAGAGTTCATCACCAAGAGCCTGATGCTTAAGATGATGGAATCATAGAAACAAGATCCTTAAGTTTGGGTCTACCTAGACTGTGTTACAGGGCTTCCTTCCCAAAGGCTTTCAGGGAAAGCTTGAAAAGTTGGGTTAAAAATTCTGGAATGGAGTTTGCAAAATTAGGGATGGAAAAATTGTTTCTGAAGGTTGGGTAATTTGGAATGGGGGATGGTCCATATGAAAAAAGGTGGCAGCCAAGTGCCTTGATAGGATGGACAACAGGCGGAAAATTGTTTGCTTGTTTAGTTAAGATGGGAATCCTTGCCAAGCTGAAAGTGTTCTCTTCCTCCCCAAGTATTCCTAGAGTGCCCATTCTGGATATTTTCTTTGCCCCATCACTTCTTGCCTCGTATCTTTTTAACCTAGGTATTTCTCATACTCACCCATCCCCTATTCCCCTGTAGAAGGTAAGCTCCTTGAAGGCAGGGAATAATTCATTTTTGTCTTTGTAACCTACATTTTATTTTTTATTTAAAAAAAAAAAACTCTTACCTTCTGTCTTGGAATCAATACTGTGTATTGGTTCCAAAGCAGAAGAGTGGTGAGGGCTAAGCAATGGGGATCAAGTGACTTGACCAGGGTCACACAGCTGGGAAGTATCTGAGGTCCGATTTGAAGTCAGGACCTCCCATCTCTGGGCCTGGCCCTCAATCCACTGAGCCACCCAACTGCCCCTGTAACCTACATTTTAGCACAGTGCTTTGACAAAAGTTGTTGCTGTGCTATGTCTGATTCATTGTGACCCCATTTGGGGTCCCCTTGGCAAAGATACTGGAAGAGCTTGACATTTCCTTCTCCAGCTCATTTTACAGATGAAGAACTGAGGCAAACAGGATTAAGTGACTTGCTCATGATCACACAGTTGTATTGTATCTGAGGTCCAATTTGAATTTAGGAAGATGAGTCTTCTTGATTCTAGGCCTGGTGCTCTCTCCTATGTGCCATCTGATACTTTATAAATATGTGTTCCATTCAGTTGAATTAGGTTTGATAAAAGATTTCCTTGATTTCAGTGTTAGTAAGGCAGTCAAGAAAAGCAGGATAAGCCCTAGAAGGCTACCCAGGTACTTAAAGCTTAAAGGTGCTCTAAGCACAAGGATTAATAACAATGTTAACACGAATTCACAAGGCCACTAATGTAGCTCTGGATTTTGGAACTCATTGAATCCAACCCCTTCTTTTACCAGTGGGGACAATGGATCCAAGAGAAGTAAATTGCCCAAAGTAAAAAATGCCCAAATTTACAGTTAATCCATGTTATGTGTGGGATTTGAACCCAGTTCCATTGCTTCTAAATCCATAACTGGTGGACTGACCACTGGAGGCCTTCTGGGAAAGGAAGGAAAAAAATAACTTTGTTCTTTGTGACTCTTTTCCCCCAGATCCCCTTACTATAGGAAAAAACCATTCAATTCTATCAAGAGTAACATCAGCCAACCAGAGAAGATAAAATGTATATCTGGGAGTCTTGGGCCATGGAATAGGAAAGAACAGGAGAACAAAGAAAGGGGGATGGGGGAGGGAGGGAAAAGAATTTTGCTCACTAAGAAGGAAATCCCCAGGAGGAAGCAGCATCATGACGCATACACATCATTTAGTACTGTAAGATTTATAAAATTGTTTTGTCATAGCAATCTTGTACATGTATATTATATATCTATATCTATATATCCCTATCCATCTATACATTTATATATCTATCTATAAATCTTATCTCTATCAATCAATTTCTCTTTTTCTATCTCTATTGATGTCTCTATCTCTCTCTATCCATCTCTCTCTCAATCTCTCTTTTGATCAGTCTATATATCTTTCTCTATCCATCTCTCTCAATCTCTATCTATCTATCTATCTATCTATCTATCTATCTATCTATCTATCCATCCATCCATCCATCCATCTATCTACCCATCCATCTATTCATCTCTGTCTCTCTGTCTCTATCTCTGTCTCTCTATCTGTTTCTCTCTCCCCTTCCCCCATTTCTCTGTCTCTGTCTCCCCACTCCTATTTTACAGCCAATGAAACTAAAGCTCAGGGAGGTGCAGAGTCACCCAGTTAATAAGGGTCAGCTCCAAATTCCTGATTCCAAGGCTCCTTTTCTTCCAATAATCATAACTAGCTTTAGGATTTGCAAAGTACTTTATGAGTGTTATCTGATCTGATCCTTACAACAACCCAGGGAGGTGGTTGCTCTTGCCATCCTCATTTCAGAGAGGAGGAAATGGAGGATCAGAGAGACTATCCAGTGTCCTTCCCGGGATGGAAGGGACCTTCTTCAGGAATGACTAGGCTCCAGTAATTTGCTTAAAAATAGAACATTTATTAATTAATTTAATTAACAAATAAATTTATTAAGTTTAATGCAAGTTGAATTATTGAGTTGAGTGGCTGGGCGGCAGGAGCAAGTAGAATACTGCCTCCTTGAGGAGATGGTTGTTTGGATTATTATACCCTTTTGACAACAGGGTCTATATGACTAGAGATGGATTGATGGTGGGGTGACATGTGTCAACATGGAAATCTAGAGATCCCCAGTTTACTTAGTTTGAGTATAGAAACCCCAGGTTTTGACCTTGTCACAGGAGAGGTTTCCCCCTGAGGGAAGGTCCCTCTTCACCAGACAGTGAACTTCCTGGTAGTTTGGGTGGGAACAGCTAATCCCACCCAATATTAAGCATCCCTTTTGTCCCAATGGTTTCTCCCCCTAGGCTAAGGTCCATTACCAAGGTGGCCCAGCCATGGGTTTGGTCTTTCCCTTTTGTGTCCATTGTAGGGCATCTGCCCCTCACTATTATTCCTGTCTAGAACTCCTCATTTTCCTTTCTCCCCACTGTAAAGTCAATCAACTGTCCCTCTAATCCTAAACCCTCCAGGTCATTTAGAGTGGTACATAGGTTCCCCAAGTTCTTTTGTTCCTTGGAGTCCATCCTGAGTCGGTGGCACTCCCAGGGGCTGGTGACCAGGGCGTCTTGACTCCGTGCAGTCTTGGAAAGCAGCTCTGTTGTCGTATTAGTAGTGCTAACCCCTTTTCCCTTGATTAAAGAGTGATTTTGACTATTTAATAGTTCTGTGTTTTTTCTAGTTGACACATGTTATGAGACAGATGGGAAGGTGATGGGGGGTTGTGCTGTGCCCCAGAGACAGAAGGGATGACCTGCCCAGTTCAGGGGATGATTAGATATCTGCGACACAAAATAGATGCTTATCAGAAGCGAACTGGGAGGTGTCTATCTGTGAACATCAAGAAGTTAGGAGAGATCAAAAGGGAGTGTCTCAGAGGCTTCTTATCATTTGGCTTCTGTTGCTCCAAGTCACCTTCCCTCTGCATTACATTATTGCAAAGGAAATGAATTCTTTATGTACTCTCTGACCTGGGACACCTTTGGAGGTTTTGGGGTGTCTAGAGGAAGCCCATACTCCCATATCAGTAATTGTTTGAAACTGGACTTGAACTCATGTATTTCAAGTCTGATGTTCTATATACTACACTGCCTAGTAGCTATATTCATTGAAAAAAATAATAAATTAGGAGTAGGAGGGCATTTCTAATTGTGAAATGAAAATCCTTCTTAGAAGGATCTCAAAAGTCACTTAACAAATGGGGAGATCTGGGGGAGATCAACTCAAGTATCATGGGAAGAGTTAGTCAAACTTCTCAGAGACTTAGACCAATTATTCTTAAACTTTTTGGTCCTAGGACCGCCTTACAAATTTCTTCTTCTTTTCTGTCTTAGTAACAACTCTTAGACAGAAGGGCAAATGGGGTTAAGTGACTTGCCCAGAGTCACACAGCTAGGAAGTGTCTGAGGCCAGATTTGAACCTATCTAGGCCTGACTCTCAATTCACCAAGCCACCCAGCTGTCCCCCAATTTTTTAAAGATTCTCCCTCCCCAAAGAGCTTTTGTTTAGATGGTTTATATCCACATTGAAACATCTTATTATTATGAGAAGAGTTTTGACCATACAGATCCCTTGAATGGGTCTCAGAGACCTCTTGAAGGCCTCAGACTTTTGAGAACAGCCGGCCTCGACTGTATGTCTGCTGGGGGAAAGAAGCTTCCATCTTTCCTCACCCACTTCTCCCCAGAAAGGAAGCCTACTTTTATCTTAGTATAGACCTACCTATAGTCTCACTCTCTCCAGGGCACACTCTCCTCCCCTCCCACCTCATTTCTTCCCTGTGCCCATCTCTTCAGCCATACCCCACTCCCTGCTCTCTCCTCCTTCTGCCCCAAGACAAACAAATATGTATTTTATGTTTTCTGACCCATTTGATATTATTTTAGTTTGAATTTAATGATTTTTCCTCCAATAGCCTACCCTCTTCCTCCCTCTCATCTGATGACTTGGACCTCCAGGCATCTCCATGCCTACTATATTATTTTTACATCTGCTTATAAAGTGTTGAACAAAGAATTATGCCATGGTGTCTCATTGCCTCAGGTTAATAGAGGTATTGCTATAATCCCAGTCTGGCCAGGGATGGAATAATGGAAATGTAATTAAGCTATAGCCATGCTAATGGCTGCCCTCCAGCTAGTACCACAGGATTTTATATTTGTTTATTCACAGAGAGGATGCCTCTAGGGAAGCCAGGGCACCCAGAATGAAGGAGTAGAGAGAAGGCCTTGGATGCTGCTGCTCTAGGCTTTGGGAATCCCAGAAATTTGGGATGCCATCCACAAGCCTGTATCAGGTAAGCTCATAGTAATACTTTAATTCAATCATTAAAAAAACAACCAACCAAACAGCCCATCATTTTATCCACCTTGAAAACAGAGAGCATCCAAGACAGTTAGGAAGTGTCTGAGACTGGATTTGATCCCAAGCCAGAACCAATACTATCAATTCTAAGACAGAAGGGAAGGTGTTTTGTTTTGTTTTTTAATTAAAACCTTTATCTTCCATCTTGGAATCAATACTATATATTGGTTCCAAGGCAGAAGAGCTGTAAGGGATAGGCAATGGGGGTTAAGTGGCTTGCCCAGGGTCAAACAGCTGGGAAGTATCCAAGGCCAGATTTGAACCTAGGACCTCCCATCTCTAGGCCTGGCTCTCAATACACTGAGCAACCCAGTTGCCCCCAGAAGGGTTTTTAAAAAGCAAAACCAAAAAATAGCCAGATTAGAATGAAAAAACTAAAATAGACCATAGATGATTTTATCAGTGTGTAAGGATTACGTTGCTGGACAGTAAAGACAGGAATGTGCCTAGACAGGGTCCTTACAGATGCCAAACCACACAGAAATCCTCTTTAGGCTTCTCTTCACATTGTCTTGCCTGCCAATTTCTGTGGTGTTAATCCTGCCAGAAAAACATGAGGTTGTGTTTCATCTGGTTACTCCTGACCTTGACTTTCTCCTCCGGCCTCACTCTGCCAGTTAGCTCTGACTTCCTTTCCTTCCTTCACCCTTGCTTTCCCCCAGGAGATCCTTAGGAAATATTCACAGAGGAAGAAAGCCAAGCAGGAGGAAAATGAGCTAGTAAACGGAGCTGTCCTCCCTGGGGCTCATTCTCCTTTCCTCTCCGCCCCCCCCCCCCCCCCCAATTTTTCTTTCTGGGAGGGTAGGAGCGTGCTTGATAGCAATCAAAGACTCTGCACGGAGAGCTGGATGGAGGCAGGCTGTTGTTGTCAGCATCTAGACAAGGTCGAGATGGGGATGGGGGTGATGCGGCAAATACCTGAGGAAGCAGGGAAGCTCTTTGCCGAGTCCGCGCTCACCTAGGATTGGGTGCTGAAGTCCAAGACTGTTCGTCTGAGGGGCCGAAACCTCAGCAGTTGTTACAGGGTCAGTAGAAACCAGAGGGCTTCTCTCAGCTCTGCCTGGATGCGGAGTTACTGGGGCTCCTCTTGCCTGGGGGCCGGCTCCAGTTCTAAGGGATATGCGCGATGAGGCTGGTTTTCTGGTCTGCTCCCCTTCGCCAGGTGCTCTGCTTCGAGGAGTTTACCTCTAAAGTTTGCGGCCCCAGCTCAGAGAGGCTGCCGAGAAGAGGTGATTAACTTTCCTGGCTGCACATTCACTCCTTGAGAAGATGATTGGTGACTTTGCTGATTGTCTAAACTGATGGGGAAATGCTCACAATGTATTGTTAAGGTCCGGGAATTCACCCACCACCATGGAAGACCACGGACAATGCAAACAGGCAGGGAAAGGCCATTTATTGAACTGATACGCATCAGTGGGAACCTCTGCCATCAGAGTTCCAAGTTGCTTCTGACAGGCTGGGCTTTAAATAATTTTCAGCATGTACGGTCTTCCAGCCCCTTATCTACTACATACCATCCTTGGAATTTTGCCTGCATGTATGGCTCTTATCTGCTTCCTACTATTCTTGGAACTTTGACAATTCTATATTATTGGGCTCTTCCTGGCCTTTATCTGGTACCTACTGCAGTTAGGGTTTGGCATATTTATGGTTCTGACAAACTTCTCAAGGCTAGCCAGCTTGTTAGGCCTTCCTGTTTTTTCAAGGCTGGTCATTTTGGCCTCCCTCAGTATGAAGTAGTAAAAGTGTGTCGTTTATTTTGGGGGAGCCTCTATCCTTCTGCCCCCTTCTTCTCAGGGACCGACTATGTAACCAGCATCTGCATTGCTGCCATGAAGGACTTGGCAATCTGCTGTCCACTCAGAGCCAGCTAACTTGACTCCTGAATCATCCTTCTGTGGTCCTTCATATCCTTCATGTCTTTCCATGCCTCACGGACTTGTCTCTATCTCACTCCATCCTTTTCTTCTATTTTTCCTTCTGGAACATTCATGTCTGTGTCCTTTCCTCAAAATTATTTTGTACGTATAGAGTATTCTAAAGTCTTAATATAATTTTAAGTTATGAATGCCATGGGACGCCCCACAGTTTGTATGTTATTGCCTATATAATAATAGACCACTGTGAAAAAAGTAAGCTCCCTGATGGCAAGACCTGCTTTATTTTTGCCTTTGCACCCCAGTACCTAGTTCATCCCCCCAAAAGAATGTAAGCTCTCTGATGGGAAGACTTGATTTATTTTTGTCTTGCACCCCAGTACCTAGTTCACTCCCCCAAAGAATGTAAGCTCCCTGATGGCAAACCTGCTTTATTTTTGCCTTTGCACCCCAGTACCTAGTTCATCCCCCAAAAAGAATGTAAGCTCTCTGATGGGAAGACCTGCTTTATATTTGCCTTTGTACTCTTAGTACTTAGTCCCCTCAAAAAGAATGTAAGCTCCCTGATAGGAAGATCTGTTTTATTTTTGTCTTTGCACCCTATACCTAGTCTCCTTCTTTCCCCGAAATAATGTAAGCTCTCTGTTCAGGACCTGCTTTATTTTTATACCTAGTACTGAGCTTGGCATGTAATATACGTGTTTGGTAAATGTTCATTATCTATAATTGAATTCTTAATTCTATTCAGTGGTCTTGTTCTGCTATTTGTATATCTTTTCCCATAGCCCTTTATCTTCCTCATCTCTACTTCCAGGCTTCAATGGCTTCCTTCAAGTCCCAGATAAAATCTCACCTTCTACAAGAGGCCTTTCCTGGTCTCCCATAATGCTTGTGCCTTCCCTCTGGTAATTATTTCCAGTTTTAGGATGAACATATAGCTTGCTTATACACAGTTATCTGCATGTTGTTTCCTCCATGAGACTCCCCCGAAAGACAGAGTAAGGATTGTCTTTCGGTTTCTTTTGGATCCCCAGAATTTAGCACAACATCTGGCATAAAATTAATAAATGTTTGGGCAGCTAGGTAGTAGTATGTTGGATAGAGTGCAGAGCCTGGAGTCAGGAAGACCTGAATTCAAATTTGACTTCAGATACTTCCTAGCTGTGTGACCCTGGAGAAGTCATTTAAACCCATTTGCCTCAGTTTCTTCATCTGTAAAATGAGTTAGAGAAGGAAATGGCAAACTACTCCAGTATCTTTGCTAAGAGAACTCTAAGTGGAACCACAAAAGGCAGACAGAACTGAAAAAACAAAACAACAAATAAATGTTTATTGATCTATTGTCTGCCAGTGTGATTACATCTGTCAGACTCCATGCTCCTAGAGGGCAGGAACTCTGTTTCCTTATGACTGGCAAATTACAGAGGGCCTAGCATGGGGATCCATAGGAAGTCAGTACTTAAGCAAAGTCTTACAATTACAATGAAGACGAGAAGTCGTGTTTTCTTCTAATAAAATGTAAGCTCCGTGAAGGCAAAAACTGTTGGTTTTTCTTCCTGAGCACTTAGCACAGTGCCTCATACAAAATAAGCATTTAGTAAATGCTTGTTGATTACTGATTAATTGATTGATTGATTGATATCATTCTTGGCCTTCCAGGAATTTCAACAAGGAGGAAGGTGGTCTCATTTCTTGAGCAGAGACTACGGGGGTGAAGAGGGTTGCTCTGTGTTGAGAAGTCATAGAATGGTGGAGTCAGAATACCACTCATGACCAAGGTTGGCTTCAGAAACTCACCAGCTGTGTGATCACAAGCAAGTGGCATTCACCTTTTGGGGCCTCAGTCTCCTAATTTGTAAAATGGGGATGCTTTTTAATTGCTCACCTCAAAAGGCTGTTGTGAGGAGACTGCTTTGTCATCCTGAAAATGGATGAGAAATGTGATTTGTTATCCTTAGTGCCAAGGCTGCTGTCTCCATAGGAAAGCACTGATGGCACGTTGGGTGCCTTCCAGAAACATAGTCCCCATCAATATTTCTTTGCATGTGACTATGGGGAGGGGACCAGAGACACAGTGTCCTTCCATGCATCCATCGAGCTCCCTCTTTGTGGTGTTTGTTGTTCAGTCATTTTCAGTCATGTCCAGTCCTTTGTGACCCCATTTGGAGTTTTCTTGGCTAAGATACTAGAGTGGTTGACCATTTCTTTTTCCAGCTCATTTTACAGATGAGGAAACTGAGGCAAACAGGCTTACATGACTTGCCCAGGGTCAGATTTAAACTCAGGAAGATGAGTCTTCCTGACTCCAAGTCTGATCCCCTCTCCACTGTACCATTTAGCTTCCTCTTTAGCTCTCAATACCAGGTCCCAAGTACTCTGTAGTATAATAGGAGTCCACGTTGCACAAAAGAGGGCAGTATAATATGATAAAAAGAACTTTGGGGTCTGGAGGAGAATTATTAACTTTGTCATTTGTGTGGCTTTATGCAAGTCCTTTTTCCTCCCTGGGCCTCCATTTTCTCACTAGCAAATTGATGCAGTTGGACCAGCTTAGAAGGTCCCAACTTGAGATCCGTGTATAGTATTTATATCAAGGGGGTCTATGAACTTGGAGGGGGAAAATTGCATTTTTATTTTCACTAACCTTCAATAAGAAGTTCCTAACTTGAGAATTAAAAAAAAGAACCCTTAATAACTATATCTTAGTATAATTGGTTCCCTTTGTAATCCTACGCATTTTATTCTATGCAATTAAAAAACATTATTCCGAGAAAGTTTTACTGGATTGACTGCCCAAGGGGGTCTTGACACCAAAAAAGATTAAATGACCTCAAAGGTCCTTTCCAATCCATCCTTCAAACAATTGCCTGCCTAAGGACTCCCAATATTGGGTTGAGAAAAAGAATGATCGGAAATCAGAGCAGAAAAAATTGATGGCTTTATTGAAAAAAGCCTCTAGGAATAAGAATTGGACAAATGGTTACAGGAACTAAGCAGTCCTTGGAAAGGAAGAGGGAATGGGATCCCTTGAACAGACTCAGGTGGTCATTTCCTGGATTTTTCCCTAGAACAACCCCCATTTGTTTTATTCAGAGAATCTGTGCTGCCCATTCCTGAGATCACACTAGCAAGAAGTTTGTCTGTTTCCCCTGGAATATTCTGTTTCTCTTCATTCTCTGTCTCTCGGTGGTAAAAATAGTTGAAATTGGAGACAATGACAGGCACAGGAAGGGCAATGGTGAGGACTCCAGCAATGGCACAGAGGGTCCCTACGATCTTCCCTCCTGGTGTGGTTGGACACATGTCCCCATAGCCCACTGTTGTCATGGTCACCACTGCCCACCAGAACCCATCAGGAATACTGGAAAAGTGAGATTCTGGCTCATCCACTTCCGCAAAGTAGACAGCGCTGGAGAAGAGGATGACCCCAATAAATAGGAAGAAGATGAGTAGCCCCAGCTCCCTCATGGAAGCCTTTAGGGTCTGGCCGAGGATCTGGAGCCCTTTGGAGTGGCGAGAGAGTTTGAAGATTCGGAAGACCCGAACAAGTCGGATGATTCTGAGGATGGCCAGGGACATATTCTGTTGGGCACTGGGTTCTGTCTCCTGTACCAGCTCTGTAATGAGAGTCACAAAGTAGGGGATGATGGAGATGATGTCAATGATATTCATGATATTTCTGAAGAAGCCTGTCTTACTGGGGCAGACTACAAATCGAAGTACCAACTCGAAGGTGAACCATATAATGCAGGTTGATTCCACCATGAAGAAGGGGTCAGTGAACATGTTGTGGGAGAGGACTGTCTTGCTCAGATTGAGGCTGGGATCCCTGACCACCTTTAGCTCCCTTTCTTCCCGGAACTCAGGCAGTGTTTCTAGGCAGAAGATAGTGATGGAAATGACCACCACCAGTACTGAGACCACTGCCACACCTCGGGCAGCACTTGAGCTCTCTGGATATTCAAAGAGCAGCCAGAACTGTCTGTGGAAGTCATTCTTGGGAAGTTGTGTCTCGGGGTCTTTGATGAAGCCTTCATCCTCTCGGAACTGGTCCATGGCCTCGACGCCCAATTCATAGAAGGAGATTTCATCAGCAAAGACATCAATGGGGACATTGGCTGGGCGCCGGATTTTCCCACCTGACTGGTAATAATAAAGGATTCCATCAAAGCTGGGCCGGTTCCGGTCAAAAAAGTACTCATTCCTCATGGAATCGAAAAACTGCACCCTTTTCTCTCGGTCACCCAAGAGAGTTTCGGGGAATTGGTTGAGGGTCTTGAGCTGAGTTTCAAACCTCAGACCTGCAATATTGATGATGACCCGCTGGTTGCCCTCATTCATGGCCACTGGCTCAGATGCCTGTGGATCACTGTAATCTCCTGGGAGCTTGCAGAAGATTGTTTCATGGTTGGTGCCATCATTAGTAAGGACCCTCCAGTTGGAGAGGTGGCTACTGCAGCTGGGACGTCCCTTTAAGCTGGCAAGGTCAAAGTCAGCGGGATACCCAGACTCTTCTAGGACTTCATCAGAATTATCAAAATTAACTAAAGCCACCTCCATCTCCTTCCAGCCAGACACATCCATCCTACAAGGGTCACGGGCGAAGCATGGAGATGCTCAGCCTGTCTTGCCTCCTGATGACCTGAGGAGAAAGACAGAGATACATTATCCAGGGGCTTTGAAGAGCTCATCTTGCTCTTCCTTATCCATGTTTGATGAACGGGGCCAAGGAAGCACACAAAAATAATTCATGCCCAAGGACATGCCAAAAATGACTTTCCTTAGGTGTTAGGATATATGGTATGATTGTTTTGGTAACATAGACCACCTTATTATTATCCTTACTCAGACCTACTGGGTTGTACTTTCTGGGTATGGATTGACCAACTGAAAGAAATTGCCTTGAAGGATGAAAGGTGACGGGCAGATGTCCTGGCGGTCGGAATCATTTCCTGGTGATAATGAAGATAGGTAACTTGGAAGGCTTTATACAGCTCGGGCATAGAGGGCATGATTTCATTCATGAAGTATTTGTTCATTCATTTAACATATATTTGTCAAGCTCCCATTACAAATAAATCACCAGCCTGGGGATTGAGAGGAAGGAAAAGATCAGAGGAGACCTGGACCCTGGCCTCATGGGTCTTAGTATCTAGGAGAAGTAGCCTTAAGGGTATAAGGCAATTTCATTACAACACAGCTCCTTTACTATGATTTAGGATACATGGCCATCTTTAGCACCCTGGCTGATTGGATGGAGTGCTGGGTTTCGAGTCAGGAAAACCTGGCCTTGAAATCTACCTTTGCCACATTACTTAACATCTCTGGGTTTGTGGGTTCAAATTCATAAAATTAGAATTATATTTTTATTACTTGTAATGTATCCATATAACAGAATAATATAATTAAAATTATATAATATATTAATTATACTAATTAAAGTTAGAATAATACTTCCTATAATATCATACAGGTTTGTTCAAGGCTCAAACAAGATAATTAGTAATGTATGAAAATCCCTACTATGTGCTAGACATGTGGGCTATGATGCTGGGCACATAAATAAAAAGAATGAAATAGCTTTTACTATGAAGAAGCTTGCCTTCTAATAAGTATTTGTAGTGAGTGGTTCATAGATTTTAAAGGGCTATAAAAATGCCAGTTATTGTTATTATTAATCCTTACCTTCCATTTTAGAATCAATACTGGGTATTGGTTCCAAGGCAGAAGTGTAGTAAGGGCTAGGCAATGAGAGTTAAGTGACTCACCCAGGGTCACACAGCTAGGAAGTGTCTGAGGCCAAATCTGAACCCAGGACCTCCCATCTCTGATCCTGGCTCTCAATCCACTGAGCAACCCAGCTGCCCCCTATATAGTTGTTTTTTAACCCTTACCTTCCATCTTAGAATCAATACAAAGCATTGATTCCAAGGCAGAAGAGCAGTAAGGGCTAGGTAATGGGAATTAAGTGACTTGCCCAGGGTCACACAGCTGGGAAGTGAGGCCACATTTGAACCCCCAACGTTTCATCTTTAGGCATGGCTCTCAAACCCCTGAGCCACCTAACTGACCCTGTGAACAAAATAGTTGTTTTTATGTTGTCTCCTATTTGATTGTGAACTTCTCAGAATTGGTTTTTTTTTTGGCCTTTCTTTGTCTTCCCAGCATTTAGCATAGTCTCTGACACATAATAGATACATAGTGCAGTTGGTCAATTCAGTAGATAAGACTCAACCTGGAGTCAGGAAGACCTGAGTTCAAGACTGGCCTCAGACACTAGTTATGTGACCCTGACTTAGTTTCCTCATTTGTAAAAGAAGGATGATAATGATAGCATTTAAGTCATGGGATTGTTATAAGAATTAAATGAGCTAGTATTTGTAAAGTCCTTAGCACAGTGTCTGGCACAGAGTAGGTGCTATACAAATATTAGCTATTGTTAATAAATGTTTCTTGACTGACTTATCTGTACCTAAATCTTAGCTTTGTCCCCAATCCTCTGGGCATACTAATTCAATAAAAGACATGGGTTCTGGCTAGCATTCCTAAGCACAACACTTTCTCAGCAAACTACAGTTTTAGAGAGTAATGAGAGGTGGAGTGGTTGCCTTGGGGTCACACAGTTAATATGAGTCAGAGGTAGGACTTGAACTCAGGTCCTCCCAGTTCAGTTTCTACTATGCCATGGGGACTCACAGAAGAATAGAGGCCACCCTCTATGATAACAGTAGTTCATATAATCTTTCTTTCTTTCTTTGTTTCCTTCTTTCTTTGTTTCTCTCTTTGTTTTCTTCTTTCTCTCTTTCTTTGTTTCCTTCTCTCTCTCTCTCTCTCTCTCTCTCTCTCTCTCTCTCTCTCTCTCTCCCCCTTCCTCCTCCTCCTTCTCTCTCTCTCACTATTGGTCTTGTCTTTTTTATGTCTCTCTTCTTTTTCCTCTCTTACATTGTGTCTCTTCTCTCCTCCTCTCTTTCTATGTTTCTGTCTCTAAGTGTTTAGGATAGGAAACTCCAAGAGGGGTGGTGGTGGTAGGGTCAGTGCTGACTGACAGGGATTCGAGAGACTAATGAGAAGAGGGTATGGTGTTATAGCAAAAGCTTTATTGCAGGAGAGGAAGAGTAGAGAAATAAAGGGAAGGAGAGGAAAAGGAGGAAAGGAGCAGAGAGAAAGAGAGAGAGAGAGAGAGAGAGAGAGACCTGATGCCAGGAGAGGTGGCTGCAGAGTCCCCTGAGGGGGGAATGGCAAGGGGGAAAGGGGGTGATCAGCATCAGCAAAGATGGCTGATGAGTCTCCACCTGAGTGGAGATAGGTTTAGCCTCTTGTAGGATTGTTGTCAGGAATGAGGTAACCTATGTTGCCTCTATTGGTTCAGTTAGGCTACTTGGGTCAAGTTTAGTGGATGATCCTGAGGGGTGGTAAACCTCTGCCACTGGGGTGGTGGGAATGGGAAGCTAGTTCCCATGCTGTTGGCCAATCCTGCAGGTGGCCATTTGTCCGGACCTGAGAGAAAAGTCCTGGTATTCTGCCAGGTTTTGCTGGGGTTTTGTTACATGGGAGGAAGGACTTGTTAAGTTTGGGTAGGGATTGGAGGGAAGAGGGATTTTGGTCCCATAGTTTATCAGGTAGGAAAGAACAGCATGACTTCTCTAGCAATAGACATTAGCCCTTTATCTGTAACAAAGGCTAATTGACCTGTCCACTGTTATGCTGCTAATAGGTACCAGAGGCAGAACTTGCACCCAGGTCTATCTCACTCTAGGAATCCACTAAAAGTGCTCTGCCTCCCTTAGACCTTTAAGGATGTACAAGTCACTTTCCCTAAGACAGGGCTGTGGCAAAGCCCCTGCCTATTTTACAGAAAACAATAATCACTGTTTTACAGATAAAGGAAAGCAGTTTCAGAAGCCAGAAATGACTTGCCCAGGATAACCCAGTTGGTACCCAGTCAGAGCTCTAGCCTTTCTGTATTCTTTACATTCTTATTACATCATTCTAATAACTATTATGCATGTAAAAATTCCACATTATTACATAAGCTTTCCTTATTCTTTACATTTTAATTCCATTCCATTTGAGTCTGGCTCAGTCACATTTCAGAGTGCTGTGGGCCCAAGACAGTGTGTTTGACATCTCTCCCCCCTTCCAAACCATGCTCCTCCACTCAGCTGTCAGAGGGACTTTCTGAAAGCCAGAGCTCTTTCCTAAGAATGATTGTATTTATCCGATCATTCCTTGGCCAAAAAGAGAAGCAGGGAGGAAGACATTTCAGCCTGGGCATTCTCTAGCTTGGGGAAGAACTGCCTGTCCTAGACCCTTTCCAGGACTTTCTTAGCCCCTTTCTAGCATCACTTAAACTATGAAGCCTGAGAACACTCCAGGGTTTCTAGCCTGGGGCCATTCCACATCGGCTACACCATCTTTAGAGCTCCAATTGGGAGCTCGAAATTTAACGGAAAATAAGACATTCTTACTTTTCAAAGGACTTTTTAGTCCATTATCCCCTTTGATCCAAACTACAGGAAGATAAAAAGAGAATGGCTTCCCATCCAGGCTTCCTCTTCCCCTATTTTATGCTTCATCAGTCATTTTTTTTTTCAGTTGTGTTCCACTCTTTGGGACCCCATTTGGAGTTTTCTAGGGTCACAGCTGGTAAGTATCTGAATCTGGATTTGAACTCAGATCCTCCTGACTCCAAGTCTGGTTCTCTATTTCCTGTATCACCTAGTGCCCCTAGCTTACTCCCAAACCAAATTGGCAGATAGGATGAGGGTGGTCTGGATCAGAGAACTGGGTACAGTCAGAACTTAAGGATGCACTTAGTGGAAACCCTCTATGGTTTTATATGGGCAAAGTGCTAGAATGTTACAAAAATAAAAGAAAGGATTCTAGAAGGGTGCAATCCCTTGTGAGGAGGGCTGAGAGCCAATTTGGAAACCATACTATGATCATTTTTCCTGACAATTCTGTCTTGAGCACCTCACTTTTCTCTGGGTGGTAGCACAGAGGACGGAGTACTCAGGAAGATGAGTTCAAATCTGATCTCAAATAATTAGTACTCTAGTGACCCTGGGCAAGTCACTTATTTATTTATTTATTCATTTATTTATTTGCTCATTTATTTATTTATTTTGAATGAATGAATATTTATTTTTTAAACCCCTTCTTCTGTCTTAGTAGCAATGCTAAAACAGAAGGGCAAGGGCTAGGCAAACAAGGTTAGGATGTGCCCAGGGTCACACGACTAGGAAGTGTTGAAGGTCACTCAGGTCCTCCTGCCTCCAGGTCTGGCACTCTATCCACTGATCCACCTAGGTACTACTAGTCAGTCATGTAAGTTTTGTCTGCCTCAGTTTCCTCACCTATAAAATGGAGAGAATGATAGTACTTACTACCCAGGGTTGACATGAAGATCAAATGAAATAATATCTGTAAAGCACATTGCACAGTGACTGGCACAAATTAGATGCTTTCTTCCTTCCTTTCTTCTCTGATCCTCAGTTTCCTTATCTGTGAAATGGGGATAATAATACTCATGCTGAGGACATTAACCACAGGGCTATTGGGAGAATCAAATAAGATGATGCATATAATGCTCTTTTGAACTATGAAACACTATACAAAGGCCAGCTACTAATAATAGTTACAATCCTCCTGCTATTTATTACTGACAGTTTTTAAAGAGTTAACTGCTGAAAGAGTTCAAGTCCATTGGAGATTTCCATTCAGTTTCATATTAGATGTTTAGGCTGCTTTACAGAGAAAACAACAACAACAATAACAAAACAAATTCCTTTATTTCTATCACTGGGAGATATTTATTTCTCTATGATTCACCCTTTTTAAAATAGCCCTTTGTAATTAATATTTTATAGGAACAAAAATCCTGGAGCAGGTTCCGGCCCCACAGACTGCTAACTTGGGAAAGCATCATCTGCTCCAAACTTCACATCCTCCAGGGATGAGTTGCCTTGAAGCTGCTGCTTGGCATGTGGAGAAATCCATAGAGGGTGTCAGCTGGGAACAGGGTCAGTAGATCACAGGCAATTTGGCTGGTGTCCCTTTAGAGCCCCTGCCTTAAGTGGGGCTGCTAGTGGGAGTAAGGAGGTGGTGGGTCATCTGGGAAGGGAGGTTGGAGTCCACAGGGTCTACCCACCCTGTTGGGTAGTGTTTGGGGCCTTTAATCAGTGTTTGTATTCTTCTGTGTCTTCCTGAAGCTGATTAAGCTGGGGCACAGCTAATGAGAATCAGAGTTATTGTTCTCCCTTTTTTTTTGAAGAGGACCAATGCCAGGGAATTGGGTTTAAGTGAGTGAGAATCGCTCAAAGGCATTGGCCTCATTCCCTCTCCTAGAGACATCAAAGTCCAGTGGCAAGCCAAATGTCAAGGCAACTGGGATGACCCAGGATGCAGTGGATGACCTTGGCATTTTCTGCTGTCTGACCAAGTTCCTGCTTATGGAGTGGTCCATAGAGCTGAAATGACTGTTGCCATCATCACCATCACCAAAAAGCCTTTACTAAGGAATTGTAGGATGCCTAGCTGTTGTCAGGGTCTCTGATCCTTGCCCAGATACACTCAGTTTTCATTTTGTTCCTGTTGCCTCATGGGAATAAGCCAGGGTGACTGGCAGCCCTGGAGGACTTGGGGGTGGTCTTTTGGGGATGGACATCTCACCTTTTTCCAGGTAGGCTTGGAAGGACAAATGGGGCTAGGGAGAGGCACCACTTATCCTAAGTAAAGGGTCAAGCATTTCTGACCCCTAGCTTTCTCCTTTCCATATCTTCCTCTATTAAAATCATTAGTCAAGTAGAAGTAGCCCTAGGGAGAGAAATTCTAGTGCAGTATTATAGGATCATGGATTTAGAGCCAAAAGGTATTTCAGAGGCCATTTTATCTGATACTTTCATTTTATAGATAAAAAACTGGAAGTCTGATTACTTAAGGTCAATCAGATATTAAGTGTCACAGGTGGGATTTGAACCCAGCACCTCCCACTTCAGCTCTTACTAGTGTATCATGCAAGGCAGGAATATAGTGTGTGTGTGTGTGTGTGAGAGAGAGAGAGAGATAGAGATAGAGAGAGAGAGAGAGAGAGAGAGAGAGAGAGAGAGAGAGAGAGAGAGAGAGAGAGAGAGAGAGAGAGAGAGAGAGAGAGAGAGAGAGAGAGAGAGAGAGAGAGAGAGAGAGAGAGAGAGAGAGAGAGAGAGAGAGAGAGAGCATGTGTACAGAGTTCAAGGATATGCAGAAAATTGGAAAAAGCTTCAATAAATAAAAATCCTTGAAGTCTTCTCCTGGATATTTGTGCTTTTCAGGAAAGAACTTATTCTGGTTAGTATTACTGAGTCAGTGAGCATTTATTAAGCACCTACCAAGTGTTAGGCACTGTGCTAAGGGCTGGGGATACAAAGAAAGACAGATATCTGCTCTCAAGGACATTATGATCTAATGGGAGAGACCATATGCAAACAACTGTGTAGAAAGAAGATACATGCAGGGTGAATTACATATTAATTGAATGATCAATTAGTTAACTAATTTAATTAATATAAATAATCTGTGAGAGAAGACACTAAAGTGAAGAATGACTGGGAAAGGTTTCTTGCAGAAGGTAAGACTTTAGCTGAAACTTGAAGTAAGTCAGGGTTAGGCTAGAAGTAGGAAATGAAGTGGGAGATCGTTCTGGACATGGGGAACAGACAATAAAAACACTCAAAGATGAGAGCTGTAACTAGGGCTCAGCAACTGGAGCATTGTTCCAGGATGCTGAAATTTTAAAGGGCATTCACAATGCTTGTACTCTTTCAGCACCTAAGAATTTGAATTGAATCTAGCATCTAGTTAGTAGGAATAATAATTCTAATAGAATGTCATCAGGTGGAAGCATCCTTCCCATTTCCCCAACTCCAGGCATCCACATGCCAGAAGAATTCCCTTGCCTGGTTCTATCCTACTTTCTCCTTGATCAGTCTTCCCCAAAACTGTCTCATCTCTGCTTACAGGGCTGGTGTCTTTGTTTCCCCTTCACAGACTTTGGGCCACAAGGTCTGGGGTCTCTTCCTAGACTCTCTCGCATCTTGACTGAATTTGAGTTAAAATGTACATATAAGGAAGCCTCTTGTAATGCTTTCTCTGGGCATGTGTTCTGGTACCAGATTGGCCAGTTCTCCTCTGGATATAACCACTGGGAAGACCAGTGTTGTCCCTTCCCACATTAGTCTCTAGCATACCCAGGAAAGCTATTGGAACTAACCCTGAATAGCTGACTAGCCATTCACCTGGACAGATAACAGTGGGAGGACCCCTTCCTACTGGAATTGACACCCTGGAAAATACAAGGACTTTATATTTTACTACCAAAGCATTAGACCTAGAAGAGGTCTTAAATCCTTTCTAGTGACCTATCTAGGCTCTCACAAGGGCCAGACTTTGAACTTAGACCGTCTTACTCTAAAGCCTGGTGAATCAAGAAGCCTGCTTTGGGAGTTTGGAGTTATTTTAAGTTCCTTGTTGCAGAATAAATCATGTTTTGGTCCACATATAGGCCATCTCTGAATAATGAAAATATTCCTAAAGTGAAACCTCTTCGAAAGAAAAAAATAGCATCATAGAAAAATACGTAGATGTACACTGAAAATTATTATGCAAAATTACCATACTAAAAATAGCAGCAACAACACTGACCTATTTGAGAGCGACTGGTTATTTTTTTAGGAAGGAAAGGATCTGGAGTTTGGAGATGCTTCAGAGTCCATCTAGCCTAGGCATCCTTGACCTTTTTTTTTGTGCCATGGATGGAACCCTGGGGTAGTCTGGGAGAAGCCTATTGATCATTTCTCAGGGATGTTTTTAAATGCATTAAATAAAATACATAGGATTACAAAGGAAATCAGTAATATTTGAATCCAGTTATCAATAATTTTTTTAAACCTTTATCTTCCATCTTAGAATTAATACTGTGTATTGGTTCCAAGGCAGAAGAGCAATAAGAGTTAGGCAATGGGGGTAAAATGACTTATCCAGGTCACACAGCTAGGAAGTATCTGAAGTCACATTTGAACCCAGGACCTCCCATCTCTAGGCCTGCCTCTCAATCCATTGAACCTCCTAGCTGCCCCCTAAAGATGGTTCCATGAGCACTGAAGGATTAGCCTCTCATGCTTCTCTACTTCTCTTGCCACTGAAGGAACCAACTGCCCTGATAGGTGAAATTCTAGTCTCAACTTGGAGAGGCAGAGAAAGCATATGAAAAAAGCACTGGTCTGAATCCTGAAGATGGGGAGCAATGTCCCTAGGATACTAGGGTTTCTGTGTTTAAAATCTGGTGGGTTTGGGGGGCTGATCATCATAAATCTCCTTTCTTCTTTCTTTCTTTCTTTCTTTCTTTCTTTCTTTCTTTCTTTCTTTCTTTCTTTCTTTCTTTCTTTCTTTCTTTCTTTCTTTCTTTCTTTCTTTCTTTCTTTCTTTCTTTCTTTCTTTCTTTCTTTCTTTCTTTCTTTCTTTCTTTCTTTCTTTCTTTCTTTCTTTCTTTCTTTCTTTCTTTCTTTCTTTCTTTCTTTCTTTCTTTCTTTCTTTCTTTCTTTCTTTCTTTCTTTCTTTCTTTCTTTCTTTTCTTTCTTTCTTTCTTTCTTTCTTTCTTTCTTTCTTTCTTTCTTTCTTTCTTTCTTTCTTTCTTTCTTTCTCTTTTTCTCTCTCTCTTTCTCTCTCTCTCTTTCTTTCTCTCTCTCTCTTTCTTTCTTTCTCTCTCTCTTTCTTTCTTTCTCTCTCCCTTCCTTCCTTCCTTCCTTCCTTCCTTCCTTCCTTCCTTCCTTCCTTCCTTCCTTCCTTCCTTCCTTCCTTCCTTCCTTCCTTCCTTCCTTCCTTCCTTCCTCTCTCTCTGTCTCTCTCTCCCCCCCACTTTACTTTCTGTCTTAGTAACAACTCTAAGACAGAAGGGCAAGGACTGGGCAAATAGGGTTGTGAGTTGCCCAGAGTCACATAGTAAATATCTAGACCCAGGTCCTCTGGACTCCATGCTGGGCATTCTATCCACTGAGCCACCTAACTCTCTCTCATATGTCCTATTTCTTCATGCTGCCTTGTTGCTGCTGCTCAGGGACCAGAACACTCTGGGACCAGTAGCTAAACTCAGATGATCAAGGAGAATGGTTTCAGAGCTGGGGATGGCCAAATAGACAAATAGATGCTTCTGCCTTGGTTAGGGACTAGAAAAGCCTAAAGTCTTGCCCTTTCTCAGTTTTTCTTGTGACTGCGATGAAGCTCTTCCTACTCTTCCCCCTCCCCCCCAACTCAGCTTCTCAGTTTCTCCATCTGTAATAGGAAGGAGTAACCTTAGATCAGACTTTCAGCCAAACTTTCCTATCCTCAGGGAGATGGGATCATGAGTAAGTTTGGTGACCTGGTTCTCTTTAGCTTTTGTCAGCTAAAGGTAGAGCCAGGAAATAGGATCCATGGAAACATCAGGAAGAGATCAAACTTTAGCAGCTGAGTGCTGTGCCCTGTAAGGTAAACTGAATACCAGTGAAAGAAGCCTGAGAGCTTTCAGGATAATCATGGGAGGAGGGTGAATAATATCCCCAATTCCTCTTTCACCTGAAATAGGCTAGAATTTCTGGAGAATGAGAACTGTCAAACAGCCAATCAACCTAAACTAAATTAAAATGTAATGGGGAAATATTTAACAAAATAAATAAAAAATTATAATAGAACATCATGTTATAATATATGGAGAATGAGGTATGATCTTGGAAGGGCCCACATCAACACAAATTTTCCCAAAATAAATCAAGAGGAGAAAAGTAATACAGTATGATGGGATGGGAAGAGCCTAAATTTGCTCATAGGGATCTGGATTTGAACACAGGCATTCCTATTTATTCTTTGTTTGACCTCAGACAAAATATTTTCACTCAACCTTGGTTTCCTTGTTTGTGAAGTGAGGGGGAGAGTTTCATTGGATGATCTCTGAATTTCATTCATTCTTGTTCAAAATCTATGAGTCTGTAAGTCAGAGATTGTGGGGGAGCAGATCTAACTTCTTAGAGACATAAAAGAATCATAGGTGCATACCTTGATTTAGAGCTGGAAATGATCTAGAAGCTTTCTAGAACAACTTCTTAATTTTACAGATGGGAAATTAACTTCCAGAGGCCAAATAATTTGCCCAAAGTCATAGTAAGTGGCAGAGTGGAGATCTGGAATTGGGTGCTCTGATTTCAAATCCGTTAATAAATCAGTAAACATTTGTTAAGCACCTACTATGTGACTGCCACAGGATTAGACACTCATGATACAAAAACAAGAAATTATATAATCTATTATCAAAATGATTCTATTATATTACAATCCTAACCACTCTGCTGACTACCAGTCTCCAATTTCCTTTCAGATGTCTTGAACCACATGTCCTATAGCCATCTTAAATTCAACGTGTGCCAAACTAAATTGATTGTCGTTTCCCCATCATCTCCCTTTCCCCCTGTCCCAATCCCTACCAACATCTCCTCTTCCAAACTTCATTATTACTGCTGAGCACACCACCATCTTCCAGTAAAACCTGGGTTCCAAAGCTTGGTGTCCTCCTCAATTTCTCACCTACTCTCACTTCTTCTATCCAATCTCCTATATAAACATGGCAATTTTGCCCTTTTAAAATTTCTCACATAGACCCCCTTCTCTCTCTCACCCTGCCACCACCCTGTCACAAACCCTCAACTCCTTGTGCTTGAATTATTGCAATAATCTGATATCTGTCTGCCACAGTCCATCCTCCATTCAGCCATCAAAGTGAGCTTCCCATAATTCAGGTGTTTCCATGTTAACCCCCAACTCAACAAACTCCGGTGGCCCCCTATTACCCCAGGACCAAATAAGAAATTCTCTGTTTGGTGCCAAAGGTCTTCATAGCCTGCCCTTTCCTCCCACCCTTCCAATCTTTTCACAACACATCATGTACTCATGATACCAGCTTCCTTGCTGTCCTTTGAGTGAGACACCCATCTTCCACCTCTGGCCATTTTCACTGGCTGTGTCCCATGCCTGGATGCTCTCCCTTCTCATCTCTACCTTTTGCCTTCTTTGGCCGCCTTCAAATTCCAGCTAGAATCTCACCTCCTGTAGGAAGCCTTTCCTAATTCCCTTTAATTCTAGTGCCTTCCTTCGGCTGAGAGGTTAGAAATGAGTTTTCTCTATGATATAAAATATTTGTATTTTATATTATTATAAATAATAATGTAATAAATAGGACTATTTCCAATTTATCTTTTAAAAAAAACCCTTATCATCTGTCTTAGAATCAATACTGTGTATTGGTTCCAAGTCAGAAGAGTAGTAAGGGCAAGGCAATGGGGATTAAGTGACTTGCCCAGGGTCACACAGTTAGGACGTGTCTGAGGCCAGATTTGAACCCAGGATCTCCCATCTCTAGGCCTGACTCTCAATCCACTGAGCTACCTAGAAACTTTCTTCTTAAGCCCTTCCAGCTCCTTTTATTAAGTCAACAATGTCTAATTTCAAGAATATTAGATACAAGTTCCCGTCTATGGTATCCTCCATTTTTTTGGAACCTCCTCCTATAATCACCTCCCTGACTTTTTCCATCTTCTCTTTAACTTTCTTTGTATCCCCAGCCCTCAGCCCAGCACCTAATATAAAGTAGAGCCTTAATAAATGTTTATTGACTATCAAGGGAGACTATATATATATATATGTATATATATATATGTATGTATGTATATATGCCCATATATTACTTATAATACAAGCTAAATGAGGGGCAACAAGTACTTGGAGAAGGCTAACCATTGGTCATTCCATTTATGCAATCTGCCTCAAAGTATCTACTGGCCAGAACTTTCTCTGATTCAACAAGATGTTACTATTCTAGCTTATAGAGTCCCGATAGCAACTAGGTATCACAGTGAATAGAACACTGGGCTTGGAATTAGGAAGATTTGAACTCAAATCCTGTCTCAGAAGGTTATTAACTGTGTGACCCCAGACAAGTCACCAACTGCTCTCAGCACTGCAATTCTAGCATAATTGTAATGAGTAAATTGTAAATTTACATTAATTAATAAATAAAATTATAATGAAAAATTGTAAATAGTAAAAAAGTATAGTGTAAAATAAATAATAATAATAATAAAATATATAGTGTAAAATAAATAATAATTTCTGTCACATGATTACCATGAGGATACCATGGGATAACATATAGATGCTGTTATTTCATATATGCATTCAACAAACCACCCCATTCTGTGTAGACCTGGCTCTTGATACACTGAGCCACCCAGCCGCTTCCTTGGTCTCTTTTCTTGAGGAACAGACTAGTTGGGAGAGTTGAGGTCTCTACAGCATTCTGTATAATGAAATGCTAAAGTAGGCTGTCCAGAGGTAAGGGAAAGGGTTGGAGGTGAAACCAGGACTGGAGTAGCCTGGGAAGTGAGAAGAGTCCAGACTTAGGATGGAAGGGGCCATGGAAGGACTTTGACTCCCAAAGCAGAATGATGGAAGTTCTGCTTAGAGATAATTATTCTGGCCACAGCATGTTGGATGGAGTAGTGGAGGTGGAGGGAGAGACTCGAATCGGTGAGCCTGGTAAGGAGGTCATGATAGTAAAGGAAGGTGACAAAGACCAGCCTCTAAGATCTATATTTCCTCATTTGGATAGAAGCCTTCAAGTGATGCTTTAATGACTTGTTCTGCTCTTTCCAGAATTTGTGCTTCGGGTCTCACCAGTCCACGGAAAAGGGTGTTTTCTAAGGTTGCCAGTGATCGATGGGCTTGGGGACAAACTGGCTTTTTCCCCCCATCTTCTCCAACCCTAGCGCTTTCCCCACCTGCTCTCCTGGAACATCTGGGATCTTGGCCTTTCCCACTATTTTTTTGGATCATGGATCCCCCTGCTCCAATTAGGATCGGCATTCCACTAGATGGAAATACGCTCATCTTCGCCTCACTCCCACCATGACCTGTACTCTACATCTCTTCTCGAAAAAACACTAGCCTTGAACTAGACTTGAATCATGGCTCTCTTCTACTACTTAACTGGTTGACTTGCTATGGGGAAGTCACTTCCCATCCTTAGGTTTCTGTTTGCTCATTTCTAAAAAGAGGGGCTGGACCAGATGACCCCTGAGGTTCCTTCCAGCTCTAACACTCTGATCCTATTGTTTGAAGGAAGGAACTAGCACTAGGCCAAGATTCAGTGTGGGGGGAAGCCTTCTGGGGGCCCAATGAGGTGATGAGCAACTCTATTTATCTGTGACACCAGAGCAGAGTAGAGGAAAAGGCTAGAGGCTCCAGCAACAGAGAATGTGACTAGACTGTACCAGAAATAGGCCAGGGATGCCCTCAGGCTTTGGAGTGCCTTCCTGGCCTGAGTTTTCACTGGACTACACCAGAATGGGCATTCTTAGAGATGGCAGTTGGGAAGGCAGGAGGGGGCCAAGAATTCTCAAAAACACGCAGGTCAATAGGAGCTCTATTCTTCTGGTTAAATATTTTGCTCTGAAAAATGTCCTGGCAGAGGCTTGGGCTCAGCTATCCTATGCTATAAGCATAGGGCAGTGGAAAGACTATCTGATTGATTCAAAGCCTGGCTCTGCCACTTATCAATTGATAACAATTGATATCAATATATCACAATATCAACACATCCCCGATAAGTTACCTAAAAAACAATCCTCTTCCTTTCTGTCTTAGTAACAACTCTAAGGCAGAAGGGCAAGGGTTAAGCAAGCAGGGTTAAGTGACTTGTCCAGGGTCAGACATACTTAAACCCAGGGACTCCTGACTTCAGGCCTGGCTCTATCCATTCAGCCACCCAATTGCCCTCAGAGCATATAACTTCTACTTCTTTTTTATTTAACCCCTTACTTTCTGTCTTAGAATCAATACTGCATCTTGGT